>NC_051215.1:24820919-25135919 GCF_015220715.1 Pygocentrus nattereri | reverse complement strand
AAGACATGGTGCTACATTTTAGGGCTGCAACGTTTAGTCGACGTGATCGTCCATGTCGTTTAGAAAAATTTGGCATGACTGAATTCTGTACTAATGAATAACATTATGGTGTGACAAAGTGTGCAGGAGCTGAGGTAAAAAGCGAGACAGAAACTTTCAAAAGTGTGGCAGCATTTCAGCGAAAATGAACAGTTGAAAAAAGTCAAATGAAGACACTGTAAAACAGAGGTGTCATTTCACTGTGATGCATGAGCATTTAAAATGCTAGCACCCTGGAGCCGTGATGTCGAATTCACACATACTTCATCTGTGTGGCGTGAACGACGCGGAAAGTCATGCTTTTCATTTCATGGCCCAAGTGGTCAGCACTTTTACACAGGCTGCGCATGCGAAGCGGCAAATCGTCTCAAGCCCATTTCATACCAGATGCGATGTGACACGCGTGTTAATCCGTAACCACTCCGCAGCGCTTGGTATTTCAGACACGCGTCCGAAGCAAGAGCAGTTGCTGTTCGTATTTTGTTTTCACATAATGACAAAAACGTAAACATTGTCTGTTTATCTTATACAAACTTTATGCAAATGCTAAAGGGATTTCAGTTAGCCTGTCAAAGAGTTAAAGCTAGATTTGTTGGTTTGTTTATTAGCCTAGACTGTATATTATAGCATAGACATAGCATTTCTTTACTCTTCGTGCAAAGAAACTGCTAGCATGCTGCACTCAACACAGATCATCAGAAATGGACTAAAGTAAAAGCTTCCGAGTGGCACAACCATCTAAGCATTGGCCCTCTCATCAGGAGATCGCAAGTTCAATCCCTGGTGATGCTACAGCCGTCTGTAGCCGGGAGTCCATGAGAGCACAACTGGCCTCGCTCTCTCTGGGTGGGTAGGATGGCCCCCTTCTCCACCCATCATTCAACGCAATGCTAGTCAGCGCATGCGGATGTTAGCTGATGTAACAGTTCTGGTGGTTGGCGCTTTCCTCCGAGCGCGTTCGGCTGTCCCGTGACATTGCGTGAGCTGCAGTTTGAAAAGAAGCGGTGGCTGGTTTCCCAAGTCTCTGTGGAAGCCTGTGCTAGCCTTCATCCTCCTAGCGTTGGTAGCATCGTGTGATTGGGGGAATCCTAACTAGCGGGTGGAATTGGAGACGACTAAATTGGGGAGAAAATCAGGTACAAAAAATAATTTTTTTTTAAAGTGTATTTTTACATTTTCACACATGCATTACTGGTGTGGTGCCCTGAGACGCATGAGGCCAGTGTGAAAAGCTACATTGATTAATATAGGAGCGTATTGCTATTAATGTCTGGATAATTTTCTCGCTGCTCCGCCCCTCAGCTCAAATGGTGAGCGTATGACAGACAAGCGTGTTCAAGCTGTAGTGCTTGTGCTGCTGCATCTCGCACACCACGCAGAGGCAGTATGTGTTAATCAGGCCTAAAGCCACTCCAAAATGGTTAAAAGTGTTTTCTATCACTTCTTTCTTCAGCCATCTATTGTTAGTGTCATAATGTTTGTTAGTTTACCCGTCCGAAAATAAGGTCTCGCTAAGAGACGCTCTTTCAGTTATGTTTGCTAATGCGTGGGAACACCACCTCAAAGAAGAGAGCCAGCCTCTCTCCAGAGCATGTCAACATGCTCACATTCCTGCACTATTTTGGACTGGAAGAATTTTTTTTTTTAGTATTTGAAGCCTTATTTCAAACTTTGAACTTCCAGACCTTGCGAGATTTTATATAGGACATTTTTTCACTTTTACACACTTCTCACTTAAATGTCACTTAAAGCAGACTTATTATATATTTTGCACATTATCTTCATTTGAAAGCCTTCTTGCATTTTAATTGGTATTATTAAATTTGTTTATTTCACTTTAACACATGTAATCACAATAAATGTTACAAATACATTTAATTAAGCTATCAAGCAGGTGAGGTAAAACTGGAACAGCCCACAGGAAGCAGAGATGGAGGGCATGACAGAAATAATTGTTCACTTATTCAGTTCATTGAATAAATAACACATTAGTCGACCACCAGAATAATCATTAGTTGCAGCCCTACACAGCAGCTGCTTGTATTTTTTTTGTAGTAAATGCACTAATATTTAGATATTTGATATAATATGAAATTTTAGTTTAGCAAAGGTTTTTAATAATTGGCAGAACTTAATCTCACAGTGCTGCACATGGCAGAGAAAGTCACCTTATGGCACCCTTTTGGTGTTGCTGTAAAAGTACTAAGAAACAACAGAGTGGAAGTAGATCAGGCTTTATTTAGCCATTAAATCAACATCCAGACAGGATCAGGACATCTGTACTGTTATACTTACAGGTGACGGCTGTGTTAAAACTTCAGAAGCCTTGTCTTCTAATGTCTTGGCTAAAATACAGGTTACATTAGTTCTCTCTTTGCAAAAACACAATTGTTTTGTTTAAGATAATGATGTTTGATGGGATGTCTGGGAGATTTCATGGTATTTCATTAGTCCTCCCCCTTTTTGTATTCATTTTATTTATTTATTTTTTCTAATTATCAATGCGCCTGTTTGCTGGAGAGGTATGTGTTACTGTTTGTCCATTCTAATTACGACAGAGTTACTAGAATACATAAATATGGATTTCCTGTCACTTCCTGTAAACAGCCAGTGGTATGACGTGCTGTTTTCCAAGCGCTTTGGTGCTCCCAAAAAACATTAAAGCCGTCACTTGTCATGCGAAAAACATCCTGTTTTTCACAGGAATAAACAGCAATGGCATCTGAGTAGCTGTATTGATATTATGACTACATTCTTCACACGTTATTGTAGAAATGCCTCAGTCATTGCATAACGGTGAGTCAGGTTCCATGATTTGTTTGTCTGTGCATCCGTGTGAATTTGCATTGTATTACTCATTTCAGAAAATTGTCATGAATTTTGTAGCAATGGTGCTAAAATACTTCTGTTATGTCAGTTATGAACACTAGTGTGCCACAATGAGTTTCAGGTTATAATTCAGCATCCTTTCTAAATATATTCCTAAATGTCTTTAGCTGAGCTTACATTTAGACTATGACTAGCTATGACTTTGACTAAACCAGTTCTTTGTGGAAATATTTGAATAAACTGTTTTTATGGATGAAGCGTCATTGTAGTTATGTGAAATCAAGGAAAGTAAAAGCAGAACTTTTAAATCGTGCTCAGGGCATGTTCCTTTTTTTCTGAGCCGTTTCTTCTAAACCACATGTTTTCACAGTAGAAAGACAAACAACCAGGCAGTAAAATCCTTTTAAATGGCTGGGAGGACCGCATTTTCCCAATTTTTGGTAATAAATGAAGACCTATGATAAAGCAGGATTCAACAAATTTTTCAAAATGTCTGTATAATTAAGAGTGGTTTGGTGTGAAATGTTACGTTCTAGAGAAATAGACAGAGTCAGAAATGTTCACAATGGTGGTGATAGGAACCAGATGTCTAAAGAGTTTTAAGCTTCTAAAATCTCCTTCAAAGAAAGTTATTACATAAAATGATTATGAATATGCTGCCTGATGTCCAAGACAGTGTTTTTGGTTAGTTTTATGATGTTATTGGCTTAAAACATATTTTTAATATGTATTTTTAATGTCTCATAGTGGAGAGGTGCATGAAGGGCATTTTAAGGCAAAAATAGTTCCCAAAGAAAGTGAAAATATAAATGTAACAGATCATTTTGCCTGGCCAATCACAGTGCTCAATAAAAATATGATGTTTTATTGTCATAAATAAACAGTTGTCAAAAAACAAATTACATTAAATCTCTATATTGTAACAGATTTTTAGAGGGGGGGCATTGGGAGGTGTGGGCAGGGGTTGGGAGATGGCCACAACAGTATTTATGGAACTCCCCTTTTAAACTAATTTCCGTTGTTGACCTCAACCATCTTAAAGTGATATGAGATGGTATGAGTGGTATGAAGTGAAAATGCTGCCTGATGTCTGAGACATTGTTCTATGATAGCTTTTTGATAAGCTTATGGCCTAAATCATATTTTTAATATATTTTTGATGATTCATAGTGGACAGGTATATGCAGGGATATGAGATGGCCAACGGCCCTCTAGCACTAACAGCAAGGCACACGGGCTGAATCGCTAGTTTCCATGGAACGCCCCCCTTTGAAACTGATTATCGCTGTTGACCTTAGTGATACTTGTTTTTTTACTGTATAAATGTCTAATATATGTTATGAATATATGCTATCAATTCCTCTCTAACTTGCTTCACTTTTACAGAGTTCCTGTGCAAGGAATGTCCCAGAGTGCATATCTACTTTGAACGTGTGGACATGAGGGAAATTCCTCCAGAGCCAGGCTTCTTCCGCAGGTGGCTGCATGAGAGATTTGAGGTTAAGGATAAGTGAGTATTCACTTCCACTAGCAGCCTTGCCAGTAATATTCTTTCCGGATTGAGTGCAACAATAATTGAGATTGCAGAGTAGTCTTATCATTTTGCTTATAAATAATTGCTTATCATTTATTTCACTGAGATATATTAAGTTGACATGATCTCAAAGTGCTTAACCCTTTTTTTTTAGGCTGATGACCACTTTCTATGAGTCTGATGAGCCTGGCAAAAAGTGCAGGTTCCCAGGAGAAGGTCGGGTGTCACCACTTAGCCTGACAAAGACGCTGCCTTCACTCTTGGTGCTAAGTGGGCTCACTTTGCCAATGCTGTTAACCGAACCAGGTAGAAAACTGTATGTCAGAACCTGGATCTGTGGGACTCTTCTTGGGTGGTTGTGGGTCCATATAAGTCCATAAGATGAAGGAAGCTACTGACCTTCTGCCAACTCATATCAGTGGAGAGATGTTTGGTTTACTGATTAGATGCTTAAGTTTTCAACCCACTGTGTTCTCACATCCTGGGATTTTTGAGCAGAAATGTGGCTCTTGTAGCTGTGTTTGAAGATTTGGGTACCCCAGTCAAATGACATGTATTGTTTATTTTCTGAGTAGGAGTAAGTGAACACATCCAGTATAGAGAACACTTATTTACGTTTTAATGCAAAATTGCTGATTATTTGCTGAATTTAACATACCAGGAGAAAAATCCAAGAAATGTCTCCTTTGCGAAAATTTGGGCACTTTTTTATGTTTTATTTTTTCATTTTTCTTAGAATATGTGCAATAAAATTAGCAGAAAAATGCAACATGTTAGTGTCTTCCCTGTAGTGGGTGTGTTAACCTATTTTCACTTAGAAAATCTATAAAACATGTGATCTGACTGGGGCTGTTTATTTTTACGTACAAATTTAATAGGTCTATACTAGAGATGGCACAACATGGCACAGCTGCAAATGCAAAAATTAGATTAGGTACCCTGCTATTATATTTATAATGATGAAAGCCCCTCAACACAAACATTTGCAGAAATTGAACTTTGCTGAGTTTGTTTTCCTTTTCAGGGGGCATTATTTTCAGTTTGTGGGTCTTGCAAACATGCACATGCTCAGGGAATTGAAACCTTGAGTACTGACTGATACCAATTTGATTTCTTTAAAAACTACTTAAATTTGCTATTTTTAAGACTATACTTGTAGGTTTTAGGGATTTGGAGACCTCTCTGGTGGAAATGTGTAATTTCATACAACGTGCAGAACATTTTGTAACTGGGCTGTGCTTTGGACCTCCTTCCGAACGGATGAATCTGAAGATTGCGAGTGTTGAAAGAGAATTCAGAGAGAACTCAATCAAAACTTGGTGAAGGATGTGGAATTACCTACTATTGGCATCATATCTTTATCAGTATAAATAATTTTGATTTTGCATTTGAGATCTAAACATCGCACTGGAACTTCATTTTGAGTCTGTGCATGTAACATAATGATGTATGACGTGGTCTGAAAACTTTGGTGAAATCTAATGCAACACCTCTGACTTTTAAATGACTATTTCAGGCTTTACAGGGTGACTCAGCAGCGCACACTCACCATATTTTAGCCTGTTTTTTGACAGTAATGCTACTTCTTTTAAATGTAACTTTAATTAAAGCGCATTACTTAAGATAAACATCTCAAAGTAGTACCCAGTCACTCTGTTAACCCCATAGAACCCCAAGAACTACAAACTTAACATCACATCACAGCGTGTTTGAGTGCTGTTTCAGGATAGGTTTGTTACAGGATTGGATCACATTTATAAATTTTCTTCCCTCTGATATCCCGTGCAGTATTTTCTGCTGATATCAGCTTGATACTGACACCCATCAATACTGATATGCCATCTCTAGTTTATACCTTTGTGGGGGGGAGCACATCTTTTTGTCCCTTTTCTTTCATGTCATTATTTCTTTTTAGTCTTATACATGCGCGTCATGCAGGTTTCCTTACCTTTCACCAGCTCGTCCGGAGTATACAGTCTTCTTTAAAAAATGAAAAAGAAGAGATTGGGTTTAGTTGGGTTATTGGCTCATTTTGTTTGTCTTGTGCTTTCCAGTAGAGAGAGCACTGTTCAGGGTTTTTGGCTTTGATTCTGATGGGATTTTGGCAATTCTTTTTCTTCTGTTGCTTCATAATGTCTGTTTGTTTGTGATGGATCTTGTTTGTTTTAATTCTGTTGGTTTTGCATTATTTTTTTTTATTATTACACATCAAATGTTTTATTTCTTTGCTCTAATTAAATCGAAACGGTCCACTGAAACGGGCTTGTAATTTTACCTGTTTGCACAGTTAATTAATGTATCACAAAATATTGCCAAACTTGCAGGATGCAGGAGTGTTGAGTTTATATAAGTTTGTATAAGTAGAACTTGAGAGCGATGTATTGTTGACGTAAATACATGTTTATTAGATAGAGTGTAATGGGGCATTACAGTGTAACCTGCCTTTAACAGTCAAAGCTAACCCAGTTACCTCTATAGTTATCCAATTATAGTATTTTATTCATGAAACAAATAAGTATATGCATTGCTTTATTTTATTTTATTTTGCAAATGTTTTCAATGTCTCTACGCTTGTTTATAGATTATTTGTGGGTTAACAGTTATTATTTTGCCCCAACACATAAAAACTCATACAAGAAATTGAAAACTGCAATTGTTCAAATGCTCAAATTCAAAGAAAGGCTTTGCACAGTGCCGTTTGATAAACTCTGTATGTACTTTTAACATACATGGGTGGACTAGGCAGCCTCATTGAACTGACAGAATTGCTCTGAACTTCACATGGACTCCCTCTACTGGCCTGCTCTGGCTCCTTTTACCAGTATTGTGCAATAGATGCGCGTTTAATCAGGGTGCCAAAATAATTCAATACCCACTGGCCAAATCTAACAGCTTTCAAAAACACTCAACTAATCTACTTGGAGAATTTCTGCTCTCATTTAAGTGGAATTCCACATTTTTCAGAATTTCTACATAATTTAATCATTGAAATGTTAGTCAGTCAGAGTGGTTTTAGGTAAAATGGTTTATTGTTGAGAAACTTACCAGTTCCAATGTCTTCACAGTGGTGGTGATGGGAACCAGGGGTCACAATATGTACAACACACAGACATTTTATTTACCATCCAAAACCACCAGCAAACCTACAGCTGTCTTCTGTGGTTTTATATATAAATGCTGAAACATTAACATAGTATTTAAAAGCACATTTTCTTACAGCATACTGTGTGTACCTCTCCACCATAAAAGCATTTAAAATAAATAAGTAAAAAACAAATGGCCTAAGTACAGAAGTCTGAAGAGGCCATGAGGTGTTGTTGAGATCACAAGATAGTTAGCCCTGTATCTCAAGATGACTTAATCTTGTTCACAAGATAATTAACTTATTTCAAGACGGTAACTATCTTGAAATCACAAGATAGTTAACTCTTTATCTCGATACAACATGGTGGTTTTGAGATCTTGATAATCAACTCTTCATCTCAAGATAACTATCTTAAGATCACAAGATAATTAACTTATGTCAACATCATGGTGGTTTTGAGATCACAAGATAATTATCTTCATCTCAAGAACAACTATCTTGAGATCATAAGATGGTTAACTATCTCAAGATAACAACTATCTTGAGATCACAACATAATTATGTATAGATAACATCATGATGGTTTTGAGATCACAAGATTTAGAATTAACTTCCTCTCAAGATAACAACTTTGTCTTAATCACAAGATAATTAATTTGCCTTATTTCAGAACCGTCATAAAACTCTCGGGCATCTTCCAGCATTTCTGTGACCATTTTTTTGTATGAAACTCTGATGGAGCTTCTGGAGGTGGACATCTGGCTCCTATCACCACCACTGAACAGTTCACAATTCACCAAACCGCTCTGAATGACTGCTTTCAACTTACTAATGTAAGAGCATTTGCAAATGGTGGAAGCCCCCTTTTAAACAAACATTTTAGGTTGTCATTGACAAAATATTCCATGGGCATCAACTTCATTCAGATGGGAATGAGATTTTAAGTCTCTCCTCACGCACAATGCTGACATTTTGTGATCTTTAAGTATGGGAACTTCCAAAAATACTCCCAATCTAAACCAGCAGTGGCACTGTGTACTGATTTAGATCAACTTAAAAGCCTTTGAAACTTAAGCTTCTTGTCTGACTTTGGCCCTTTAGTGCTTTACTGTGTAATTGTACTTACACATTAAGTCATGTTGCCCATTATTTATTACTCTCCTCCAGTGAAAATGCCTTTGCGCCTTTTTTTCCCGGATGACATTTTGCTCTGTTCATTGCACTGAACATAAAATGCTTTTATGAGAGTTTATTTTCAAATTTCTGCATATTTGCTTTGAAAAACTATTCTACCTGAAATCTGTGCACACGGTTCAGATGTTAGATTCCATTTGGACTGTGTGTGCTTTATGAATGTTTTCTGCCATAACCAGTCCAGATTTCTGTTTACTTTTTAGGATTTGAGTGAGTTCAGTGAGTTGAGATCAATGATTACACAAATGCTACAAGATATAACCAGCATATCCCTGTGTGTCACAAGAACACGTTAACTCAGTGACCTCTTGTATGTCCACAGATTATAGCGAATGTATGCTGTGTGGTGGTGTGAATGCAAAGTAGACTGTTTTTTATTTTTCCACCCATGTTTTCTTTTGTGAACAAGCACTGAAAACTGATAAAAAAAACAGTTAATAAAATACCTAAAATTGGCATCTCTATGGTAGCAGCTCTGAAAGTGCAGAAAGGGCTCTCGATCAGGTTTTAAAGGTTATGCATAGATTTTATGGCTCAGTGTTTATCTGTTGTACCTCCTGCTGTCTGTCCTTCACCTGAAAACATTGACTGGTTATGAAATCTGATTTGCACTGTCCATCTTTGTTGGTAGCAGCTGTTCCAGTGTGGATGGACTCTGCTTTTCACTGACCCACCTGCACAGTGTTATTAAAGTTTCAGGTCTTGTGTCTGAATTGAAATGTCTGCTCTGAAATGCGTTTGTCAAGATGTGTTTTTTATGTTTTTTTTATGGATGCGCTGATACGACTTTGGCTGATACAGTGCAAATTTACTCATACAATCTTAAGTATTTTACTATTGTTTTTAATTAGTAAATTAAAGGAGGTATGAATTTGAAATGTTACCAACAAGTTAGTGGATTTGAAGTACTGGTTTCAGTGCATATCTCTTATATACAGTTGTATTCCAAAGTGTGGGCGATCAAATTCCATGTTTTGTTGATTTTCTAAGGGTAAATATGCTACACAACCTCTACAGAGAGCACATTTCTACACATATTAATGCACAATTACTGTTAATTAATTACTGCTGAATTTAACATTTAAAGACAACATTTGCCAATATGTTATATTTTTTTCAGTATTTTAATCTTGGCAAATGGACATTTTTTAAAAATATTTTTGTGCACTGAAATATGCACAGTCATATTTCATTTGGTTCTCTGTAGTTGTCATCGTAGCTTATTTTCACAAATTAACAAATCATGTCATTTAGCTGAAGGTTTTCAAAGTTCTGCACATCTCTTATCAGTACATTTCTCATGATCTGTCATCAACCATCAAAATGTCTTTATCAGTGCATCCTGAGTAGTTTTTTGTTGTTTCCTTTTTCTGTCTCTGTATGTGGGTTACCGTTTGTCCTACATGGTGCCAAATGCTTTAAAGGCATGTTCAGCTCAGTGGGCCACTGGTTCAAAAAGTAATCGGTGCTTTCGTCAAGTATTTTCAGACAAAGCCGGTCAGTTTTTATGAACATGTGTGTTTAAATGACAACAAACTGTTTTGTAAAGTGAACACACCACTTTATGGGCAGCAATGACAGAGGTAACGGCATGACTATGATTTTTAGGGCATCCATCTTCTGAATAGAACATTCAGCTAGCCAGTCTTCAATGGACCTGTAATTTTTTTTACTACTTGTACATTTAAAAGTGGTGTTCTGACACCACTATGCTGAAATTTTCTCTCCCTGACTAAGTATTCTAGCAGTTTTGTGAAAAATAAATATCTATACTGGGTTATTATTCACTTTCAGTGCTGAAAACATGAAATTAGTGACTCCACATATCGAATCTATTTGAGCAGACATCATTTTCCGAATTGCACTGAGCACCTTTTTTAAAATGTGTGTTTAAGAAAGCAAATATCTGTTCATATTGAAGATGGAGGCCTTTACATTACTGATAACTGTCTCTTTCCCTTTTTGTCTTTCTCCCTCAACGTCACTGAACTGTAACACAGTATGTTTTAGAGACCGTCACTGAATTTGGTGCTGCATTTATGCCGGACCTTTAAATACATGTTGCAGCAGTGTCACTGAAATAGCCATATTAGTGTAAAACAGCTCCTCAACACATATCAGACTGTCGGAGTCAGCCGAAGGCCATATAAACTTATGCTGTTTTTTTTGCTTTTACCAATAAAACCATGCAATAAATTGACTTTCTAATGCCAAAAGCTTCATGTTTGATTTGTTCATTTCTACACACATACCAGTGCCCTAGACACCCACCCCAGACCTGCTGCCGAGCCAAACACCGGACTGGTTTATTTTTATGGCAACACTAAGTTGAATGGGCTAACAGCTTCAGGGAGGAGCATATGCCACAATAACAAAACTTGCGAGATCTGACAGATCTAACTTAACCAAAAATACAGATGGCTACCCTCCCTACATTAAGGCCCAATTCCATTTCATATATTTTTACCCCTACCTTTTTTTCGAGTGTCATCTTGACCCTTAGAACTGAGTTGGTAGTGGTTGCCTCTACAAAATGAGACAACCCTCAAAAAGAAAAGAGCATTACTTCATTAACAGCTACTAGCGCTGATCTGTATGCGACCCTGCCAGTCCGCAGTGACAGCAGAGGAGGGTAAGGTTCAGCTCCTCGCTGCTGGGCTTTGGTTCCATTTAGGGCATCATATGCCTTCAAAGAGGGACAATTATTATCACTCACCCCTAATTCTTTGGTGACATGAGGCTACTAGCGATTTTTTTATTCCTGTTATGAAAAGAAAAGGACTGTAATACATTGAAATGACACTAAACCAATGCAATACAGTGGTTACCGTAATGTTTTTAATGGAGAAAATTTTCACTTGTGGGTTTCTTTGGTCTCTTGTTCAGCTGCCTTGCCAGTTTTTCTTTTTTTCCTGCCAACACTCTGTTTGGAGTCTCTGTAAAACCTCCATTTGGAGGGCCACGTAGCATTAACAATTTGCCCTACCCCTTTGTCTCAACAAGAATTGGGACACCCTAACCCTAGACGTGAACATGCAAAACAGAGAGCTAAGGGCCAAGTGGTAGAGCCAAGGGTGAAATGGGACAGGGCCTTAAACAGGAGAAAAGGTAACCAAACAACATGGCACTCATCCCCCTAGCTCAGAGAGTCTAATAAAGCGGTCACACATTTAACAGTGCAGGTGAAGTGTGTGGAGTGAAGAGTGCTGGGCTGGTCTGACAGGTGTTATTCCAGGTCATGTCAGAGAGGAGAGAGCCCTGAAAGTCTCCAGAGGTGGTGGCTTGGTGACCTTTTATACAGGAGTGCGCCCCATGTGGCCATTCACGGACTTGCATATAATGAAACGCACAATAGGGAAAAGCACAAAATGCCAACACAAGAAACAAAGACGGAATATTATGACCAGAGGGTGCATAACAGGCCCATATTGTAAAATTGTTAAATAATAAAGTTTCTGTTACTGTCCCTTTGAGACTCTCAGAGCTCTGTTCTGATTGGATGCCCTGTATTGCACCTCATTCAGTACGCAGTGTCAGCAAAAACCCTCCTTATAACTTCAGTGTGAGTGGGCAGGGCTAAACTGCTGTAGGCTATTTGTGCAACTTTGTGAGAAGAAAATAAATAAAATCCCACAGAAAATCAGAACAACTTACATTTCAAGATGCCTTTGCCATTTGCCACACTGCCTCTGCCAGCCATCTTCAAACACATCGCTGCTGTCGGAACAAAACCTCGCATCTCCTTTTTTGTCAGTTTTCAGTTTTTGACATAATTTGAAATGTCGGCCTTTATAATGTGTGTAAATATCATGAAGGATGGACCAAAACAAATGGCCAAAAATGACTTGGAAAACCATCTGGTTCCATTGACTTACATTGAAAGTAATGAATGTTTTTTCCTTCTCCTGTAAAGTTTCCATTTTGGGGTTATGAGGTTTTGTTCCGACAGCAGCGAAACGTGGCGCCATAGTTGCGTCTTGGGATTGCCATAGCAGCTGAGGAGATGTCCAGTGCCCTCTAAATGTTCGGCCAAAAGAAGATACCTCAGTAGGCAGCGTATTTGAGGTATCTAAGAACCGGGACAGCTTTCTTGTCGGGAGCACACGTTATGATGTAAAATCCTGTCTACGTAGGGAGCTCACTAGGTTTTGAGACACACCCAACGTTTACCCACCACATCAAATCATGAAAGAAACTATCTTTCTTAAATCATATACCGTGTATATTTTCTTTGATTCATATCAAAGAATCATCAACATCAGCACATCAGCAGCTCTACTTCCTCAGGAGGCTGAGACGAGCTGGACTCGGGAGGGCAGTCCTCACCTCCTTCTATAGATGTGTGGTGGAGAGCGTCGTGTGCTCCAGCATCAACGTGTGGCATGGAAGCTGCTCTGCTGCAGATAGGAAAGCTCTGCAGAGGGTGGTGAAGGCTGCACAGAGGATTGTTGGAGTCAGCCTCCCCAGCACCACAGACATTTACACCTCCAGATGCAGGAAAAGGGCTACCTGCATCGGGAAGGATCCCACCCACCCAGCACACGCACTTTTTGTCCCGCTCCCCTCAGGCAGGAGGCTGCGGAGCATCAAGTGCAAAACAACCAGTCTCAGAAACAGCTTCATACCAGAAGCTGTAAGGCTCTTAAATTCCAACTAAACACACTGCACTGACACTTACAAGAACAATTACTGTTACAAACACTGTCACTTTAAACCGCACTGAGACACTTTATCTAGACACTTTATCTACTGCTCAATTCAATATGCATGCTGCTATAGCAAACTTGCACTCTGGACTTCATATTGCTGCTAACTGCCTACTTTCCTACTCTCCCTCTCTTGTGTTATTTACCTTATATTTATCTATTTTAATAACAGCTCTTGGGTGTAAACTGGACCATGAGATCTTAATTTCGTTCCACCTCATGTACCATGTGATGCGAATGACAATAAAATCTCCTTGAATCCTTGAATCCTTGAATATACCAAATATTTTAATCCAAAGGCTCTTTGAGTGCGCCCTGGGTTACACTATTGCCCCAGCTGTGACACCTGTATGTCTAACCTACTAATGACTTTCACTTTATTAATGATGAGACTGAAGAGAAAGCCTAAATTTCTCCTTTAATAACTTTGCTGACAAATTGGTCCCAGTTGCCATTAAAGCTCAGAATGGCTGTGTGTCTTAACAAAGCTGTACATACGATTAAATGAAATGCTTACATGCCTTTTACCCTCAATTTAAGTTAAATCTCAAAGCAAATCAAAGTTAAGGCAGGTACTTAATCAGTTAAATATGCTTCGGTACTCATGTCTAGCTCAATAAGCTTTTCATGATCAGATCAGTGTTGAGGAGAGAACTGATGATCTAAACTACAATCGCAGTCTTCTTGTTTCAGTTTCCCAGGGTAAGCAGTACATTATCTGCTCCAACACTTGATTGATCATCAAGCTGGTGAATCTATATGATCAGGCAGGGCTAAACTGTGCAGTACTGCAGGAATGAGCCGTGCCTGAAATCACACACTTATAAACAGTCTGCCATAGCAGTAAGATTAGTGTGTGAAACCAGAGCTGGATGCCATACAACAGTCCTGTGAAAGAGCCAGACTACCCTTCATTTATTTAAACTCCAGTAAAAACAGACTTTAACCAGAAGTCTTTCATTTTTCAGGACATATTTCCAGAAGACGAAAGTCAAAGGAAAATCAATAAAAAAACAAGTTTCCCAAACTGGAGTTCAAACAGACTGAACTTTGGAGATGTGGGGAAAAAAATCTTCAGATTTCTTTGAGAAAGTGAAAGCGAGTCTCCTAAAAAGAATGAGAAACTGTCATAAAGGTAAAGAGTGACACAGTAAATGCTGAAAAAGGTCATACTGTATTAGTTGTTGAGGTAATTTTCTGTCAAATATGTTTTTTTTCCTGACACTGAAAGAGAAAAAACTCACACTTAACATGCTCAAATCTTATATTTAAAAATATTTCATTTAAATATACATTACAAACTGTATATGTAATAGTTGGTGGGATGTTGTTTCATTTAGATAAAGCCAGTAATGACAAAAAGAAAGAAATACTACTTTAGTGTAGTTGATTTATGCCATAACAGTCATCAAATCATTTCTAGCAACATGCACATAGAAAAAAATGCCATTATAATAAGCAAGAAAACTATATCCTATACTAAACTCTATACTATGAATGATATTATTATCCCAGTTTATATATATATATATATATATATATATATATATATATATATATATATATATATATATTGCCATTTAAAGCATAACATAAATATAATAACTGTAACTGTAAAAACACTTTGTTTACATGGTTTTATGTTTTTATTGCTGTATAGAAACTTTAGCATCTTGATGTTGGTCCCCCACTTGTCAGACCAAATTTGCATCCCTAATTGAAGATCTCGAAGGGTCGTACCAAATGGGACCTTCTACATATTTGACAGCAAGCCAACGTTTTTAAATCAGTTGTGTAAATAAGTCACTTCTCCATTATTTTAATCTCCATTTTGGTGGCTGTAGTATAACATAATTTTTAAGCACATGAATAACTCACAGTGGGAGCAAACCAGGTTGAAGTATTATCTCCACACAGTGGGGTACATACATACAACGAAGCTCCCAAACGTAAACAATGAATGAACTCAATATTTCAATAATATACATTAAAAGCAGTATTTTTTGGACATTTTATGCACGGATTAATCAAGTCATCTCTACTTTATAGTCAAAAATAGACATAGCATCTTTTAATTTTACTTACACACACACACACACACACACACACACACACACACACACACACACTTATACATACACTATATTGGGACACACCTTCTAATTATTGTGTTCAGGTGTTTCAGCCTCACCCATTGCTATTAAGCACATAGCTTTGCAGTCTTGATACACAAACACTGGCAAAAGAATGGGTTGTACTGATGAGTTCAGTGACTTTAAACATGTGTGTGTATGTATATATATATATAAGGACCAACCAAATACATACACACACACACACACACACACACATACATACAGTATATATATGTGTGTGTGTGTGTGTGTGTGTGTGTGTGTGTGTGTGTGAGTTTGGTTGGCCCATTTCTTTTGGCCCATTCATCATGACATTTACATGCAATGTAAAGGACAACATATTTTGTTCTGACAGCAATATGGGTATAGTATAATGTTACCACTCTTGCCACTTTCGCCTGAATTGATGTGTAAGTTGGTTAAAATATTAAAATATTAAATCGTGCTCGAACACTTTAAAGGTTGTCAATATGTGCTGTGCCCTGCTCGTCTTTACTGAGCACAAGCCACTGTTCTAGTGCTTGGACCCCGTCATTGCCAATAGAGCGTTACTTCCTTAATGACGTACCGACGTACCGCGAACGCGGTACGTGACACAGCTCCGCTAATATCGGTTGTTGGAATAAACCGAAGCTCGAGTTTAGTCCGTTTCTGCTCGTTTTATCGACCCAATAACTGCATATTCCTTTCTGTCCGCCAGAGCTACGAGGTAAGGTGTTTATAGTCTGTCTAGCAGCTACATATAGCCAGCTAGCCCGTGTTTTGTTGTCGAAGCTTTCAGTCATTCACTGTAAAACAACGAACGAAGATAAAATCCGCTTCTTGTTCGTATTTTCTCGTTCCACCTTAAATGTTGCAACTGTAGCGTTCTCGCGCTTCGGACTTCAGGCGCCAGACTGCAACTGCTGCACCATTTAAGGTGGAACGGGAAATTCGAACAAGAAGCGGGATTAGGAAACCAACTTTGTGTTCTGTCTGTTTCTAGGACAGTATGGCAGTTGACTGGCTGGGCTTTGGCTATGCAGCTGCTGTTGTGCTTGGAGGTTTTATGGGGTATAAAAGAAAAGGTAGCGTTAGCGAGCCTCTTGTTTTAGCACTGTAATGTTGCTCTGCTTTCTTCATGCTATGTTTACATGTGGCCCGTTGAAGGGGAACTGCACTGACTTTTTAAAAATTCAGCGTATTTAAATGGTTAACATGTAAACAGAGTCATTCTGATGTCATTCTGATTCTAATTGTTCACAGCGTTGGCTGATAGGACCCAGACGTCCAGCTCTAAAAACTCCCTCACAGAAAATTATTACATGAAATAGCTCCAAAAATGCTCCCTGATGTTGTTTTATGATTGTTTTTGCGATAAAGTTATGGCTTAAATGTGTTTTACTCCATTAATGGCGGAGGGGTACATGCAAGGCGTTGTAAGGCAAAATAGTCCCCAAACAAAACTTAATTTTCCCACGTCTATGCCCATTTTACCATCATTTACATTGCATACCAAATTCATAAAGCACACACTGTTTTCACTGTTGGTTTTGAACAGTAAAAGAATGGTTGTGTTGTAGACATGGTGACCCCTGGTTCCTATCACCACCACTGTAAAGAAATCTGAGTCTCTACAATGAGCCATTTCACACCAAACCACTCTAAACACTGTTTTCATCACAAGGACTGACTTATTCAGAAATTATGAAAAAAGAGCAGTCCCTCTTTACCTTCCAGTGGCATTTTGTACTGAGATATTTGACAAAGCTTGTATTTGATGTAACGTTCAAATGCCATTTTTCCTGGACAGGAAGCTTGGCATCATTAATAGCAGGACTGTTTTTTGGAACCATATCTGCATATGGGGCCTTTAAGGTATCTACTGACCCTCATGATATATGGACCTCGCTTGGTGAGTATACAGATTGGCCCCTGTCAGTTCCTCACTTATTACAAATGAATGTGTTAATGTTTTCTGCACATTAATCTGAATCCATGCTACTTGTTTGTCTGTTTTTCTTGGCTCTAGCTGCTTCTGGTGCTCTGGCACTTGTAATGGGGTTGAGATATAAGAACTCTGGGAAACTGATGCCAGCAGGTATTATGACTGGACTAAGGTGAGGATTTGAGATCTAACATTCTACTGCTGTGTCCTTTTCACCATTACAAAAGATTTGATTAATAAAACATGGATAAATGCTAAGAGATGTTTCAGGAATAGGAAGACTATGGGATGTTATTGTGAGGGTGGAGATTTGAGTGCTTTGCATGCCCATTATGAACAGGCACAAGAGCATACATGTGTTTTAGAAAATCAGCATTCATTTGGCCAGTGGTGGCCAAACTCTTACATACAGCACTATGAGCTGTCAGTATAGCTGGTCATTTAGTTAATATGAGCAAATGTACGTCATTGGCCAGTCCTGTTTCAGACTTTTAACCCATATGTGCTCTGATTTCAGCCTCCTGATGGTTGTGCGACTGCTGATCTTCTGAAAATCGCCATGATATAAACTGCTCTTAAGATATTGTGTTACATATTGTACCAGCTCTGGATCACGTATGTACTAATCACATGTGATAGTGCCACTGTTTGAGTAAAACACTTACCTTGTACATTCCAAATAAAGCTTATTTTTTAATCTCTTTACACTTAGCATGTCCCCCAATTTTCGCCATAGCCACAGAACGTTAACCTTCTCCCAGCAAACCCAACAAGGCTACTGCTCTTATTCAAATAATATAAAAATAAATAAATAAAACAAAAGCAGTATTTTATTTTTATAAACACTGGAAATGCAAAGACATGGCAGACAATGTGAGTACACTTTAAGACTTGCAATATAATAAGATCAATATAATAAGGTCTTTTATTGCACAGTCACTTATTTCCTACTGACTGCCTACATTATGCAGTGTACTGATTATACAAAGCTATTGTAAAGATAGCTGTGATTTCAGATAAAGATGTCATTTAGTAGCTCATCTAGAATCTAACTTATTAGTACTCTCAGTATTTGTGTATTATTAGTTATTAGTTATCTGTATTAGTCATTACAGATAACCAATTTTTCTGTGTGACTTCACACCTGTAGTTAACACTCAGAGGTGCATGTAGCTGAACATATATGCAGATGCATTAAAAGACTCCTTCAGTGCCACTTGCAAAGAAAATAACTATTATTACACGATCATTTCTGTAGCAGTATTTAATCCCCCTTCCACAATCAAGCATCAGATTTGTGAATGTGCTCCACAGTTCCCTACTGTGATACTATATATAAATATGGCTCAATACCTCCCTCACAATTTTTACATGAACTTCATCAGGCACAGGCTTTCTCTGCCTGCCAGGCTGCAGAAATTTGTTGATTGTTGGAATGGCTTCCATTCTCTTTTGGAAAGCCTGAGATAAACAGGAGAAAGACATGCAAAGGTTAAGTATTTCAGTGGTTTCATGGAATATTTTTGCTCGTCTCAGATTTCACTGCAAGCTGCTCTACAGCAGCATTCCTCGTGAAACCTGAAGGCCTACTGCCTACTGCCGTGCAATTTTTTGTCTTTTTTCCTGTTCCCAACACATCAGATCCAACTAATCAGCTCCTTGACCACCCATTATGTAGTTGAAGTGGACGTGTTAAAACAGGAGAAGCACTAAAACATGCAGGGTAGTGGGCCTCCAAGAACAGGGCTGAGAAACACTTTACAGTAAAAGTGTGTTCTACATGTTTCCACACACACAGCTCACCTGGATGTTGGGGAAGGATGACAGTATTGTGGGCAACTCCTCTTCCAGCATCAGACAAGCTTCAAAGAAATTGACATCCGCACAGCTCAGCTGGTTACCCACGAGGAACTGAGAAGTACCGAGAGTCTGAAGGAGATACAGCACACAGATTTAAAGTAGGAGATAAATACAAGGCTTAGAGGGGCATTGCACAGATTTGCCAAAATTTCTGCATAATTAAGGCCCAAACCCATTTCTTATTTCTACCACCTCTCGAGTGTCACGTTATGCATTGGAAAACAGTTACAAGTTGTAGTGGTTGAAATCTTTCCCTGTGAAATGGGACCCCCAAATAAAAAAGACCATTACTTCATAACAGGCTACTAGCGCTGCTCTGTAGGTGATCCTGCCAGCCTGCAGTGATAGCAGAGGGTGAAGTTGAGCAACTTCACTGATGGGCTTTAGTTACACTGAAGCCAGTTCTTCAAAGAGGGTGGATGTGTTTTTATTTATTAACACTTACTCCTAATTCTTCAGTGATCTGAAACTGAAATTTGCCAGCTTATCGTTCAATTTTTTCTGTTCCTTAAATGGAGCAGCAGTACCATAATCCACTGAAATGGCGTTAAATGAATATAATACAGTGGTGGAAAATTCTCATGTTTGTGGATTTCTTTGGTCGTTTGTGTATCTGTTTTTCTTTTTTTTCTCATAACACGTTTGGAGTGAGCATCTGAAAATCCTCCATTTGGAGGGCCATGTAGCCCTAGCACTTCACCCTACCCCTCTTTCTCAACAACTGGGACACCCTAACCATAGGCGTGAGCGAGCAAAATAAGGGCAAAGTGGTAGGGGCAAGGGGTGAAATGGGATTGGGCCTAAATGTCTAAGTCACGCAGTGGCTGCAGATTTGTTGGCTGCACATCTGTGATGAGAATCTCCCGTTCCACCACATCCCAAAGGTGCTCTACTGGATTGAGATCTGGTGACTGTGGAGGCCATTGGAGAACAGAAACTGCAGTACTGAGGTACATACACTATTCACAAAAAGTTAGGGATATTTGGCTTTCGGGTGAAATTTATGGCAAACGTAAAAAGTTCACACTACAGTGATATTATATCATGAAAGTAGGGCATTCCTGCCCACACTAACACCACCACCACCTTGCCGTTAAGCTCTTTGTTAGAGAACAGCAAGTTGTGTAAGAAGTACTGAAACACTGAACAGTTGGACATGTGCATTCAACAGTTTAGAGAAGGTCACATTAAGTTCACCTGTAAAGGTTAGAGTGCCTTTTAGGTTCATCCTGAAATTTCACCTGAAAGCCAAATATCCCTGACTTTTTGTGAGTAGTGTACAAACAGCGTGTACAACAGAATTGAACAGCAAATGGAAATGGAAAGGTCACATATTTATAAAATATGCATATCTCCAAGGGCATATGTGCCCTGACTGCAGCAGGGGAAAGTGTGAGAGGCTCTTATTCAGAAGGATTACAGTATGTAGTGGTTATGTGCATTACCATGTGTGTAATGAAGTGCATGTGCAGCAGTTGAAAGCAGTGAGAAGGGTCCTTCTTTAGGAGGATCAAGAGCTGCTGACGTTATAGATTCATACTCACATGACCCTCTCTTTAAGTTCCTTGCCATAGAGGTTATATTTCCCTGCTATGTAATTCCTGATGGCCTTTGACTGCACCAGCTTCATTCCGTCCATTTCAACCATTGGAACCTGGTGAAACAGCAGAGCTCCATCTGGAGGTCAGATAAGAAATACTTTTAGGGTCATGAAGCTTGTAGGTGGGACTATTTGGAGTTTAAGCCAAGAAAAGCAGAACCTACCGTTCACCAGTTTTTCATATTGGGCCCTTGTGGTCAAAAACACCTCTTCGAACTGTGAATGCAGTACAAAATACATGAATATCTACAGTTTCTGTCTGTAGCTCGCTTTAAAAAAGCGCTCGGCCTGTTACAAACCTCAACACCAGCAACGGCCAGCAGCCACCTAATGGACTCCATTTTCCCTCGTCCGTCGAAGTAATACAGCACGACCTTTCCTGACATGTTTATTCAGAAATAAATGCTTTATCGATAGAAACAATGTGCGAGCACTGCACCAGCACGACCACCCAGCCGAGAACAGACTCAGAATTTTAACCAGGCGTGCAAGAACTTTATATAAAAGCCAACGCAGCGTTTTAACCAATGAGGAGCTCCGCTCTGCGCATATTAATACACGTGTAGCCAAAGGCTGAGCGGTGATTTTATATGTGGATTTTATGAACCAGTAAAGTAAAATAAAGGAAATAGTCTCCGTTTCACAGCTAAAGTCCTGCTGGAATAGCCTTACTGCTGGCCTTAACTGGAAAAACGATTGGACTTTGAAATATGCCCTCAAAATACTTACCTGTCAATAAAATGATAGTACATAAACTGCTATTTTTTGTCATTTAATTCACTTATTTTGGTATTGCCCTCACTCTTAAGCATTTGGAAAGTTATGTGTTCCTTTACTACACAGAAAATCAATGTTAATTATTCAATCAATCAACCTATTTAATTCTGGAGAACATTGAGGGAGACCCTCATTTACAATATTGCCGAGTAGATACAGAGCAAGGGGTTGATAATGTGTAAAAACATATCGAATAATAAAAGTAAATCTTCTAAGCCACTTCTCCTTCTGGGTCGCGGGGGGTGCTGGAGCCTATCCCAGCTGTAATTGGAGTGAAAGGCAGGACACACCCTGGACAGGTCGCCAGTCCATCGCAGGGCTTATAAAATACATAAAAATACAGTAAAAAATAAAGAATAATTATAACATGTCTAAAATGTAAAGGTTAATAAACTCAGATGAAATCAAAAAATAATAAGATAAACGAAGGAAGCTAAACAATACCTGAAAACAATAAGAGAGCTGTCAAAACACTGAAATTATATCTTTTGATATTTTTGTATGACGTGTCGGTTCTATTTGAAGCTTCCTATCATGTTTCATTCTCTGCACTTAATAAAAATAAGATGCATGAAATATAAAGGTTGCAGTAGATGAAACGATGCATCACGATGGACAGCAATATATGGTGATCTAAATGACATTTCAAAGTTTGCCGTTATCTAGAAGTTCTGGCTTTAATACTCTAACCAGAGGTCCTTTATCAAAGTGCAGGAAGCTCATGCTGTGTGAATAACATGGAACTGTACTTTCCTGCACACAAACATGGTCCAGCAGTGTTTAATGTGTGCCGTTATCAGTGCTGCAGGCCAGAATAGAGCTGAGTCACTGCTCTAACAGCAACAGGAGGCTAACTGCAGGTTGTGAAATGTGCTGTTACATAAAGAGGCTGCCCTGTGAATGGAGCCAAACCAAGTTTCATGACCAAACCAGAGAAAAATGCATGAAGCAGAGAGCCACAATGTCAAGATATTTCCATTTCTCCCATACATGCATTTCATACGCTCGACAGTGTATGTACTAAAATATCAGTCCTCCTATTATATACACTGTAAGTTGGGTTTTCTTTGTCAGTGCGCTGTTAATTTTATTTATCTGTTTATTTTTACATTTTTCTGTGCAAAATAAAGGTCAACAGCTATTTTTACTCTTCATTAAAACAGACTGTACAAAAGCCCAGGTTCCTTTAAAAAACAAAAACATTTAACTTTTTTAACTTTCTACATTGGTGTAGAAAATATTTTGCTAAGAAAATGAGATTATTTAGAGAAAATACATCGCTAGGAACACATTTCAACATATGTGACTCGCGCAAGGCCCGTCACCACATCCTCGTCCAGCTCTGCTCCCGAAGCCCCGTGCTCGGTGGAAGAGGACAGATTCCTACAGACGAGCGTCACTGGTATAGAAGCCGTGCACGACCATGCTAGAACCCCCAAACAAGCTCTCAAGGCCCATTTGTAGGAGAAACGTAGGGAAGTCGAGCTCGAAGACTTTTCAGGCACATCCAAATGAGGCACTGCACGTGGCAGTCTGCCGTTATTTTTCACATTAAACAATAAAAGGTTTTATTGTTTGTACATTCATGACACAACGTTACTACAAATCCAATCACGTTTACACAGATGTGAAGGAGAGTGAAAATCTTTGGTGCATAGTTCTCTAGTATGAATACAAAAATATATTATAGTACAGATGTTAAAATGGTTATTCAGATTATTCAAGATATGCATGGAAGTTGTACAAGATGTCAATCTCTATGTGCAGGTATAGACTTGCTAGTTACAGTAAGACTTGAGGTCACAGAATGATCAGAGTGAGTCTGTTTGAGGTGTGGATGAGGTGTTGGATTGTCCATGGAGATCATCATCATGATGACTCAGAGGTGTAGTGACAGGCCCGTTGACCGATACGCCAGCTTTACTGGATGTTCAGCAGCCTGATGACCCGGGGAAAAAAGTGTCTCAGAACCAGCTAATAACATTGGGCCTCATTCACCAACCACTCTTAAGAAGACATTTCTCTTTAAAGCCCACTTACAGTTTTTATGAAGATTCTGACATTCACCAGTATTTCTTGTTCAGGATTTGTTCTTGTCTTTAGTAAAGATAGTGGTTCTATATAGAACCATGAACTCTCGAAGAACCATTTGTGTGCTCAAAGGGTTTCTGCTTGACATTGTAACCACAGAAAAGTTGTTGTTTTTCTTTTTAAGAAAAGCTTCATTTACAACTGATGATCGTTTATAGCCTCATTACTCACTCTAATAAAGCCATGTCATTTAAACTTTGTATTTACACTGCGAGTCCAGAAAGAAAAGAAAACCATAAAGCATTTCCATTACACAGCAATGTCTAATGAAGAGATCTGTTTTTTAAAGCAGCACTTTGGTGGTTTTGGTGCTCATAGCTATGTTAGCGTCAAGCTAGTTGGCTCAGCTCAGCGCTATATGGGACTTTTCTGTCAGCTGTAGTTTAAATATGGACATTTTTAGCTTGTTGCAGGCATGTGAACAACATTCTTACTTTGTCTCACTTTTTAGGAAACTTGAGCTTGAAATCTTTATTGTAGCTAAAGCTTTCTGCTACCTCTCCATCCTGCTAGTAAGGGCAGAATACAACCAGTCATAATGTGTAAACTAGCTAAAGCGAGTCTGTTAGAAGCAAACGGTGATGTTCAACTGGCACTTCATCATCTGGTTGGATTTTATGTGCTCACATTTCAGCTCTAACATCTGGGCACTTGCTCTTATTCAAAAAGAACACAAGCAAACAGTTTCTAGAAATATTTTTATTACTGGAAATGCAAAGATATTTCAGACATATCAAGACTTGCAGTTAATGTAATAAACACTGTTATTGCACAGTCACTCATTCCCAATCATTCTCAATCATATTTGACTACATTATGCAGTGAAATGATTAAACACAGCTATTGTAAAGATATTCCTGAATCTGGCTTGCTGGGTTGACAGTGTACATGAAGCCATTCAGTAACTCATCTGGAATTAAGATAAGAGATAAGATAATCCTTTATTAGTCCCACAGCGGGGAAATTCACAAGTGGGGAAATTTAACTCCTTAGTACTCACAGTATGTGCATTTTCAGTTTATGTCAATGTACTATTCATCTTCAAAGCATTATAGGTAACCAGTGCTTCTGTGTGACTTGACACTGAAACTCAGAACTGCCTGTAGCTGAACGTATAAACAGATGCATTAAATTCTTTCAGTGTTACACGCAAAGAAAATTATTATTACTATAAGATCATTTCTGTAGCCACACTTAATCCTGCTTTTACATAAGGCACCACCAGGCATCTACGTGCTTTACTGTTTTGTGAATGTGCTCAACTGTTTCCTACTTAAACAAATGGCTCAGAACTTCCTTCGCAGTTTTCCTAAGGGCGTCATCAGGTAAGGGCTTTCTCTGGCTGCCAGGCTGCAGAAATTTGCTGATTGCTGGAATGGCTTTCATTCTCTTTTGGAATGCCTAAAACAGAAAACGGGAGAAAGACGTGCAAAGGTGAAGTATTTCAATGGATTCATGAAACACTTTGGCCAGGCCTTCGTTCAACAGACAAAGGTCAAAGACTGACTTCTGAAACCTATGAAGAAGAGGCGTCTGCTCGTATCTGCAAATGGCTCAGATTTTTGTTCCAATCATGCAGGAACACAACTGATTCTACTGGTCACAGCTTCCAAACAATTGGTCAGGTGTGCGCCTACTTGTTTGTAGATAAGACTTGACACTGCTGTTCAAAGGGGCCATTTGGGGTGCCATCACTTAAATTTATAAGATATTTTGCTGTATATTTTAGTTAGAACACTAATACATTTTAGCCACCCAGAAGGAATTAGAGCCTCTTTCATAACAACTGCCTTTGTGAGAGTTTAGTCTCAGACTTCACTGTAAGCTGCTCTACAGTAAAGGTGTGTTCTACATGTGTTTTTATACACAGCTCACCTGAATGTTGGGGAAGGATGACAGTATTGTGGGGAACACCTCTTCCAGCATCAGAGAGGCTTCAAAGAAGTTGACATCAGCACAGCTCAGCTGGTTACCCACGAGGAACTGAGAAGCACCGAGAGCCTGAAAGAGATACAGCAAACACAGTTAAGTTGGAGATACAAGACTTGGAAGAGAATTGCACTCATTTTCCACAGTCTTGGCATCAGTAAATGTCTACGATGTACTAAGTCATTCAAAGTAGTTTCATGTGATTCACGGTTGTGAGGTAAGTTCAGGGCATTGAAGCAACTTTACAATTTAATTTCAGATTTAACACCATTTACAATTATCAATGTTGCTTATGAAAACCCAGCTGCACCAACAAAGATTACATTAAACAAAGTTTTTGTTAATCTAGGTTTTATGTTAAATCAAGTTGCTTTGCACCACTTAATTTTTAAACATGAATGAACAAATTGTTATTTAAAGCCTTAATCTGCAATTAAAAACTTGACCAGAATTTAATTTTGATGTCCTCCATGATATATTTGGCAATATAAATAAAGGACTTGTACTTACTGACTATGCTCATTTTGTCTTGTCTTTTACTGTCTTTTGTCTTTGCACTATTTGCTATTTATCTTTTATTACTGCACTGGAGAGGTAGCCCGATAGTGTTTCGTTATACTGTACTACCCTGTATTGTATAATGACAAAGTTGAATTGAATTGAAATAAATAACAACAGCGTTACTCTCCAAACTAATCACTGTATTTTCAATGAAAATCACACTGGGCCACCTCAGAAACAGCTCTCACAGGCAAAGATTGAATTGAAACATTTATACAGTTTGTTATTAGACTCTGAGCTGTTTGGCCAGGACTGAGAGGACTGCTTAAATTACTGTGCCAACATAGAAGAAGCAGATGCAGGAAATATGGTGCTTCAGGCAAGTGCTATTTAAAGTACACTGCTCAAAAAAATAAAGGGAACACTCAAATAACACATCCTAGATCTGAATGAATGAAATATTCTCACTGAATACTTTGTTCTGTACAAAGCTGAATGTGCTGACAACAAAATCACAAAAATCATCAATGGAAATCAAATTTATTAACCAATGGAGGCCTGGATTTGGAGTCACACACAAAATTAAAGTGGAAAAACACACTACAGGCTGATCCCACTTTGATGTAATGTCCTTAAAACAAGTCAAAATGAGGCTCAGTGTTGTGTGTGGCCTCCATGTGCCTGTATGACCTCCCTACAACACCTGGGCATGCTCCTGATGAGGTGGCGGATGGTCTCCTGAGGGATCTCCTCCCAGACCTGGACTAAAGCATCTGCCAACTCCTGGACAGTCTGTGGTGCAACGTGGCGTTGGTGGATGGAGCGAGACATGATGTCCCAGATGTGCTCAATCGTATTCAGGTCTGGGGAACGGGCGGGCCAGTCCATAGCTTCAATGCCTTCATCTTGCAGGAACTGCTGACACACTCCAGCCACATGAGGTCTAGCATTGTCCTGCATTAGGAGGAACCCAGGGCCAACCGCACCAGCATATGATCTCACAAGGGGTCTGAGGATCTCATCTCTGTACCTAATGGCAGTCAGGCTACCTCTGGTGAGCACATGGAGGGCTGTGCGCCCTCCAAAGAAATGCCACCCCACACCATTACTGACCAACTGCCAAACCGGTCATGCTGAAGGATGTGAACCTGCTTTCATCTGTGAAGAGCACAGGGTGCCAGTGGCGAATTTGCCAATCCTGGTGTTCTCTGGCAAATGCCAAGCGTCCTGCACGGTGTTGGGCTGTGAGCACAACCCCCATCTGTGGACGTCGGGCCCTCATACCATCCTCATGGAGTCAGTTTCTAACCGTTTGTGCAGACACATGCACATTTGTGGCCTGCTGGAGGTCATTTTGCAGGGCTCTGTCAGTGCTCCTCCTTTTCCTCCTTGCACAAAGGTGGAGGTAGTGGTCCTGCTGCTGGGTTGTTGCCCTCCTACGGCCTCCTCCACATCTCCTGGTGTACTGGCCTATCTCCTGGTAGCGCCTCCAGGCTCTGGACACTACGCTGACAGACACAGCAAACCTTCTTGCCACAGCTCGCATTGATGTGCCATCCTGGATGAGCTGCACTACCTGAGCCACTTGTGTGGGTTGTAGAGTCTGTCTCATGCTACCACGAGTGTGAAAGCACCACCAACATTCAAAAGTGACCAAAACATCAGCCAGAAAGCATCGGCACTGAGAAGTGGTCTGTGGTCCCCACCTGCAGAACCACTCCTTTATTGAGTGTGTCTTGCTAAATGCCAATAATTTCCACCTGTTGTCTATTCCATTTGCACAACAGCTGTGAAATTGATTGGAATCAGTGTTGCTTCCTAAGTGGACAGTTTGATTTCACAGAAGTTTGATTTACTTGGAGTTATATTGTGTTGTTTAAGTGTTCCCTTTATTTTTTTGAGCAGTGTATATTAAAACTGCAGCAGAGGAGACCCATTGCCCAGTGCTGACTGAAGAGCCGAGAAGCAAAGTAGTCACACAAAGCCCCCCAATCAGCCCCCAGTCCAACACAGAATACCACATGCAACATGTGCATGCTGTAATAATGTCCATTGTCCTAGCAAACACGCACAATGCAGACATTTGCTCACGTCCACACGCATCTGCAGTCGTCCTTTGGGGCTGCATTCTCCTCCCCAGGATGCTGGAGCAGAGAGAATGAACACCGAGTCATCCTCCCCAGCGCGGTGGATTTCTTTGCAGTTTGGCCATTTCTGGCCTCCTCATCAGCAGGTTCTCATGGCTGGCTGCTGTCCTCCAGCTGGGCTCCGCCATCGAGCCTCGTCACACTGTCTCGACCGCTGTACTCCATTGCTTGTCTTCATCGCACTGCTCCTCTCTTGCAGTCCTTGGCTGGGCTCAGTCTTGTCAAGTCAATTCAAAGTCTATTTTTATAGCGCTTTTTGCAACAGGCGTTGTCAAATAACAGCTGTACAGAAAAGTAGATCACCAATCACTACACACCTCTGCTTGACCGTAGACACACAAATACCCCCCAATCAGCCCCACAGTCCAACACAGAATACCACACGCAACATGTTCATGCTGTAATAATGTCCATAACGGCAAACATATACACATTAAAATCTCACTTACTACACTTGCAGTCTGCATGGCCACACTTCCTGTGCATCTACAGCTGAATGCAACAGTAGCAGGCCACTACATTATGTACAAAACAAATGTTTGCTGTCTTATATTATAAGTTGCAATTTTATGGTAAAAGCTTGGTATTTACTTAAGTCTTAGGTCTAACACAGAGTATTCTTTGAGTAGTCTTTTAGCTAGTTTACTCTGCCAAGCTGTTCATCCTAGATCAACTAGTTAAACAAAATTGCGCTCTTACCTGGAGTGTATTCAGTCTTCAGCTGTTTACTTCATCTACAGGCAGTTTGTAACTATAAAACCATTGTGCATTAATGAGATCCCACTGCCTTGGTTATTTCCTACTATTTCTGTGATGTGCACAACAGGTACTAGAGTGTTAATAGCGCTCCCCCCTTGTGGGAAGAATCATTTCCACAAGTAGGAGAGTTACAAGAAGTCCTTATTAAGTTTTTTTATGTTTTATAATGCCTGGGGTGTTAGTTTTTCTCAGAAAGAAAGATTTTATGTTCTGCAAAGAACAAACATTTTTAAACGTATTTAAACCACCAACATTTCAACCACTAAAATCTGAAGTTTAAATTTAATCTCTGAAGAAGTTTAAATCTGAGTTTAGTGTAACAGTGCAACAGAATTAAATTAAAACGACGTTTTCTGTAAAAGTAATCCAGGATTAAAAGGATGGTTTAAATGTAATCCTGATTATTTTTAAACTAGGTTTAAAGTTTTATGCAACATGATTAATAGATGATGCCTGATTTAATCCAAGTTTAAGCTTAATTCTTGCTGGTGCCACCCACCCTAACTCTGTAGGTTTCCCTACAATGAACCACTTCATATCAGTGTCTTTGTTTACTTCTCAACCACTGAACTATGCAGAATTTTTTTTACAAATTGGTGATTTTCCCCTTTTATTCTCATTCAGACCCGCAGTAGAAAAGGGTTCATAGTGAGGAGCTGCACACCTTTTCAAACGCCGGAAGAGTGCGGACTTTGGCTTTGACCTGCACTTTTTCCAGTTCATCCTTTTTATTGTCTGGTGATGTAAAGAGCACCATCGAGATCATGTCCATGATGTCTCGAGCAGCCTCAGCGTACATATCAATCCTGGAAAGAAAGGAAAAAGGGACATTACTGATCTGCATGGATTCAAGCAGGCCTGCTAATGATTCCCTTATAAATTCATCATTTCATACTCACATGACCCTCTCTTTAGGGTCCTTGCCATAGAGGTTATATTTCCCTGCTATGTAATTCATGATGGCCTTTGACTGCACCAGCTTCATTCCGTCCATTTCAACCATTGGAACCTGGTGAAACAGCAGAGCTCCATCTGGAGGTCAGATAAGAAATACTTTTAGGGTGACGAAGCTTGTAGGTGGGACTGTTATGTTATGGAGTCAAATTAGGGTCTTTAATGGTGACGAGAAAAAAAATATAGCTGTGGTCCAGTTGGGCGACCGTCTGCCATGATACCAGTAAACCGAATTGCCGCGCTGTGTGACGGTGGCTCCAACTGATGACGCGGAACGTTCACGACACGCCTTTCGCTCTTGGCCACGCCTCTTTCCCCGCCCCCACACAGAGGGTAAAACCGGAGCAAAGAAAAGCGAGAAGCGCAAAAAAAAAATGAGGAACGTAAAACGCGAGACGCAAAGAAAAGAAAGAAACGCAAAAGGGAGAAAGTATTGCAAAAAAAAAAGCAGCAACATAAAATGTGAAACGCAAATAAAATAAAGAAACGCAAAAGAGGGAAAGTATTGCAAAAACAAAATAGGAATGTAAAATGCAAAATGCTAATCTTATATTTGCGATATATTTTTTTTCTCGTCACCATTAAAGACCCTAATTTGACTCCATATTATGTAAGCCTGTATGAAGTTTAACCCAAGAAAGTTTGACTGTAATAAATATTTCACATTTCCAAAGCAGAACCTACCGTTCACCAGTTTTTCATATTGGGCCCTTGTGGTCAAAAACACCTCTTCGAACTGTGAATGCAGTACAAAATGCATGAATATCTACAGTTTCTGTCTGTAGCTCGCTTTAAAAAAGCGCTCAACCTGTTACAAACCTCAACACCAGCAACGGCCAGCAGCCACCTAATGGACTCCATTTTCCCTCGTCCGTCGAAGTAATACAGCACGACCTTTCCTGACATGTTTATTCAGAAATAAATGCTTTATCGATAGAAACAACGTGCGAGCACTGCACCAGCACGACCACCCAGCCGAGAACAGACTCAGAATTTTAACCAGACTTGCAGAAGGTTTACATAAACACCAACGCTGTGTTTTACCCAATGGGAAGCTTTGCTTAATGAATATTAATATAATCGTAGCCAATGGCTGCGCAACTAACCGTGCAAGCGATTTTCTGTGCAGAACCACAGCAGTAAACCGTAAAATAAAAGGTTCGCATGTGATGCAATGCTGCGTCGTGCTGGCTCATATGTTATGAAGGTCAGGCTAGGACGACGAACTCTGAGAAGTCAAAGCTGATCTGTGTCACGACCGGGCAGGGAGGAAACAGGCGCGCATAGATGGCGGAGGGTTTACTAAGAGGGGCGAACCCAGAAGAGTAGTCAAACACAGTCCAGGATCTTAAACAAATAAACCAGAAACAAGCATAGCAGAGAGAGAAGACAGTCCAGGGTCGAAGCACGGCAGGTCAACACAGGAGACGAGGCAAAAATCACAATCGGAGAAACGGGCAAAGGGGGTCAAACACGAAGAGCGAAACGGAAGGCTTTGTAAAGAAGGGAAGGAACCACAAACAACACTCGGCAAGGAACACTGGAAACAAGGAAATACAGGGCGAGTCAAAAGTCACGGGACACCGTTTTAATTCATTTTTTTTATCATTATTATCGACCCGATGCATTGTGGGAGCTGGAGTTCGTGGGTAAGAGTTCACCGTCAGTGACGGGGGCAGGCAGGACGGGAGCGCCAGAAACGACAGGCGTGACAATCTAAATGACCCTGCACATTTCATGATGACCTGGCAGTTCTGGCTTTAACATGCTGACCAGTGGTCTATGGAGTTTAAAGTTGCAAACAAAAGATAAATCCACAAGCAAAATGTTAAATATCAGAGTCTTAACAATAAGTTGCAAATAAAAATACTGATTGTGTTTAAATCGAACTAGATTACAGCTCATTTTCACTTTTTGATGTAAATGTGTCACTCATTTTTTTGCTTTTGAAATCTTTCTTTTGCGTCTGACTTCTGTCACGTGTTCACGGTGGGTGGAGGTGGGGTGTGTGTGGAGTATGTCTTAGAAGGCAGTATTTCTCTGCACTCTTGACTGGCCTGATTCAACTGATTTGAAGTAAAAGGTCTTCTGACCACATAGCCACTTGGCCTGAATTGCCCCAGCATGTCTGAACACATCATACATGTCAGGGACTGAAGAAGTGCAAGATTTCCTGCTTTCCACATCCTCCAGACCCCAAAGAAGCACAAAGAAAAAGATCATTGACGAGGATGAGGCCCGCATCGCAACCTATAGCTTCATGCAACTTGCTAACTGAAATTCGAGAGGTCGGGTCTCGTCTGAACACCATCTCAAATCACCTGGATGCTATTGATGGCCATTTAGACACCATTACAACTTCTCTCTCGTCTGTGCAAACATCTCTTGCGGGGCTGTCTGAGAGAGTGACATTGAATGAGCTAGAATCTCTACAACTGAAGACGTGTCATGCATCATGCATCATGCATCACGGCTCAAGAAAGGCAGCTTTCTACGATGAAAAGCCACATAACGCAGTTACAAACTAAGCTGGACGACCTGGAGAACAGAAGGCGGCATTAAAACCTCAGAATAGTGGGCTTGCTGGAGAAGGCTGAGGGAACTATTACTCTCGCCAAGTTTTCGAGTTTGAAGTTACCGGAATGGCCAAACCTATCCTCTGAAGTGCAGATTGAGATTAAGCGGGCACATCATTTTGGCCTTTGAAATTATTCTCCGGACAATATGCAAGTTATTGCATCTTTTCAGTTCTTCTGGAGCAAGCTGCACATAGCTCAGTTTATGTCTTTATTGAAAGTTGTTTTTTTTTTTCTTTTTCTTGGCTGTTTTCACAGACCACCTGTTTATTTGTCAGATCAGTACTCTGATCTTGATGGTGACAGGGCACTGTGACCAGTCTTATTGTTGGGTGCCTCGCTGTTTGGGGATGGGGATAGGGTTGGTGGTGGTGGTGGGGGGGGTTGTCACTGTTCTTGTTTTTCTTATTTACACTTAAAAGTACATCAGGTTTGCAATGTTGTACAGAAATATTCCCAAAGACATTTTTGTTATTTCATGATATTTTATGTCATCTCCGCTCCAGAATACCAGAGTTCTGATTACGGACAGCTGTTTCCCATTAACCAGCTGTTTTAAAGCTCAGTCTTTCCCTTACACTTTGTGAAGTATTGTCAGTTGTCTGCACGTGCTTACTAAGCCTTCTATGTCTCTGTTTAGCTACTTTGTGTATGACCTGATTTTGTCCCTTCGTTTGCCTTTGGATTGCCCCTGTGGTGTTTGATTTCTCCTGCCGGTATTTGACCTTGCTTCCCATTTTTTGACTTCGCCGTAGCTTTGCCCTTTTGTTTTTGTCTGCTCTGTTAGGTTTTGACCTCTGGTTGATTGACTTCTGTGTTTTGGCCTAGCCCCTTTTGTAATAAACACTTTGCTCCATTTTACCTGCACCTACCTGTTTTGTACAGAAGCCTCACAAATAGCCTTTCTACAAGAGACACATTTATCAAGAAAAGAACACTTAAAGCTTAACAAGGGTTGGGTTGGACAAACATATTGTTCATCATACAAACTTAATTCTAGAAGAAGAGATACAGCCATCTTAATTAATAAAGAATTACCATTTATTCTTGAACAGCAGACCAAAGATACTGAGGGCAGATTCATTTTAATTACTGGTCACTTGTATGGGCACCATGTTGCAATGCTTAATGTTTATGCCCCAAATGAAGACACTCCTGCCTTTATGTCCAATGTCATCTTGGTATATTAGCTTGGGATTTTAATTGTGTTCTCAACTAGAATTTAGATAAGACATCCGTTTCTCCGTTAGCTTGGCCTTACAGATGTTTGGAGAGAATTTAAACCCTACCGCCAAAGATTACACGTTCTATTCTAATCCTCACAATTCATATTTGAGGATCGATTATAATTTTATACCAAACATTTGTATTCATGTAAAATAGGTACAATAGTGCTTTCGGATCATGCTCCAGTGTTTATAGATATTCATTGTTCTTCTTTTAAATACAGAACCAAAGGTTAGAGGTTTAATTTGTCTTTGGTATCTAACACTGGATTTGTCGACAGTGTACGACAGTGGATTATTAATTACTGATAAGACAACAAGAAATCACCTGTCACCAGCTACTCTTTGGGATATGCAAAAGCTACGGTACGCGGTCATTTACTATCTTACACATCATTCCATCCTTTTGCTACTAAATCATAGAAATTTGGAAACTGAGCTGAGAAAATTAGAACAGTTACATAAAACAGCACCTAATCAATCCAGTTTGGGTTCCCTTGTGCAGAGCTAGAGCTAAGCTAAATTTAGATCCTACTAACCATATTAAGAAATTGTTATACCTTTCAAAACTGAAATATTATGAACTTGGTAATAAATCAGGAAAGTTAGTAGCACATCAAATAAAAAAGTAACAAACTGTGAAAATCTGTGAAATTGTTAGCTAAATCTGATGGTACTAAATATACAAACCTGAAAGGATAAATAATCTGTTCAAAGATTTTTATAAGCCTTTGTATACATCACAAACTACAGCTTCTGATCATGAGACACTATCCTTTCTTGATAATATACCCCTACCCACTATATCAGACACAGAGAGAGAAAATCTTAATCTGGGAATCTGAGGAAATCTGGGGGGGGCGATTCAGTCTCTGTCTTCTAATAAAGCACTGGGACCAGACAGTTTCCCAATTGAATTTTATAAAACTTTCTGGCCAGAACCTTTTCTACTACTGGTTCTGCAAGATCTGTTAGATCAAGGCTCCATTCCAGAGACTTAGAAAGCAGCTTCAATCTGCTTAATCTTAAAAAAAGATAAAGATCCTTGAATCTGCTCATCCTACAGACCTATAAGTCTTCTCAATATGGACTGCAAGATATTTGCCAAAGTTTTAGAAAGAAGACTTTAAAATATTTTACCTCAAATTATTCATGCTGATCAATGTGGGTTTATCAGAAAGAGATACGGGTCCGATAATATACGCAGATTGCTAAATGTAATCGATTTAGTACAAAGATGCAAAAACCCTTTGCTTTTCACTAGATGCCAAAAAGGCATTTGACAGAGTGACCTTTGACCATTATTTTATTAAGTTTGTCAGGCATCTGTATGCAGCTGTAACCACCAATGGTGTTTTATCTGAGTCTTTTAAAATTGAAAGGGGAACGTGACAAGGATGTTCTCTCTCACCTCAGCTTTTCACTTTGGTCATAGAACCCCTAGCTCAGTGGATTCGGATGAAAAAAGACTTCTCAGGAATTTTAGTGGGAGAGGATGAGCATAAAATCTCTCTCTATGCTGATTACATTTTAATAAATAGGTCTAAACCAACCCAGTCAATTCCTGTTCTTTTAGAAGGCCTCAACCAATATGGCCGCCTCTCCGGATACAAGAGAAACATCTCCAAATCATTGGCAATGCTGCTAAACATACATATAACAGATTCATTTACTCTATTTGCCCTTTTATATAAGTGCAAAATGGTTTTAAATATTTGGGCATATTTGTGTGTCTGATAATAAAAGATCTTCATAGCAAAAACTATACCTCTTTTATAAGTTCATTTAAGACAGAACTTAACAACTGGTGCTCTCTCTCCATTTAATTTTTTGGCAGGATAAATGTCTTGAAGGTAAATGTTCTTCCACAATTTCTCTATCTGTTCCAATCTCTACCAAGCTATCTAGACGCTTCCTTTTTTGCAGATCTCAATAAATTATTCTCCAGGTTTGTCTGGAACCATAAGAGACCCAGAATCAAATTTGCAAATTTAATGAAACCAAGAGATAGAGGTGGAGCTGGGATATTTAACTTTCAGATGTATTACTGGGCTGCTCAGATAAAGAATATGTTCACTTGGTGTAATGATAGGAGGGAATCTTTATGGCTAAATGTTGAGTCTGCTCTTTGCTTACCTTTACCAATTAAATTCCTGCCATTTATCCATGATTTCCATAGGCTACAGTGCCTCTCAGAGAGTTTTGCGGTCTCCAATACACTTTTAGCCTGGAAGGTTGTTAAGTTATATCTTAAAATCCCCCCACATCTTTCATTGTTATTGCCAATTGCTTATAATCCTGACCTTCCTCATCAGTTCTTGAATGTAGGACTCTCTAGATGGAGTTGCTCCGGAATCGTCCAAATATTTATTTTCAAATATCATTTTCTAATTTTAAAAGAAATGTTCTTGGCGAGTGATTAGAAACTGTTTTAAGTTTTTTCTCCATTTACTCTCATTCATTGAGGACTCACTCACGGACGGCCTCTGCTGTTTAGCAGACCTGTTTTTTATATGATGTGGGTAATAGGAAGTGGCCAAGCTCATCATAAACTGGCTCTGGTTGTACCACCTTTTAGGTTTAGCGCTAACTAGGCTAGCAGTGTCATTTTGTGCTAACTAGGCTAGCCATACTGGTAATGGAACAAAACCACTTAAATATCCAAAGTTAGCTGACTGTATTAGTATTGTAACATCGGCAGACAGTAAGACACAGGGGTGACTATGATCTGCTGCCCTTTATTGACCATAGCCACACCTCCAGCGTCTCTCAGCATCAGCCAGTAGCGGTTAGCTACAGTATGAAGACTTCTGTAAACGGCCAAGCTGAGATAGAAAGTCTGTTTCAGAGACCGACATGGAGGCATTCTGTAGGTAGAAACATGAAAAAGACTGACATAACAGCCTTCATTACCTCCAGCATGTAACACCAAACCATGACGTGTCAACTTTATTTTAACATTGCCATCTCAGGAGAGCAGTAACTTGTAGCTGTCAGCAGTCATAAGTATTTTCCACTCTTTATTCTTTACACTCTTTACATTATGCAACAGCATAATGGCATAAACCTTCTACCACAGCACCACAGATTCTGTGATTTTCTGACCAACACACCTGATCATCTCATGACTGGTTTAGTAATCTGTTGATGAGCTGTATCAGGCGTTTTAAGGTAAGGCATAGTTGACCATGATGAGCTGTCCCAGAAAGCTGAGAGTTTTGGGCCGATTCTGGTTTTCTTATGTGACTGTTGGTTGACTATGGGGAAGTTGTTAGACATGCAGGCCAGATCTTGGACAGCTTCATACCGTTTATCCTTGTTTCTACATTTTTGGGACAGTTCTGGTGTGAATATTGTGGACCAACAGTGTAGTTGGGCCAGATTGGGACCATATTTGGGCCATATCCTTTAGTTCTGCTCACTGTGCAAGGCCAGATCTGGGCTGAGGACCCAGCCATATTCTGGGCCAGAACAAACCAAGAATGTAACTGGGTTAGGTCACCAGAAACTGATTTTTTTAGAAGAAATGTTGGATAAGTAGGAAGTTTTTTTTACTGTGAGGATTAGCTTTGAATTAGCTACTTTGCATGCTAGCATGGTTTTCCCTGCTCAGTGAAACACCCACTGTGGAGCCTGTTAAAAGTACTCTGGTTATACGAGACTCGATTGTCCGACACCTGAAATTAGCTACTCCTTTAGAGGTGCCAGCAGTAACAGTTAGATGTTTATCGGGAGCCAGAGTGCCGGGCATTAGTTGCAACCTTAGACTGTTAGCTGATAAGAGATATTTGAGGATGGTCATTCTTGTAGGGGCCAATGATATCCATCTGAGGCAGTCTGAGATAACTAAGGGTAATATTAGAGAGATTATTAAACAGGCCCAGACGATGTCTGATGCTGTAATTTGCTCTGGTCCCATCCCAATGCGGCACGGCGCTGAAGCCTACAGCAGGTTTCAGCGTTAAACTGCTGGATGTCCAAGCAGTGTTCCGAAAATCAAGTGGGCTTTATAGACAATGGGTTGCGTTTCGAGGGCAAGCCTGGTCTTATAGGTAGGGATGGTGTCCACCCCACATGGGAGGGTGCTGCCTTACTTTCTTGCAGCATAGCTCATAGTCTTTTAGTTAGTCGGCAGAGTAGTGTAAACAGCTGCTGACAATCCAGAGCCAGGACCAGGCCACAGACAGACAGGCTAAACTGACCGAAAACTAAATTTAATCATAGAAAAACTCAATCAGCCCGTTTAAGCAACCTAATCAATATATATCTGTATTCAGATGATAGCACTAACACCTTAGATCTAAAATTTGGACTACTCAATATAATATCACTAAACTCAAAAGCAGTCATCGTAAATGAAATTATAATATAAATATCATAATAAATATCATAAATTTGACATTTTCTGTCTCACTGAAACGTGGGGTTAGACCAGATGAATATTCAGCTTTAAATGAAGCCGCCCCTGTAGGCTATAATTATGCACACATGCCAAGATTATCAAGCAAGGGAGGTGGAGTATGTGTAATCTACCAAAATACTCTAGATATTAATCAGAAACAATGTGACACTTTCACTTCCTTTGAGGTCCTTTCTATTCATGTTACAAATCCGGTCACAAAAAAGAACGCATTTTCATTATTTAACATTTACAGACCACCAGGGCCCTACTATGAATTTTTTAAAGAATTTAGTGATTTTGCTGCAAACCTGGCTGTGTGCAATGATAAAGTAATAATTGTAGGAGATTTTAATATCCATTTTGAGAAGGCAGATGACCTACTAAAGGCATTTACTTCAGTTCTAGACTCTGTTGGTATTACCCAAAATGTAACAGAGCCTACACACTACTGTAGTCACATGTTAGATTTAGTTTTGACATAGACAAGCCTAATATCCTACCGCAAACCTCAGCAATCTCCGACCATTACCTAATTTTGTATGAGCTACGACTTAGCCATAATATATGTATGTCCCCTCGTTATTCTACAAAGTCCTCAATAAAACCTTTTACTGCCCTACAATTTATAGAAAATCTCCCAGAACTATCAACGCCAGTTTTCACTCTATCAGACCCAATGGAGCTAGATTTACTAACCGATTATTTAGAAAATACCTTCCGATCTACTCTAGAAAATGTGGCGCCGCTTAAAATAAAAAGAATGAGGCAGAAAAAGCTCGCCCCATGGTACAGCGATAAAACCCGTGCCTTAAAAGAAACAGTTCGGAAACTAGAGCGGAAATGGCGACAAACCAAGCTGGAAGTTCCACTCTGCCTGGAAGGACAGCCTTATAGATTATAGAAATGCGCTCACTAAAGCTCACTCAGCATATCTGACCTCACTGATCGAGAACAATAAATATAATCCTAGAGTTCTGTTTAGTGTGATTTCCCGAATCACAAAAAATCAGGCAGGTAACTCTCACCAGTGAAGTTTTTATGGACTTCTTTAATAATAAAATTGAAAATATTAGACAACAAATTCAACCCACAGTATTAAATCCAACTTGGCTGTCATCTGACTTGTCTGATATAAAACAAAACACAGTCGTAGAAAAAAGCCTGGAAACTTTTTCATAAGTTCATATCTACATAAGAACCAAATATATGAAAAATTCCAATCTGGATTCAGGCCACATGACATCACTGAGACAGCTCTAGTTAAGATTACTAATGATCTTCTTCTTGCTTCTGATCAAGGCTACGTATCCCTGTTAGTGCTACTTGACCTCAGCGAAGCTTTCGATACAATAGACCGCAATATTCTCCTAGAAAGGTTAGAAAACATGGTTGGAATCACAGGGACAGCCCTATCATGGTTCCAGTCTTACCTAACAGAACGTTATCAGTTCGTCAGTGTAAATAATTTATATTCCAATTATTCAATAATAAGATTTGGAATTCTGCAGGGCTCTATTTTAGGACCATTATTATTTACAATTTACATGTTACTGTTAGGCAGTGATAAGTAACCATGGCATTAACTTTCATTGTTATGCAGACAATACGCAACTGTACATATCAGCCTGATGACAAATACAGATTAAAGAAAATAGAGGACTGTGTAAAAGATGTAAAATGCTGGATGTTACGGAACTTCCTACTAAACAGTAACAAAGCAGAGGTTCTCCTTCTGGGTCCAAAATTGGCAAGAAATAAACTACCAGATTTAATTTTAAATCTCGCCGACTTTCCAGTTACACCTGGCTCAGCAGCAAAAAATCTTGGCGTCATAACTGATTCAGATTTATCATTCGATCAACACATAGGCAGCATCACTAGGACAGCTTTTCTACATCTTCGCAACATTGCCAAGATAAGAAATGCTCTATCCCTGCGTGATGCAGAAACACTAGTACATGCCTTTATTACTTCCAGGCTAGACTACTGTAACGCACTACTGTCAGGATGTACATGCAGGAATCTAAGCAAACTTCAACTAGTCCAAAACGCCGCAGCCAGGGTCCTCACTAAAACTAGAAAATTTGACCATCAGTCCAGTGCTATCATCACTTAATTGGCTGCCTGTTAAATTCCGTATTGATTATAAAATCCTTTTATTGACATATAAAGCCCTACACGGGCTCGCTCCTGAATACCTGCAAGACCTTATTTCTCATTACGAGCCAATCACGACCACTCAGATCCCAGAGTGCTGGCTTATTAATAGTTCCTAGAATTCATAAGGCTGCAGCTGGGAGAAGAGCTTTTTCTTATAAAGCCCCCAAACTCTGGAATGATCTTCCAGAAAATGTTTGTGTCTCAGGCCTCTTCTTTGTCCACTTTTAAAACCAGCCTCAAAACCCACTTTTATTCCTTGGCCTTTCATGTAACATAATTTTATTCCTGCATCTTATTTGTGTATGGTTTTATTTATATTTACTTTTATTTTTATTTATTATCTTACTGTTTATAGCTTATATTATTTTATTGGTATGGTTTTATTGGTTTACAGGTCTATATGTCTGTTTTATACCTGCAGTGTTCAGCACTTTGTTGCAGCCTCTGTTGTTTTTAAAGTGCTTTACAAATAAATTTGAGTCTCAATCTTTAAGACTAGGCTGAAAACTCACTTGTTCAGTTTAGCTTTTGGTAATTAATTGTTCCCCCTTAGATAAAGGCAGCAGATCCAGGGGTCCATGGACACAGGGAATTATAGTAAACTGAGATGCTGGTGCTGTCGTCCTGCTGCTCGCACACGGTCACTCAGGTTTGTGGACGGTGGAGCGGAGGGATGCCAAACTGTTTGAATGCTCTCGTGTCTGTGTGTCCTTCTGGTTCTCTACTTTTAGTTAAGCTGTCATAGTCAGATCTGCCGGAGGCATTAGCCGCACTCACGTACAGACAGAATAAAACTAATTCCCTCTCCCTGCCTTTTTTCTGAGTATATGACCACATGTCCGGCCAGACACTGAAGGACGACTGACTGCTGAGCCCTCCTGCTACCAACTTCAGACCAGCTGCCCACCTACCTTGGACTAGCTGCCCACCCTACACTGATGTTTTCATAGACTCCTAGCTATTACTACTACTAATACTACTGCCTTTAATATTAGTAGTATAATCACTTGTAGGTAGTTTGACCAGAGGAGGATGGGTCCCCCCACAATTCTGTGAAGCTGCTTTGTGACAACATCCGTTGTAAAAAGTGCCATACAAATAAATTTGATTTGATGATTTGATTTGAAAGTAAATCTTAGCTCCGCCTCGGAGTGAACTGATTAGTGGTTAGCTTTACACACTGATCCTTCCTCAGCGGTGTGATGGAGTCTGGCAAAGACAGAGTGGTCGCTCTGGTGGACATGGAACAAAGAATGAACCCTGAGCTGGATTTCCCATATTAAAGGCAAGGCAAGGCAAGGCAAGTTTATTTATATAGCGCCTTTCATACACAACGGTCATTCAAAGTGCTTTACAAATGAAAAAATACAGAAAAATGTAATTAATGTAAATAAAATAAAATTTATGTAAATTAAAAAAAAATTTTTTTAAACATAATTAAAACAATAGATTTAAAAGAAGTTAATCAAATTTAAAAGAAGGAGATAAAAAATTTGAATAAAAATAAGAAACATGATTAAAACAATAGATATAAAGAAGTTAAATGAATGAGGATAAGAGTGCCGTTACGGGATAAAAGTGGATTAAACTGAGCTAAAGGCCTGCTCAAACATGAAGGTTTTCATTCTGGATTCATATTAAAGCAGAATGCCAGAATGTAGGCATTCGCATTCACTGCAAAACAATATTTATAACTGTTGTCTGTTTGTTTCTAGGACAGTATGGCAGTTGACTGGCTGGGCTTTGGCTATGCAGCTGCTGTTGTGTTTAGAGGTTTTGTTGGGTATAAAAGGTAGAAAGTTATCCTCTTGTTTTAAACAAAATGTTCAAATGCCATTATTCCTAAATGAGAAGCTTGATGCCATTAATAGCATGACCTTTTTGGATTCATATCTGCATATGGAGCCTACAGGGTATCCACTGACCCTCATGATATATGGACCTCGACTTGGTGAGTATACAGATTGGCCCCTGTTCATTCATCAGTTATTACAAATAAATGAAACATTTGTGCTGAAATGTCTTCTGGCACATTCATTTAAATTCATGCTGCTTATTTTTCTAATTGTATTTGCTCTAGTTGCTTCTGGTGCTCTGGCACTTGTGATGGGGATGAGAGTGAAGAATTCTGGGAAATGAATACCAGCAGGTATTACGACTGGATTAAGGTGAGGATTTCAGGTTTAACATTCTACTGTCGTGTCTAGTTGCACAGGCCACATTTTATGCTTTATTTCTTCCCCCTGTATGTTCAGTGCACAGTAATTGTGTATTAAAATGTGCATAAGTTTGTTCTCTGTACAGCACGTGTTATTTTCACTAAGAAAACGTGTAATTTGTACAGTGTATTTTTTTTTTCTAAATACCAGTTTATAGAAGAAGAATGTCCTTTTTTAATTATAGAACACTTTCTCTGCTGCATACAGAGCTGTCAATAAAGACATGGCATTTTTACAAGCTGTTCATTTGAACTACTGAAATGTAGAAATTTCAGTATTTTGTAAACATTCACTACTGACTCTTTTAAAGTCAGGCATTTTCACATGAATTGATCAAAACATCCCCAGTAATCCTTTTACTGCAAGTCATTTAGTTAATATGAGCAAATGTAGGTCATTGGTCAGTCCTGTTTCAGACTTTTAACCCATGTTTCTCCATAACAGCTGTGTAGCAAAGGTCATTCTGTGCTCTGATTTCAGCCTCCTGATAGTTGTGCAAATGCTGATCTGAAAATCGGCAAGATATAAACTGCTCAAAATATTGTGCTACATATTGTACCAACTCTGGATCATGTATGTACTAATCACTTGGTATGGTGCCATTGTTTAAGAAGAACACTTTCCTTGTACATTCCAAATAAAGCTTATTTTTCAACTTTTCACAAAATGAAAAGTTAACTTTCTCCCACCAAATCCACCAATGCCATCACTCTTATTCAAATAATTGAAAAAACACAGTTTCTAGAATATGTTTATTACTGGAAATGCAAAGACAGTACAATGGTGGCACATGTCAATGTAATAAACACTGTTATAGCACAGTCACTCATTCCATACTGGCTGCCTTGCCTACCTATTTGACTACATTGTGCAGCTTTGTCTGTTTGTTTTTATTTATTTTTATCCCAATTTAGTTGTTTCCTATTCCACCTGTTAGTTAGGACTCCCCCAATCACACGATGCTATCAACGCTAGGAGGGTGAAGGCTAGCACAGGCTTCCTCCGAGACCTGTGAAACCAGCCACCGATTCTTTTCGAACTGCTGCTCACGCAACGTCATGGGACAGCTGAATGCGCTCGGAGGAAAGCGCCAACCGCCAGATCTGTTATGTCAGCTAACAGACGCCTGTGCTGACTAGCATCGCGTTGAGTGATGGAAGGAAAAGGAGGGCCATCCTACCCACCCAGAACGAGTGAGGCCAGTTGTGCTTTCTTGGACTCCCAGCTACGGACGGCTGTAGCATCACTTGATGACAGGGCCACTCAGGAGCCCTTACATTATGCGGTTTAATGATTACACACAGCTATTGTAAAGATATTTCTGAATCTGGCTCGCTAGGTTGACATTGTACATGAAGTCATTCAGTAGCTCATCTGGAATTGGTACTCACAGTATATGTGTATTATTAGTTTGTGTCAATGTAATAATAATAATAATAATATCGAAAGCCTTACAGGAAGCCAGTGCTCTTGTGTGACTGACACTTACAGATAAAACTCAGAAGTGCTTGTAACAACTTTTCCATAGTAAATCTGTAGCTATAAACACTCCCCCTTCCACATTAGGCACAATTAGACATCGAAGTGCTTTACTGATTTGTGATTGTGCTCAACTGTCTCCTACTTGAACAAATGGCTCAATGTATCCATTACAGTTTTTATATAGACTTCATCAGGTGGGGGCTTTCTCTGGCTGCCAGGCTGCAGAAATTTGCTGATTGTTGGAATGGCTTTCATTCTCTTTTGGAATGCCTGAAACAGGAAACAGGAGAAAGATGTGCAAAGGTGAAGTATTTCAATAGTTTCATGAAACACTTTGGACAGGCCTTCGTTCAACAACGAAGGTCAAAGCCTGACTTCTGAACCCTCTAAAAAGAAGAGGCGTCTGCTTGAACCTGCAAACAGCTGCAGATTTAAATTGCAATCCTGCAGGAGCACAACTGATTCTACTGGTAGCAACCTCCAAACAATTGATCAGGTGTGCTCCTGCTCATTTGTGACGAAACTCTGTCACACCAGCCCTTTGTGGATAAGACTGGACACTCTGCTCAAAAGTGCCAAATGGGCTGCCAAACACATTGAGTAAACCATAAGCTAGTTTAAAAAGATGAGTTTTGAGTCGGGATTTAAAAACATCAACAGATGAACAAGCTCGCAGTTCATCAGGAAGACCATTCCACAGCTTTGGACCCGCAACACAGAATGCTCTATTACCAATGGTGCTTAGCTTAAAATGTGGGACCTCAAGCAAGTGGAGGCTAGAGGACTGAAGAGTATGCACTGGAGTATAGGGTTGAAGCAGACATCTTAGGTAAAATGGGGCAAGATCATGCAGGGATTTAAACACCAACACAAGTAATTTGTACTGTATACGGTACTTCACTGGGAGCCAGTGGAGACGACAAAGGACTGGAGTAATATGCTCCCAAGATCGTGTATGGGTCAGCACCCTAGCAGCAGAGTTCTGCACATATTGCAGCCTGCTCAAAGCCTGAGCAGGGAGGCCAGACAGCAGAGCATTGCAGTAGTCAAGCCTAGAAGTTATAAAAGTATGGACTATAGTCTCAGCAGCAGTGAAAGAGAGAAAAGGGCGTATCCTAGAAATGTTTTTAAGATGGTAAAAGGCTGTCCTACATGTGTTGTTAATGTGTGATTCAAACGATAATGTAGAATAAAAAATTACTCCAAGATTTCTCACTTGTGTAGAGGTAGAGACAACAAAACCAGGGATACAGACATTTGTGTCACTAAGCCTTCTGACTGTTGCAGGAGAGTTGCATTATGATGGCTTCAGATTTTTTATTATTCAGGCTCAGGAAGTTCTCCACCAGCCAAACCCTCACGTCAGTTAAGCAATTCAGCAAGGCACTAGGTGGCAAGCTGTGAGAAGGCTTTGTACAAACGTTTATCTGGACATCATCGGCAAAACGGTGAAACTGCAGCCCATGATGTCTTCTGATGTTACCAAGAGGAAGGATGTACAAAATAAAATGCAGGGGCCCAAGAACAGAGCCCTGGGGGACACCATGTGACAAAGAGCATGTGTCAGATCAAAAACTTCCCATTGAAACAAACTGCTGCCTACCAGAAAGATATGATTGGAACCAAGCTAATGCAGTACCAGTTATGCCAAATATATTTTTGAGACGAGTTAGTAAAAGGCTATGACACACTGTATCAAATGCTGCAGTAAGGTCCAATAGGACAAGCAGACTCAGCAGTCCTTGGTCGGCTGACATCAGCAAATCATTGACAACCCTAACAAGAGCAGTTTCTGTGCTGTGATTCCTCCTAAATCCTGATTGAAAGACCTCAAACAGATCACATGATACAATATGTTCTGTTAACTGAACAGCTACTGTACGCTCCAACAGTTTAGCAAGGAATGGGAGATTAGAGATGGGCCTATAATTTGCGAGATTCTCAGGATCTAAGCCAGGCTTCTTGAGAACTGGAGTAATAGCTGCCAGTTTCAGAGAAGCTGGGACCATTCCTGAGCTAAGTGAAGCATTGATAACCCTGGTAATAAAAGGACAGATAAATGGCGAACAGGCTTTCACCTGCTGCGTTGGCAAGGGGTCTAACATGTAGTTGCCCTTAAGGAATTAATAATCTGTGAAACCTACTGTTGGTTTACAGTATTGAACATAGAAAAATAACTGCTGCTAAACTGAGAAAATAGTTGTGGAATGTTTGGGGTAGCTGCTGTAGGCTGAAACTGAGAGTAAATTGTGTGTATTTTATGATTGAAAAAGTTCATGAACCGAGAGCAGAGTTCAGCCAAGGGAACCATGGGGAAACTTTTCACAGGGCTCAATAAAAAGAGAGCTCTAGGGTTACCATGGGCACCATGAATAACATTAGAATAATATAGTGTTTTAGCTTCCTGTAGTTTTTCCTTATAAAACAAAACATGATCACTGCAAGCAAGGGCATGCACAGTCAGGCCAGTTCTGTTAGCAAGACGTTCAAGTTGACGACCAACAGCTTTCAGCTTGCATAGCTCAGCAGTATACCAGGGAGCAGGCTGAGAAAATGTAACCAAGCGAGTTCTTAGAGGTGCCAGATGATTTTAAATATGTGACAGTGTTTCGTCATAATGGGTCACTAGCAGATCAGGATCTAAACAATCAGGTACCGGACTCTGACTGAGCATCTCCATAACAGCAAGAGGACTGGTATTTTTAAGCCTCCGGAATGTAAACTGGCATAATTGACGCTGCCCTCGCTGTTGACATGATAGCGAAAAATCAAAGAACGCCGCTTTATGGTCAGATACGCACAGATCAATGCCTTTCACATTGTTTGCTCTCTTTTAATGTGAAAGGCAATGTCCAAAGTGTGGCCCTTGTTATGAGTAGGAAAATCAACATGCTGAGATATACCAAAACTCTGTAAAACATTAAGAAATTCTTTAGCAAAGAGACAGTTACCAGAATTGACATGAATATTAAAGTCACCAAGCAGAATAAACAGGAATAAGAGTGGAAATTAGCTCAGAAAATTCAGCCATAAAAACAGATGAGGTTTTTGGGGGATGATAGATAAGCAAAACCAATACAGGTTTACCAGTAGAAATCAACAGTACCAAACACTCAAATGAGGTCATATTTGGGATTAAAACTGTTTTAACTTTAAGGCCAGATCTGCAATCGTCAGCAATTGTTCACACAGCAAGTAGAAAAACCGAATACATAAAAACTTTATCACCGGGGGAGAAGGGGGAGCCAAACGCGCCAGCGTATCTCTCGCAACCCGGAAACCTCCCCAAACCACGTCAGCAAAACGGTCCCCCAGCATAATACAGTAAAGGTGTGTTCTCTGGGTTTCCATACGCAGCTCACCTGGATGTTGGGGAAGGATGACAGTATTGTGGGGAACAGCTCTTCCAGCATCAGAGAGGCTTCAAAGAAGTTGACATCAGCACAGCTCAGCTGGTTACCCACAAGGAACTGAGAAGCACCGAGAGCCTGAAAGAGATACAGCAAACACAGTTCTTAAGTGCATCATAAATACAAGACTTTGAGGGGAATTCCACTGATTTTCCAAACTTTCGGCACAATTAAATGTCTAAGATGTAAACGAAGCCATTCAGAGTGGTCTGATGTGAAACGCTCCAATCTAGAGAAACGTACTGACTCAGCTTTTCAGCGGTGGTGATAGGAACCAGACGTCCACCTTTAAGAACAGCCTCATAGAAGCTTATTACAAGACATTACAAGTTATTAATACACTTCCTTATATCTGAAACACTGTTTTACAACAGTACAGAGTTAAGATTTTGGCCTGAAACATGTTTTTCAAACTCGTTCATGATGGAGAGGCACATTCCCACATTATCAACCATTGCATTTAAAAACTTATGTCTGTACATTTCCCTACAATGAAGCCCTTCATATCATACTACTCTGAATGACTCTGTTGAAAAGTGTTCATAGTGAGTTGCTGCACACCTTTTCATAAGCCGGAAGAGTGCGGACTTTGGCTTTGACCTGCAGATTTTCCAGCTGATTCTGTTTTTTCTCTGGTGGTGTAAAGGGCAGTATCATGATCATGTCCATGATGTCTCGAGCAGCCTCAGCGTACATATCAATCCTGGAAAGAAAGGAAAAAGGGACATTACTGATCTGCATGGATTCAAGCAGGCCTGCTAATGATTCCCTTATAAATTCATCATTTCATACTCACATGACCCTCTCTTTAGGGTCCTTGCCATAGAGGTTATATTTCCCTGCTATGTAATTCATGATGGCCTTTGACTGCACCAGCTTCATTCCGTCCATTTCAACCATTGGAACCTGGTGAAACAGCAGAGCTCCATCTGGAGGTCAGATAAGAAATACTTTTAGGGTCATGAAGCTTGTAGGTGGGACTATTTGGAGTTTAAGCCAATAAAAGCAGAACCTACCGTTCACCAGTTTTTCATATTGGGCCCTTGTGGTCAAAAACACCTCTTCGAACTGTGAATGCAGTACAAAATACATGAATATCTACAGTTTCTGTCTGTAGCTCGCTTTAAAAAAGCGCTCGGCCTGTTACAAACCTCAACACCAGCAACGGCCAGCAGCCACCTAATGGACTCCATTTTCCCTCGTCCGTCGAAGTAATACAGCACGACCTTTCCTGACATGTTTATTCAGAAATAAATGCTTTATCGATAGAAACAATGTGCGAGCACTGCACCAGCACGACCACCTAGCCGACAAGTTACATGAACTTCTAGCGAGTGTTCAACGCACACACTGCCTTTTAACCAATGAGAAACTTTGCCTCATGAATATTAATTTCGTCGTAGCCAATGGCTGAGGGCTAAACCACGCATGTGATTTTGGGTCAAGATTTGCTGAACCAGAGAACTCGTCTAAACTCTGGCATAGCCGGTAATGTGAAATAAGGTTATATGAAACGTGAGGACAGCAGCTGATAAAACGCTGCTTCGTGATGACTTATATTTATGGACGGCATCGTATTGAATGCAAAATAAAAACTCTTATGAGGAGCCTGGCCACTTTCTCTTCCTTCTGTTATAACAACAGGACTGCTAAACAGCAGAGGGCGCCCGCGAGTGAGTCCTCAATGAATAGGAGTGAATGGAGCTTAACAAAAACGAAAGGCTAAAATAGTTTCTAATCACTCGCCAAGAACTTTCCTTTAATTTTAGAAAGTAGAAGGATGTATTTCACTAAAAACAACTAAGAAAACTCACCTGCATTTTTCCTTTTACTACAGCAAACTGGTTTCGGGCAGCAGGAGGCGGGCTTTACTGCTAGAGCGGGATGATTGATGGGCGAGCGGAGCAGCTCATTGGCTGTTCGCGCTCACATGACGTCATGGACATACACGCGCCGTTTTAAACTCCTATAGCTCGCGTTTAAAAGCTCTTAAAATATAACAGCGGTGTTAAAATGCTTAATGTTGCTCTGTGTTCAGGAAATGAATGCATTCTTTACATTAAAAATGTTTAAGCTTTTCTAAACTATGATTTTGCCCAAATGCTCCAAATCAACCCATTCATTTTGGACTCGGGAGCGCCCTCTAGTGTTTGAGAAAACCAGAAGACATTGCAGAGTATTTAGATAGTACTACTAATAGGAACGAGGTCATGCCTTATGAAGCTGTGGCGAGGACTTAATTATCACATTCCCATGCTTCTCTGAGTCGTGGTCGCGCGTTATAATTCTATATACAGCATGTAAACAGCAGGGCTCCGTACAAATAGATACACATCTCGACGGACAAAGCTTAAACAGCATTGATGGTAATGATGCCTACAGCACAATCGAACACAAGAAGGAAGGAGGTATCTATATTGCCCACAGTAAACGAGAGAAAGAAGGTTTTTAAAAGAAAAAAAAAACGGTCAAGTGAAAAAAACAGAGAGCACAAGGGAGCAAAATAAGAGAAGTTAAAAAAGCAAGAACCGAGGTATATATGTACAGTTTTTTAACATTTCTATACATTTTTCCGTATTTTGTAGTGACAGAGGTGCGTAAGAATGCAGTGAAGGAGGGATATGTGTATAATATTTATCCAAAATAATCACAAGATCCACTGTACCTGCTATGCTATTATCACTGCAAGTATGTGGAGGAATACTGCTATCTGAGGCTGCAGCTATACTGAAGCAGCATCAAAAGACTGACCCTGTTCATGATCAGGCTCATAGGTGGTATGGAGCCCAAATAAATACTCAAGTAAAAGTAGTGATACTTTTTTACTACACGCAGCATTTATCAGCATATGAATTGAAGATTGTGCAGCTCTCTTCTTCTCTTTTTGCCATTATTTGGTCTAAAAAAAACAAAGCACGTTTTTGAATGTAATATGATTTGCAAATACCCAGGAGAGTAAAGATCCATCGATATTTCACTGAAGTACATGTACCTGAGTAAATGGAACTAGTTACTACCCACCTTTGAACAGGGTTATAAACACGTCATTAGCATGATATGAAAAGCAGTTTTAGCCAGTGGCCTAACTGCAGCGTCTTTAGCCCCAGCATTAGCCACCCCGGGGAGGAATACGGTCCATTTTTAACGACAAGCAAGTATGAATATCAGACCAAAACAAGCGAACATGCGAGCATTTAAAAAATAGATGGCCAATAGTTTCAGCCTCTAAAAACAGCTTCGAATTTAAATGTGTTATGTTAAAAAATCACTAAAGAGGTTCCAGATAATATTACAATGGGTTCCTTTAACTTTAGCAGCAACTGGACATTATATAGAAGGTCAGCCTTAAAGGAGCCGCTATGTCCCACATATCCTCCATAAAGCCTGAATGAAGTTCCCAAACCTTCGCTCTGAAAACCAAACAAAGACTTTTAACACATTTTGTTCCACAAATTAACATCACCAACTCTTAGAGATGCAGAAGGTACAGAAACACTCGAACTGCGTTGTACTGCGTGTTTACATCGCTAATGACGCATTTCATCATATAGAAGTCCGAATTTCCAGCGCGCGCTCGTACGTGACTCGCGTACGTCACCCACGAGCGTGCGCATGCGGATCAAGTTCCTCGCGCGCTCTCTAAGGCGGGGCCCAGCGCTGCTGCGGGCTGGACTCTGAGCCAATGGCGGCGCCATAAATTTGCATAGCAGCGGAGCTCGCTGGGAAAAACTCACACTTCTCGTTAAAACACAAAGATTTGAACTGAAATACTTACGCCTCTTACCAAAAGAGTCACGTTCGGAGATAAAACAGGTTTCGATCGCACGAAATCCCGATTTGGTCCGTTCCTCATCGTCATCGTGAACACTGCTGGCGGGTCGGGATATATAAGCCGAGCCGAGTACTGAGGCTGGTGGATGTGAGGGCGATCTGGCTGCGACATCTGTCACCCCATTGATCGCTAGGGTTGATTCGGCTGATCTGGCTGGCTAGGCGGGTGTCCCCTTCCTCCCTCACCGCTCCATGAGTGTCCCTCCCGAAGCCCCGCGCTCGGTGGAAGAGGACGTGTTCCCGGCTGACGAGCGTCGCTGGTATAGAAGTAGCTGTCATCCCTGCTAGAACCTCCAAACAAGCTCAAGGCCCATTTGTAGGAGAAACGTAGGGAAGTCGAGCTTCAAGACTTCAGGCACATCCAAATGAGGCACTGCACGTGGCAGTCTGCCGTTCTTTTTCACATTAAACAATAAAAGGTTTTAGTGTTTGTTCACAAAACACAAAACACTGTCTTATGAACTAAATTACATTTATTACGTAACTAAATGGTTGAGGTTGAAAACAAAGTCTTTTGGGGAGGTCTGATGTGAAATGCTTTGTTCTTGAGAAACTCTCTGAGCCAGAATTCCTCACAGTGGAGGTGATCATGCCTTTATAACCTCCCTCACTATATTAGGGGAGCACGTTTGGTGGGAGATTGTGAATTTGGTGGTCTTAAATCAATCTTTTGGTGTCCTCAATGGTTTTTGGTTTTTGTATCCTTCATCGTTTATTTAAAACAGTAAGGTTTGATTAACGATGTGGTGTTTCTATGCAAAAGCATAGAGCAGAACATTCCATGAAAAGTTAGATTTTTCCAACTTTTGGTGTCGACCACATTGGTGGAATAAACCGGATGTTGTATTTGTGTGATGGATGCCTGACGTATTGTTGTTGATCTCCAGATGAAACTAGTATTGCACACAACAACAAAAACAGTGCAGAGCATCATTTCCACCTTAAGATTCAAGAGTTTTATTGTCATATGCATGGCAGACACAGGCAGTTACACTGTACAATAAAATTCTTACTTTGCTGTTCCTCCATTCAACAAATATAATCTTATTAAAATATATAGAAAGTATAAGAATATAGTAAATACACTGAATAAGTAGAAATGCACTAAAAACAAAAGTAAAAAAGCACAGTTATACACTCACTGGCCACTTTAGGTAACCCCCTTTTACCTTCAGAACTGCCTTAATTCTTCATGAAATACTTTCAACAAGGTGTTGGAAACATTCCTCAGAGATTTTGATTGTTTATTTGAGTTCCTGTTGTCTTTCTATCATCTCGACCCAGTCTGCCCATTCTCCTCTGACCTCTCACATCAACAATGCATTTTCGTCCACACAACTGCTGCTCACTGGATATTTCCTCTTTTTTGACCATTCTCTGTAAACCCTAGAGATGGTTGTGCGTGAAAATCCCAGTAGATCAGCAGTTTCTGAAATTCTAAGGCCAGCCCGTCTGGCACCAACAACCACGCCACGTTCAAAGTCACTTAAATCCCCTTTCTTCCCCCCATTCTGATGCTCAGTCTGCACTTCAACAAGTTATCTTGACCACCTCTACATGCCTAAATGCATTGAGTTGCAGACATGTGATTGGCTGATTAGCTATTTGTGTTAACAAGCAACTGAACAGGTGTAATAAAGTGGCCAGTGAGTGTGTGTGCAAAGTTGAAAGAAAAATAAAGTTGTATGTGCAAGTATGGAGAGCAGCGGTTCATAAAGTGCATGTCGCAGTAACAGATGTAAACAGCAGTGCTCTGACAGCAGCAGTACAGTGTATATAAGCTGCAGTAATTGAGTGCTAAGTCCCATCATTTTTAAGTGTCTAGCCTAAATAGGATGTTTAATGGTGCGACACAACAGTATCACAGTGTAGTCCAAGACACCATGCCCATATCTGAATGTAGCTACATACAGACTGTATCTGTATCTATTACTGCGATTTACAAACAACAGAAATATTCCAGGTGGCGTAAGATCCCATTATAGTGTTATGTTAATGCTGTTTTTAAAACTTTGTAGCCTTTTTAATAATCTATTCATTTGGGAGTTTATTTTGTAAATAATATGTTGCCAGACAATGTTTATTATGTTTTTATATTGTGTTCTCAAACTGTTAGTGAGTCACAACAACAGAACCTTCAGTCTTCATGAACTGGAAGAATATCAGGTTCAACGGTTCAGCCAAGGAAAGTGCACTTTGGACCCAACAGACGGAAATGATCAACCAGCATTACTGCCTGTCCTGAGGAACTGCCCCAAAAAACTGCTAAAATAGATTTTTCTGGAGGAAAATTGAGGCAAAGATTGAAATGTGTAATATATTTATATAACAGATTTGCCATAAGCAGTGCATTAACAGCCCCAGGGTTGAAGATTTCAGTAAATGGCAATTTTATATTGCGCCATCTTGTTACAGTTATATCGCCGACTACTAATCAGTCTGCATCAGTTTACTCACTACTGAAATATACAGTGAGTATACAGCACTGAAATTTGCATTGGCACTGATTTCTGTTCAGTGAATGTGCATACCTGAGAACTTGATTTGTAAAGAGGGATGTGAATTTCAGGGGGAGCTGGATCAGGTGCAACACCGGCAAAAGGCAAAACCACAATAAACGTTGTCTCTTCATGTTTTTTAAATCACTATAAGTATGGAGAGCCTTTTAAACTCATCTGTGTAGCTGCTAAACACACTATTAAAGTTATAAATTCTTAAAATCATAAATTAGTCTGCCTGCTACTGCTTATTCCACTACCTCATGTCCAGAAATGAGTGCTGTGTCGGTGCTGCACTGTCCTGTCTGTTTACTGTGTCTAATGTCTGTTTCATTTATCATATTTATTTCATTGTTTCTAGCTTCATTTTTTTTGTTTGCACACGATGTCTGCACATTTGCACTTTGTACTTTTTGTTCCTTGTTGTTCCTGGAGGAACATAATTTCAACGCACTGTGTACTTGTACATAGATGGAATAACAATAAAAGCCTCTTGATTTGACTTGAATATAGGCCATTGGGCACTTATTAAAAGTGCCCCCCCCCATAAATATAGCTTGCATTGCAACCAGAAACATTACAATTCAGTACTTAAGAGCATCCCTAATCTGGTGTTAACAAGAAGGATATACCCTTAGATATACACTACAGTGCTAAAAGTATTCGCTCGTCTACTTTCACACACATATGATCTTGAGTGACATCCCATTCTTAGGCATTCCACAAGGGTTAGGAGTGTGTTTATGGGAATTTTTGACCGATCTTCCAGAAGCGCATTTGTGAAGTCTGCAGGCCAGTCAAGTTCTTCCACACCAAACTCACTCATCCATGTCTTTATGGACCTTGCTTCGTGCACTGGTGCGCAGTCATGTTGGAACAGGAAGGGGCCACCCCTGAACAGTTCCCGCGAAGTTGCGAGCATGAAATTGTGCTGAAGCATTAAGAGTTCCTTTCTCTGGAGCTAAGAGGCCGAGCCTAACTCCTGAAAAACAACCCACACCATAATCCCCCCTCCACCGAACTTTACACTTGGCACAATACAGACAAGTACCGTTCTCCTGGCAACCAGGAAACTCAGACTCGTCAATGGGATTTCCAGATGGAGAAGCGTGATTGGTCACTCCAGAGAACACGTCTCCACTGCTCTAGAGTCCAGTGGCGGCGCTTTACATCACTGCATTCGACACTTTGCATTACGCTTGGTGATGTAAGGCTTGGATGCAGCTGCTCAGCCATAGAAACCCATTCTGTGAAGCTCTCTACGCTGTTCTTGAGCTGATCTGAAGGCCACATGAAGTTTGGAGGTCGTAGTGATTGACTCTGCAGAAAGTTGGTGACCTCTGTGCACTTTGTGTCTCTGCCATTTTATGCAGCCTAATACTTTGTGGCTGAGTTGCTATCGTTCCCAATCACTTCCACTTTGTTGTAATACCACTTTTTTGACAGTACAGTGCACATACATATGTCGCCTGTTGTTCTGTATGGGAGGCGATACGTCTGCGCGACCGCCATATTGGGGCGGTCCAGATCCGCTTGTGAAATTCAGTTATATTGAGAGATGACGAGTCTCAGGTTTAATCGGCCACGACTTCCTTATTACTCAACCAAAGTTCTTACTCGCCAGCTTCTTGTTCGAGTTTTCCCATTCCACCTTAAACAGTGCAGCAGGAAAATGCGAACAAGCAGCTGGCAAAAAACAACCTAACTTCAGGTATAACAAGATGCTCATTTTTTATAAATATCTACACAGATTAAGGAGCAAAATGACTGCTTACTAAATGAAATAAGCTTAATATAAAACCATGGCGGAGGGATACATGCAGGGTGTTGCGAGACAATTTCATCACCATTTCATATAGAAACTCAGAAGATGTGTGTAGGTTTTTATGTTGCAGTCTAGGAGACCCCTGGTTCCTATCGCCACCACTGTAAAGAAATCTGAGGGTTGTCAAGAAAATTGTCCATGAATCCTAATTATTAAAAGTTTTGTAATAATCATTAGCTTGGAAAGACATAAAGCAGGGTATTGTAAGGAAAGGAGCCTTTGTGGTAGGAAAACAGCTGGAAGGTCAGGGAGAGTGAGAAAACACTGCATGTACAGTAGAAGCTGGCTGGGAATAGGAAGACTAGCTGATAAGGGGTGGTAAGAACCGGTCTTTCAGCCAAATTAATAAGAAAGTGTTACAAACAACGGCTTCAGGGAGGACAGGAAGACCTGATAAAACAAGGCCGAGAAAATTAATAATAAAAAGAAATAATGGTTAACAGACATCTCAGGAAAATTAGACATATTGGGAATCAGAACTTGAGTCCAGGGACATTAAAAAAGGAGGTGTGATGAAATCACCCCAGGGAGGGGTGATAAACTCACCCAGAGGGATATAAAGTAAAATGTGTTTGTATTGTCTTTGCATTTTTGGAGCCACCTTATCAGTTGGAACTTAGTAAACGAAGAAAGCCGTTTCCTTCCTTTAAAAACTGAACCTGCGGCTGAAGTTTGGCTTTTCATCTTTCTTTGACTTTTTACAAGAATGCTTTTTTGACATAAGAGAAGAGACTAGATTAAAACTAAAACTTTAACTTAACATTAATGAATTAGTAACGCTTTTCCACATCGCCTGGGACTTTGGAGCGGAGGACAGAGGACGGGGTGCTCTTGAGTCCGGACAGGGTGTAAATTTCTTAATCACTAAAATTATCCAGAACTTTTGAAAAAGCGGCGGAGTTTCCCTTTAATACGTGTTAACCTAAAGCAGGGGGCGACCTGACCGCTCTAAGAACAGGTGGGCGGCGTTGACTATAAGGCTGTGTGTTTATTATCTAATGGTAACAGACTTGCTTAAGATGTTTCTAAATACAGATATAAGGGTAAGTTATCCGCACTCAAACTCCTTTCCTGTAGGTGGCGGTCGTGCGCTAAACGTTGTTAAACAACCGCCATAAGGAAGAAGAAGCAGCGGTCGTAACTAAGGCGCGAAATGTTTGGCACAGAAATGTGAATTTTAGGGTTTTAACGTTTCACGAATCTTCTGAATAACCTCTGCTAGTTCAGATCCCGCAGTGAGAGTGGGGAAGCTTTCTGCGGGTGAACTCTGTGTGTGTTTTTCTCCGGTTTTCTAGCGGAAAGACTGACCAGCAGCCAGTGTCTCCACACTGACCCTTCCTGAGCGGTGTGATGGAGTTGGGTAAGGACAGAGTGGTCGCCCTGGTGGACATGGACTGCTTTTATGTGCAGGTGGAGCAGAGAATGAAGCCCGAGCTGAGGAACAAACCCTGCGTCGTAGCTCAGTACAAGTCCTGGAGGGGAGGAGGGTGAGATCACTAGTGCTGAGCTATAAAGCTCTAGTTCACTTAATGAAACGTTTTTCTGTCTTAATATCTGCCTAATTTAATGTTCTGCTGAAAAAAGACCAATTAATGCATATTAAATAAAGTGGTATTGAATTGTGTGTTACATGAACGTGTGGAACATTTTCCTCTGTGATTTCCAGTCACTGACGTTGTTGTTGTTGTTGTTGTGTATGATCATTTTCAGTATCATAGCTGTCAGTTACGAAGCCAGAGCCCACGGTGTCACTAGAAATATGTGGGCAGATGACGCTAAGAAACTGTGTCCAGATCTTCAGGTGGCTCGAGTGAGAGAGTCTCATGGAAAGGCTGATCTTACCCAGTAAGCTCCCATGAGTTTTCTGTCCACCGAGTTCTTTCCCACCGCAGCGTTCAGCAGCTTGAAGCTTCTCTTTGTGGACAGTTACAGGGAAGCCAGCGTGGAGGTGATTGAGGTGATGTCCCGCTTTGCGGTCATTGAGAGAGCCAGTATTGATGAAGCCTACATGGACCTCACTGCCAGTGTACAGGAAAGACTGAAGGACCTGAGGACTGAACGGATCGAACCCCACCTTCTGAAGACCTCTTACGTCCAAGGCTTTCCTCTTAGCACCGCAGAGCTTTCACAAACTGGAGATGTGTTCGTGGACAAAGGTGTGTTATCAGTATCATGTGGAAAATGGTATTTTGACCGATTGTAGACTGTTTCTCAGAATCTAGAGCCTCAGTTTTCCCCACAGTATTTCCCTTTTTCTTAAATGTTGATCATTCAAGGCACATTTTGAACCTAAAGTTTGTTTCTGTACTTTTGTGCTGGAGCCACGTGACTAATGTACATTACAAGTAATAGCTTTTATCAACCGAAGAGAGAGGTACTGATGTGGCGGTTGTGGTCCGATGTCAATATGCAGTATTTTTCATGTATCTGCTGATGCTGATACGTAGGCATTCATAAATAGTAGAGATTGGGACTACAGCCACCTGGATCAGTATTATATTACATTATAAAATAACACAATTGCACAAACTAAAATTTTGTAACTTTGAAATAGAAACTGCATAATAATTATTCTTAAAGTTATTAATCCCAATTAGTGCAACATTTAGTCAGTTGAACGGTCAAAAGACAGCAGCATGTCAATGATTTCAAACTTGGGGGTCATTTTTTGAAAATACAAATTGCATTTTCTCCAAAGTAACTCAGACTTCCTCACATGGTGAGGAAGCACTCGGGTAGCTTTTTTTTTGGCATTGTTAAAGGGAAAGAACCCAGACTTTTTTTTTGTATGGTTTCTGTCACGGATTCCAAAATGGCAAGTGAAATAGTTTATCTGTTATTAAATATGTAAGTCTTAACAATCAAATATTAAAAAAGGGAAATCACAAAAGCAGTGAACACAGCAGAAGGAACCTCAACCAAAAGATGTTTTGATTGTATAAGTTCAGCAACAAACAGTAAAATTCCAAGCGTAGTGTGCTTTACATATGACATTACATCCTCAAACTGTGCAGCTTTTGGGTGTTTTGCCCCAAACTGTTCCCACAGAGTTGGGAGCATGAAATTGTCCAAAATCTCTTGGTGCTGCAGCATTAAGAGTTCAATCAATGGAACTAAGGGGCCGAGCCCAACTCCTGAAAAACAACCCCACACCATAATCCCTCCTCCACCAAACTTTACACTTGGCACAATGCAGTCAGACAAGTACTGTTGTCCTGGCAACCGCCAAACCCAGACTCGTCCATTGAATTGCCAGACACAGAGGCATGATTCATCAATCCAGAGAACACGTCTCCACTGCATTGCGCTTGATGATGTAAGGCTTAGATGCAGCTGCTCAGCCATGGGGGAAATTGTGCAAAATATTTTAGTGGAAGAGGAAGAGAGCAAAATAACATCTGTTGCTGTTTGTAGTTGCTGAAGTTTCACTGATACTCCTCTTATCTGTATATATATAGAGAAAAAGAGGTCTCTGGGTCTGCAGCAGTGGCTGGACACGCTGCCCCCCTGTTCTCAGATGGACTGTGCAGAGCTGTGGTTGGCTGTGGGGGCGCTGATAGTGGAGGAAATGCGGGCCGCTGTGGAGGAACACACTGGGTTCCGCTGCTCTGCAGGCATTTCTCACAATAAGGTGACCGCTTTACTTTTTGGAAACAGTTGAAGATTCACAGCACATTTCTTTGTAGTTCTGAAAACTGTCAACATGTAGCCTTAAGTGGAAAAACTCTGATTGCAGGTATTGGCCAAACTTGCATGTGGCCTCAACAAGCCCAATCGACAGACCATCCTGCCTCTAGGATCAGTATCCGAGCTCTTCAGGACTCTGCCCATCAGTAAAATGTATGATTCTTAACAAATAAGACTGTCTGGTTGTACGAAGTCGCAATGTGTGATGGAGCTGTGTGGTTGTCTTTCAGTCGTAACCTGGGAGGAAAGCTGGGGGTTTCCATCACAGAGACTTTAGGGGTGGAGAACATGGGAGAACTAACAGAGTTTACACGCTCACAGCTGGAGGAGAACTTTGGAGAAAAGACTGGGTAAGAGCTACTAGGCAAAGGGATTGAGTCTGTGATGTCAGAGGAAATAGCCACAGCACTGATGAGTCCAGTCAAGTGAGCAGAAGGAAAAATACTACTATAATACTAATAATTGGATAAAGTATGTGAGACCTCCTTGTTTTTGAAAGGACCATTCAACCCTTGAGCTCAAGCAAAAAATCAAAAAGAAAATGAGTCAACCCTGCCCTCTAAACGTACTAAAGCACCAAGCCAGAAGTTCTGGTGTGTTATTTTATTTATTTATTTATTTTAATTTTTATTATAAGACTTATGATCTGTCTTGACAAATGACCTCTAAAGGATGAATATTAACTTTCTTAAACACTGATTAAACTAAAATTTTACTCTGTCTGTGATTGCAAATTCCACTGATTCCACACTTAACCTTGACGGCGAGACTGTTAAACCTTCAAATGTAGTTTGTAACATAGGTGTACGTTTTGATCGTGTCCTTTCTTTAGAACCTCATATTAGCTTTCAGTTCAAAACACCTTTTTTTTTTCATCTCCTTAATGTTGCTCATCTTTGCTTCTTCCTCTGCATGAAAGATAATGAAACTCTCATTCATGCTTTTATATCATCTTGCTTAGATTCTTGCAACTGCCTTCCCATTGGTGTCCCAAACAAAACCATCTGCCCTCTTCAGTATTTGCAAAACTCAGCTGCTAGAACACTCTCTATCCCCCTCTCTCTTTCTCTCTCCCTCTAAAATCAGCTCATACTGCCCCAACTCTGGTTATCTGTCCTGCTTCACATCCAGTTTAAACTCCTCCTGCTAACATACAGATGGCCAACACCAGATTATCTTGAATGAGCGCCTGCATCTATAATGCCTGAACACTCAGGTCTTCTGATACAGGTTGTTTATCTGTCACAAAATTTAGTCTGGTCACTGCTGAAATCAGATCTTTCAGCATCATGGCCCCCAAACTATGCAACAAATTAAAATAATCTCTTAGGACTGTCCCTCCCTTTCTTCCTTCAAAGGTCAACTTAACACCTACCTTTTTCTCCATATTTTCATCCTTCTGCTCACTGTTTTTTCTTTATGCCTCTGTAATGCGACTGTAAGGAGCTGTATAAACGTAACCTCCTTCTTCTTCTGATGATTCTTATTATTTATGTGGATTTACCTGAACCCAGTGGATGAAACATAATCCATTTTTGCAATGTAAACATATGATTGGGAAAGTTAACACCTGTTGAAAATAGCTGGGGTTAGCGTAAGTAATTGCGATCAGCTCAAGTAATTTATTAAATTATTATGTATTTATTGTGACAGGCCTGTGTATAGACTTTGCCTATTCTGCTCTGGCGCCACACCGGCCTGATATAAAAGACAGTATAGTTTCACAGGTAAATGAAATCAGATCAATATCTGTACGCGAAAGCTGCATCTGAAAAGGGCGAATGTAAACGTCTTGTCTTAATTGGATCACAGTAGAACTCATATAAACAGGGACTAACTAGAGGTGCACCGATTCTACTTTTCCCCTTCCGATAGCGATACCTGATCCTTTACTATCAGCTGATACAGAGTACCAATACTAATACTAACTCTATCTAACCTAACTCACATGTGTCCTGATATTTATACACTTATGTTTTCTCAAATATTTTATTTTGGTGAAATCTATGTTCATCACAAATAAAACAAACTCTTTCACTAGATGGGATTTATATGTTGGATTATGTTTATTAGATGCTTCAAATGTTATTCTTATTTACTGTATATATTTAGTACTAGCTGTTACATAATTGGTAATAAGAACCATGTTTAACAACTTGCGCAAATGTAAAATATCTATTTTGCAGAACAGTTAAAATCAGAGCTGAACAATATACAAAGAAACCTGTGGTGTTTACACAGCAGCTTCTTTGGCTCAAAAACTGAATTTTGTTTCAGATCCAAATTTCTCGAGTCATTTCACTTGTGCGTCTTGTTCACTTGTGCTGCATCTCTGAGCGCCACTTTAGTAAATATCACCATCTTTCACGGTGTCAGTATCAACAACTTTTGAGTGTTTTTTCTGGCTTGGTTGAAGCAACAGAACGATACAGGTGACCGATGGAGGTGCGCTACAGGCGAGCTAGTGGACACACAGGCTCTGCTAGTGGGCTGCTATGCTAAAGGCTAAATTGAGGTTAAATGCTATCGTTGCTCCAAGAGGCCAAGGGTTCTTTCTGCTCTCTTAATAACATTAACGCAGACTGTAAGTAACCACACAGTGGTAGCTCAGCCGTTCAGGTAAGCAGCTCCTTTAGCGTGTTTTTCTCACCAAATGCTGCTAACCGCTGCTAGGCCTTACCTTAGTAAATGTGTGAGGCTGTGTGGATGACTTGAATCAAATGTTATGTCGTCCTTCAGGCAGTGGCTGTATGACTTGTGCAGAGGGATTGAGTTTGAGCCGGTGAAGCCCAGACAGCTCCCCAAATCCATCGGCTGCAGCAAGAATTTTCCAGGAAAGACTGCTCTGGCTACAAAAACTCAGGTAATGATTCTGTTAATGTATAATACAGCATATCCATTATTTACACAGCCTGATTTTCATGCACTCTTCATCTCTTTCCCCTTTCTCCTTTTCAGGTCCAGCACTGGCTCCACCAGCTCGCCCTGGAGCTGGAGGAGAGACTAAATAAGGATCGCGATATGGTAAGAGCTGTTCTGTAGAAGCTTTTTCATATTCAGTCTGTCCCACCATCTCCTGTCATACAGATGTCTTTAATCCTTACTCTGTAGAACAGTCGGGTGGCCAAGTTGCTGACCGTGGGTGTCCGTCAGGCTGGAGATAAGAGGCCGTGCAGTTTCTCCCGCTGCTGTGCTCTGGCAAGATATGAAGTCTCTAAAATCTCCGCTGACAGCTTTGCCATCATTAAGAGCCTCAATATTGCAGGCAGCCATCAGGAGGCGTGGTGAGTACTTACTCCTTATACCTCCTAAAGGAAGTAACATAAACATACTAACAGTGCAAATTAGGAATGAAAGATGTAAAAGGGGTGTAAGGTATTGAATGCGTTCTTTAATCAGTAAAAGGCGTGTTCATTTTAGTTTCAGTTTGAAAGATTTCAGTTCAAAACAATTTTACAACCAATAATTAATACTTTAAAATACCTTTTTTTTAGATGATACTGGTAACCTGTTTTTGGATTTTAAGTGCACTTTATCCATATTCCACATATGAAGGATCAAAATGCTATTATTAGTTATATATTATTATTATTATATTAAGAGTTAAGCGGATTGGGTCTTTCACATAACAGGAAATCGGGTGTTACGATTATTTATACATGAACAAGCCACCGAGGGGCTGCTTGACAGGTAATACAAAAATGTACATGTCCAACAAGATAAGGTATTTATGAAACATTTTTTTAAATGCAATTATTTGTCAACAAAGATTCATAAGAACATATACATACAGGGCAATTTCCTGTCCTGTAAGTATACCACATCATGTGACACTAGCTTTCCTGTTCAGCAATCAGCCTTTATTTAAACCTTTGAGTACATTGAGGTTGACCCTCATTTACAGTGTAGTTGAGCATTATACATAAAAACAAGGTATTGTTCCCTGAGCCCAGGTTTTGGCCTGAAATCCAGTAGCTGATGCACCTTGTATGCCTTTGTTTGTCCTCACAGGTCTCCAGCCCTCACCTGTCTCCATCTGTCTGCCAGCAAGTTCAGCGAAACATCATCAGGAGGAATTGCCAGTTTCCTCAGCAGTGATGTGGCAGCAACACAGTGTCTCCAGGCCCCCACTCAGTCGCCATCTAAAACAGAACCAGCAGCTAAGAAGCCAGGGGCCATCCAGACCCTTTTCCAGAAATCTGCTGAAAAGAAGAAGGCAGAGAGAACCTTGAAAAAGGAAGAACTTAATGACCCTGCTTCATCTTCCTGTGCTCCTCTTTTGGAGAACGGCTCCAGCCCTTCTGCTCAGAAAGCAGCAGGAGGGTCTAATACTGCGATTTCATCTTTCTTCCAGAGGAAGAGTTTGGAGAAAAACACGGAGGTGGTGAACGGGAACCCACATAGCAAAGAGTCTGACTGGGTGAAGGAAAGCACTGCTGGCTCAGACAGGGTTCTTCAGGGTTCTTCAGGAGGGTCGTACTCCTCATCTACAGAAACTGTACCGGATGATACAAGCCGTCCTGAACGCTCCGGCTTTAAAGACACAAAAGAGGATTTTCACACTTGTGAACGCTGCGGACAAGAAGTGTTGATGTGGGAAATGCCAGAACACACTGACTATCACTTTGCTCTGGATCTGCAGAACTCCTTCTCCTCCTCATCGTCAACCTCTGCCTCCTCCAGCGACGCCCTCAGGGCTGGAACACCCCAGTCTTCACGTGGAAAGAGCAGGTCCAAAACCCAGGCTGGACCACAGGCAAAGAGAGTCAAAGCAGCGGATGGCGTCTCCACTCTGGATTCCTTCTTCAAAAAAGCTTAACCTTAAAGAAAAAAGAGCCACAGAGAGAGTTACTGCCAGAGCACTTTCTTAGGCAGTTTTACATTGTCGTGTGTTTTGTTACTGTTTTGTTTAGACTGGGGAAAATGGGGAAGGCATGTGACCGACTATTCCTTTGAAAGCACTGAAAAACTGCAAATTTGCAAAAACATGAGAATATTAAAGTGAAGCCTCTTAAAAACTTTTAAAACATTTTAAAAAGATCATGTGGATGTCCTGTTTTTGTAATGTGTAAGGGTTGTGATTCTTATGTGCTGTCACTAGGAGGCACAGCATTTCAACTCGACTGCGGCAGCCCTGAGTTGGCCCTTAAGGATGTTTGATCTGGCCTCCCAGAAAGTTACATTAAAGGGGGCATTTCACTGATTATTGTTTAAAAATTCTAAAGAAACAATAAAGTGACAGTTTAAGTGACAAATAAGACAGTTTTACATTGCTATATTTTCTCAGACTGGAGAAAATGAGCAAATAGGCATGTGATGGACTATTGCTTTGAAAGCACTGATCAAATCTAAATAGTTTTTAATGTAATTTATATCTCACTTATAATGAAAATGCTACATGACAATTTCTCAGGTGAAGAATTCTTGAGGATATTATAAGCTTAATAAACTAAAGACATTAAAAGAACTTGGACAATTTGTTTTAAGAAGATGATGTGTCTTGTGTTTGTCACGGGTAAGGTATGTGATTCCTATGAACCAGATCATTTCCACTAGACTGGTGCTGCCCAATATTGGTCTATTATAAAGGGGAACTCCACCTAGTTTGCACAATTACTCAGACATTTGGTGTTTTAGATGTGAACAAAATCATTCAGTGTTTCTAGAGAAATTTACAGTCAGAGTTGGTCACTATTATAGCACTAGGAGCCAGACGTCGGAAGCATTTAAAGGTTCTAGAAGCCACATGCCGTTAAGTTATTACACAAGACGAATATGAATGCGTTGCTCGACACCTGAGCCATTGTTTTGTTTATGGTTTTGGCCTAAAAGGTATTTTCAGTATAAACTCCAGGATCACTTCGGTGTTTCCTGTCAGAACTGCTTTCTCAACTGAGATCAGTGTGCACAGGCTAGGGTGCTTTTGTAGTTACTGGCCTGCAGCTGCAGCTGTGCTAACGCCGGTGTTGTATCAGATTCAGTTCCCCCTGAAATTCACGTTCCCTTTGAGAGGAATCAGGTCCTTGGGCGGATTCATTGAAAAGGTAACAGGACATTTGTAGAGAGGAGAATTCCTGCACTTCAAGGTCTTCCGGTTGTCCCAAACACTAGAGGGCGCTCCAGAGCAAGTCCGAAATGAGTGGGTTGATACGGAGCATTTGAGCAAAATCATAGAAAAGCTGAAACATTTTTAACGTAAAATAATACAATTATTTCCTGAACAGTGAATATAATAAATCACGTTAACATCGCTGTTATATTTTTAAGAGTTATAGGGGTTTAAAACGGCGCATCATTCATGACGTCAGTGAGCGCGAACAGCCAATGAGCTGCTCCGCTCGCCCATCAATCGAGCAGTAAAGCCCGCCTCCTGCCCGAAACCCGTTTGCTGTAGTAAAAGGAAACATGCAGGTGAGTTTTCTTAGTTGTTTTAGTGAAATACATCCGTCTACTTTCTAAAACTAAAGGAAAGTTCTGGGCGAGTGATTAGAAACTATTTTAGCTTCTTGTTTTGAGCTCCATTCACTTCCATCTATTGAGGACTCACTCACGGGCGCCCTCTGCTGGTTAGCAGTCCTGTTGAAATAGGAAGCGGCCGGGCTCCTCATAACCGGCTCCGGTAACGCCAAGCGACACGAGCTCTGGAAAGCGGAGATTGAAAGAGCGTTTGTACGGCAGCTGTATTCACCCAGTCAGCGATGAACGGTATAAAAGCATCTGTCAGCTCGACTGTTTACTGTTTCTAATTGAAGACATCACTGACTCCAGGCAGATGTGGCAAGGCCTACAACACATCACAGAATACAGGACCATCACCAGCAACATCAGCTCCACAGACAGCCTACCGGACGACCTCATCACCTTCTACACCCGCTTCGAAACCTCCAGCACTAGCACCGAGAGGCTCACACACACACAGCCCACACAACCCCTGTCCCCCCCTCTGTCAGTATCAACAGGCCAGGTTTGCAGAGCTCTGAGAAAGATCAACCCCCGCAAGGCACCAGGACCAGACAAGATTCCTGGGCGGGCCCTCAGAGCATGTGCGAACGAGCTGGCTAATGTACTGACCTCCATTTTCAATCTCTCTCTCAGCCAGAGCATTGTTCCCACCTGCTACAAAAGGACAGTCACTGTCCCCATCCCTAAGAAGAGCCCCCCCCACCAGCCTGAATGACTACAGACCAGTAGCACTCACTCCAATCATTATGAAGTGCTTTGAGAGAGTGGTGCTGGCCCACATACAAGACAGCATACCGGACACACTGGACCCCCTGCAGTACGCCTACCGCCACAACAGATCCACCTCGGACGCAGTCGCTGCTGCCCTTCACTACTCCCTCTCCCACCTGGAAAACAAAGACTCCTACATCAGGATGCTCTTTGTTGACTACAGCTCAGCCTTCAATACAGTCATCCCACACAAACTCACCCACAAACTCTCCACACTCGGCCTGCACCCCACCCTCTGTGACTGGCTTTTGGACTTTCTGACTGGCAGGCCCCAGTCTGTCAGGATCAGCAACAGGACTTCAGCCAGCATCACCACCTACATCGGCACTCCACAGGGCTGCGTCCTCAGCCCTATTCTCTACACCCTGTTCACCCATGACTGTGTCGCCTCCCACAAGGACAACATCATCCTGAAGTTTGCTGACGACACAGCAGTGATAGGACGTATCACTGGTGGAGATGAAGCAGCCTACAGAAGGGAGGTGACCAGACTGGTGTCATGGTGTGATGACAACAACCTCATCCTCAACACGGACAAGACAAAGGAGCTGATAGTGGACATGAGGAAGGAGAGGAGACCTCATCGGCCACTTTTCATCCGGGAGCTCGAGGTGGAAAGGGTGAGCAGCTTTAAATACCTGGGTGGCCACATCAGTGAAGACCTCACATGGTCACTGAACACCAAGCAGCTAGTCAGAAAGACTCAACAGCGGCTGTACTTCCTGAGGAGGCTGAGGAGGTTTGGGATGTCTCCGGTGATCCTCAGCAACTTCTACAACTGCGTCATTGAGAGCCTCCTGACCAGCTGCATCACCGTGTGGTATGGCAGCTTGACCGTGATGGATCGTAAATGCCTACAGAGAGTGGTGAAGACTGCAGAGAAGATCACCAATTCTCCACTGCACTCTCTGCAGAACATTTACAACCATAGAGTCCAAAGGAAAGCTGCCTCCATCATCAAAGACCCCACCCACCCCCAGCACGGTCTGTTCAAACCTCTGCCCTCAGGCCGGAGGTATAGGAGCATGATGTGCAAGACCTCCAGACTAAAGAACTCCTTCTTCCCCACCGCAATCAGAGTTCTGAACCAGAAATAACTATTCCCACTTCGGCCTGCCAGACTTAGGTACAGACGTGTGATGTGTACCCCACTGGTAAAGAACACTTTCCTCAGGAATAACCTGCAACTACTGTCACTTTAACTGTAGCACATGTTTACAATTGCACTATTGCACTTTACTACTCATTTCTGCTGCAGATAATCCTGTTCCCGGCAAGGCACAGCACTATCCATCCATACCACTGTAATTTATACATTGCACTGTTTCTTGATTAATATATATGGTTGTATATATACTCTTTTGTATTTTTAATGTTATACCTGGCATTCTTAGCGAGGAGCAAAGTAAGCTTTTCATTGTATATAAGGAAACCTGTTTCCTCTGTACATATGACAATAAACACTTTGAACTTGAACTTGAACTTGAACTCATTTATCACGGAATCTGAATGAACACGTAGAAGCTAACAATTCAAATTCCTAATTAGCGCATGTTTACTTAGGAGGACATTGTGGGCTCATCTTGAGAGGGGAAAATTGAAGGAATTGAGAACTTGAATTTGTTTGGTAAATTATTTATTCACACAGCAGAAATCCTAAAAACCCCCCACATCCTTTCAGTTTTGTAGACATGGCGACCCCTGGTACCCCCTACAACCAACCATGTCACATTAAACCTCTCCGAACGACTTTCACCGTCGCTGAATTACACAAAGCTCACCTGCAGCAGGGCGACCTCCCCACCACTACCCACCTGACGGCTCTTCTTCCCCGAAGGAAAAAGACGAAGGGTGGACGTTGACAACATCGACAAGAATGTACAGATATATACAGTCTGTGAGCTTCAGGCTGAAGAATCAGAGCTTAAAGGGAATAAAGTGGAACTGAATTTATTGCAAAGAAATTCAGGTGAAAAGTAGGAAAGTCCCGCGAGGCCATAAGGTCGGTATAATTTTCTGGATTGTATGTTGAGATCACGAGTTTATTGTCTTGTTATCTAAAGATAACAAAAGCTGCTATCCTAAGACAACGAGTTAATTATCTTGATCTTAAGATAAAGTTGTTATCCTGAGATAATTTAATTATCTGGAGATAAAGTGGTTATCTTGAAATAATAAGTTAGTTGTCTCGTTACAACTTGCAACCGTTATCTTGAAATAACAAGCTAATTATCTCGGGATAAAGTTGTTTTCTTGAGATAACAAGTCATCAATTATCTTGTGACCTCAAGACAACAAAGTTATTGTCTTATGATCTCTAGATAATTAGCTTGTTATTTTAAAATAACAATAAAATAATGTCTGGCCACACTGTATTAACATATGGAAACAAGATCCTAATGCGTGGCCATTTATTAGGATCTCATTTCCATGCCTTACTAAGTCGTGGCCATGACCTAATTATCTTGTAACAGCCCTGCTTAAGAGGTTTTTACGGCGCCCTGCTGGTGACATCCTGTGTAAATAATAACAATGTGTGGCCACGACTTAGTAAGGTGTGGGAATGAGATGATTAATTTGTGGCCACAACTTAGTAAAGCATAGGAACGAGTTCCTAATGCATGGCTATGACTTAGTAAGCTGTGATCTCGTTCCCACGCCATGCTAAGTCATGGCCACACATTAGGATCTCATTCCCAGTCATTAATAAGGCGTGGCCACACATTATTTTTTATTTCTACAGGATGTCACCGGCGGGGCTCCGTAGATTTTAAATACAGATATAAGGGTAATTTATCTGCACATACACTCAAGAAGCGTTGATGTGGGAAATGCCAGAACACACTGACTATCACTTTGCTCTGGATCTGCAGAACTCCTTCTCCTCCTCATCATCAACCTCTGCCTCCTCCAGCGACGCCCTCAGGGCTGGAACACCCCAGTCTTCATGTGGAAAGAGCAGGTCCAAAACCCAGGCTGGACCACAGGCAAAGAGAGTCAAAGCAGCGGATGGCGTCTCCACTCTGGATTCCTTCTTCAAAAAAGCTTAACCTTAAAGAAAAAAGAGCCACAGAGAGAGTTACTGCCAGAGCACTTTCTTAGGCAGTTTTACATTGTCGTGTGTTTTGTTACTGTTTTGTTTAGACTGGGGAAAATGGGGAAGGCATGTGACCGACTATTCCTTTGAAAGCACTGAAAAACTGCAAATTTGCAAAAACATGAGAATATTAAAGTGAAGCCTCTTAAAAACTTTTAAAACATTTTAAAAAGATCATGTGGATGTGTCCTGTTTTTGTAATGTGTAAGGGTTGTGATTCTTATGTGCTGTCACTAGGAGGCACAGCATTTCAACTCGACTGCGGCAGCCTGAGTTGGCCCTTAAGGATGTTTGACCTGGCCTCCCAGAAAGTTACATTAAAGGGGGCATTTCACTGATTATTGTTTCTTTAGAATTTTTAAACAATTAAGTGGTTGAGATGTAAAAAGTCTTTCAGAGTGCTTTGATATAAAAAGGTTTAATGTGGAGAAACTTGCTGACTCAGATTTCTTTACAGTGGCGGTGATAGGAACCAGGGGTCACAGTGACTACAACATCAATACAGTGATTTTATTTACCATCCAGAACCACCAGTGAACCTTCTGGGGTTTTATATGTCATGCTGCTTATGCTTCATGTTTTCTTTGTGGATTATTTTACTGTATAACACGCTGCACACCTGCGCTCTTAACCTATCATTGCAGAAAATCTCAACATTGTCATAAAACAGCCTTACAGGTGCCAGGCAGCGTCTTCATCATTTCATCTAATAACTTTCTGTAATAACTCCTCAGATGTCTGGTTCCTATCACCACCACCTGGAAACTTGGTACGTCTTTTGAAGAGAGCATTTCAAACCAGCCCACTCTGAATCTTACATCTCAACCTTCCAGTTATGTAGAAACATTGATAAATCAGTGCATCATTTCCACTTTAATTCCTCACACACTAAACACACAGTAAAACAAACATACAGTAATAGAACGGGTTCTATATTTGTAAAATAGATTATATTACATAAACGTCACTGACTTTACTGTCGCCACGCCAAAGGAAATATAAAGAATCCACTTATTTGTGTGGTTTTATGTACCGAATCAGTCATAATTCATATTAACATGGCCATCATTTCTTTATCGCTTTGATTCAAGCAGGCTGCTCTTATTACTGTATCTTTAAGATATGTAAGATATCTTTATATGTAAAGGAATAAACACGCCTTTAACTTAAGCATAAAATGGCGGCTTGTGGTAGGAGAGGTGAGTCAGCAACCGCAAGGTTGTAGGTTCAAATCCAAGGACTGACTGGGTAGACCTTGTGCTGCTGGGCAAGGCCGCTCTGCCAGCTGAGTGAAGTGACAAATTTAAATTTTAGGTTCTTTGAATAAGTTGCAAATGCTTTGGTACATATATGCAAATGATTAAGTACAATTCTCTGCTGTTTCCTACGTTATCAATTGCTTATATCACGTTGATCAAAATGTATTATATGGGTCTCTGCTGAGTCTCACCCCCCTCAACATTTAGGCATTAGTTCATAGCATAAGTCTTTACATGCAAAATGGATGAACAAGTTGTCATAATATGTGAAGCATATTTCTATACATTTCCATTAGACCTTTTTCCTAAATCTGTCCTTAAGTGGTAAATTGCTCCTAGGTGAATCTTGACTTTCACTAATGAAGGTGCATCTCATGAACCATCAACTGGCAAGTATATATATATATATATATATATATATATATATATATATATATATATATATATATATATATATGTATATATATAGCTGGAGCACAACACAATGTTACAATGTCTGACAATGGAAGGACAAGCAATTAGATGGGGTCAACAGCCAGAGAGAAGAGGAAGACGGAGGAGTTGGGAGGCAAAACAGAGGAAGAGGCAGAAGATGCCAAGGACATATGCGTGTTCCTGATGAGATAAGAGCCTCGCTTGTAGACCACGTTCTCAATCATGGGCTTACAAAGGCTGAGGCTGGTTGAAGGATGCAGCCAAATGTTGGGAGAACAACTGTGTCCTCAATTATTCACACATAACAGGTATGTAATCTAACAATAGGCACTGTACTGTAATACTGTATACTTTCTGTAATGCATCATACAATATTACAGTATCCCATTTGCATTTTACAATATACAGTAAGTGTACTTTATACAGTGATATCTTACTCAATTCTGTGTTTTGCATTACTATTTTTTCCACATAGAACTGCAAGACAAATTCACCTGATCAGGAGGATGCTATTGGCACCATGGTTGTTGAAAACAATGCCATAACACTAAGGGAGATAAAGAGTGCCGTTATAGAGGACACCAACATCTTTGAAAACATCCAAACAGTCAGCATGTCAACCATTGACAGGGTGCTGAAAAGACACCAAATGAATATGAAGATGCTGTACACTATTCCATTTGAAAGGAATGGTGAAAGAGTGAAGGAGCTGTGCTGCCAGTATGTACAGGTAAAACATGCATGAGCATGCAGTAACTGTACCTCACAGTAAACAGTACAACATCGTGTAGTGATATACAGTACAGTGAGTGCGACCTTGACACATTTGCTATGGCTGCAGAAAAGAAGATGCAATATGTGCTGTATACATTTGATGTAACTGTATCTTGTCCATAATAAAAACGCATGTAATTCATAAAACTCGTTGTGTGTCTTCTGGATATAGCGTATAATGGAACTGGAAGCAAGTAAATCACCTCACAGCTTCATCTACATGGATGAGGCTGACTTCAACTAACAAAACTCAGAAGGCGTGGTCGAAATATCATCAGCCACAGAGCTACAGTTGATGTGCCAGGCCAACGGGGTGGGAACATAACCATGGGTCCTGCTATCTCTGAGAATGGTGTGCTAACGCATATTCCCATTATTGGGCCATACAGTACAGAGCATCTTGTCACCTTTTCAGACACTCTCTACAGGGATCCCTGAACAAGAGAGGGATCAGATTGGAGATGACTTGCCAAAGTACATCATAGTTTAGGACAATGTTAGTTTCCATCACTCCAACATCATCAGGCAATGGTTTGCGACCCACAGTAGGATGCTGATGGAGTTTCTACTACCCTACTCCCCATTCCTTAACCCCATTGAGGAATTTTTCTCAGCATGGAGATGGAAAGTATATAATCGTCAGCCACATACACAGATGACCCTTCTGGCTGCCATGGATGCAGCGTGTGATGACATCACAGCAGATGCCTGGATAAGAAACTCTAAAAGATTCTTTCCACGCTGCATCAAAAGAGAAGATATTCGTTGTGATGTGGATGAGAATTTGTGGCCCAACAGACTGGAACGTCAGGAGGTGTAGGAAGACTGCACTGTAATTCCTATTGCACTGCATGTACAGTTTTCCCTAAGGAGATTGTCCTATGTTCACATTTGTACTTTTGTTTTTTAATTTTTTTTTCTTTGTGCTCTGCAGTGCTGACTTTTCCTTTCTGCATTGCAATGACATATGTCAACAAATTACAGTACAAACAATAAAAGAGTAAATGTGAATCTTGTCCAGTCTCTTGCATCAATCTCCCACATACACTAAGGTGTAACCTACAATTTACAATAATTGTCATCAAAATTTTAGCCATAGTTTATATCAGAACCTCCCTCCAGAGTACACTGTTATACTGACAACATGACTAAGCCATTTGACTGTCTTATCTGTACACAATGACACAAGGACTTGTCATTCTGATGGCACTGACATGTTCATTGACACAGATAAATAGGGCAAAGGGAGGAAAAATAATCCGATAAACAGTTTAAATCCCAAATACCACTTTTTTTGCCACACAGCCGATTACACCTATCACAATGTCCCACAAAAAGTTTGGGACCCCTGAAATACCATAAGCACAATAAACACGATCAGTCATAACATTATGACCACCTCCTTGTTTCTCAGCTCATTGTCCACTTTATCAGCTCCACTTACTCTATAGCTGCAGTTTGTAGTTCTACAGTTTCAGACTGTAGTCCATCAGTTTCTCTGATACTTTGTTAGCCTCCTTTTACCCTGTGCTTCAGTGGTCAGGACCCCCATGGACCTTCACAAAGCAGGTACTATTTGGGTGCCGGATCATTCTCAGCACTGCAGTAACACTGACATCGTGGTGTTGTGTTAGTGTGTGTTGTGCTGGTATGAGTGGATCAGACACAGCACTGCTGGAGTTTTTAAACACTGTGTCCACTCACTGTCCACTCAATGTTTTAGACACTCCTACCTTGTTGGTCCACCTTGTTGATGTAAAGTCAGAGACGATAGCTCATCTGCTGCACAGTTTGTGTTGGTCATCCTCTAGTCCTTCATCAGTAGTCATAGGATGCTGCCCACAGGACACTTTTCGCTGGATATTTTTCGTTGGTGGACTATTCTCAGTCCAGCAGCGACACTGAGGCAACATCTACATGTGTGTGTGTATGTATGTGTGTGTGTAATATATATATATATATATATATATATATATATATATATATATATATATATATATATATATATATATATATATATATATATGTATATATGTGTGTGTGTGTGTGTGTGTGTGTGTGTGTGTGTGTGTGTGTGTGTGTGTGTGTGTGTGTGTGTGTGTATATATAGTAAATTATATTACTTGAGTTGAAAAGTACAATTAATCACAAGTTTTTAGACATTTTATAAAAAAAGTTGTTCTGACCTTTTAAATTTATCTTATATAATGTCTACAATGAATTTCAGTCAACTTTTCAGTCAACAAAAGATTTAGAATGGGAAAAACAGGTCATTTCCTACAGCTGTGCAAGTGTTAAAACTGATCTCACCACACAGAGACCACCAGCCAATGATGAGCACTTGGCAAAACTACATTTCCTGTAAACACGTTCTGCTCATTCCTTCGTAAAACACTGGGACTTTATTGCTTTAGGAAAAATAGAAGATGAGAAATGAAAGCATGAATCCTGCTCAGAGAGAAAAGTCATCTAATGACAGAAATGGCAGCGAGGTGACAAATTTATGGACTGCTCATTTCTCAGGTGAGCTGATGCACTCAAAGTCCATTTGTATGTAATGTGAGATATGCTTTCACATTTGCATGAGAGCAGTGACTGTGTATTGTTGTTATTGTGTAAGGACAAATGAGGTACCTGACGATTGTGTGCGATTGCAGCCCTTTACATCAGCTTTTAGTCTCAATGACAAAGACTGGCAGCCTGTTTCATCATTTCCTCTGTGTTCTTTGCGTCAGAAACACAAACATTCCAGTGTTTCTGTACTTTTCACGACAACTGAAGACAAACGACATTGACAAAATAGATCATAAACATTTTATTTATGTACACCATAATATACAAACTGATTTGTACATAAATACTCAAATTCACAAAAAGTCTAAATCTTAAAATATTTAAAAATAATTGAGAAAAAAAAAAAACTTCCAGCACATAAAGCCAGAAAAGTGACAAATATTGATATTATAAATGAGGTGCAGTTCAAAAATAGGTGGCTGAATAAAAACTAGAAACCACTACAAATCGGTAAAACAAAAACACTGATGCTGTCTGTTTTTCCTCTTTAAATGTTTTTGGTTTAAATACATTCTTTTTTTTCTTCCTTCTAAAATTGCATGAGAATAACAGTAGGAACAGACTAACGTGCTCTAACGTGGTACTAGGCAAGTAAAACTACACATGCATGAATTGGCTCTAGCCACAGCTCTTAAGGCCGACGAAGCTTCGGGGGGTTTGGAAACTAATGTGTCAACCCCCAGCTCGTCATCTTAAATATCAAAAGGTGTAGCACCAAGTCAGGTTCTGAGAGAGCTGTGAGATCTATGGGCTTCGATAGGCGACCTAAGGCACTATGATAGAGCCCCTCAGTTTAACATTGTGGCATCAGTAACTAAGGAAAACAACATGAGAGAGTACGAACAGTGAAACAACAGCAGGAGGAGGCCTCTCCGCGGCCTGCCATCCATTTTGCATAATCAGTAGAAGAGCAGTAGACGACGTATACCTGTGAGGCAAGCTTTAACCCTTTGAAGCAGCACAACATCAAGTCCTTCTCCTACTTTGGAGGGTAAAAAGGATGTGGAATGCATTCCTAGGAGCACGTGTAATTTCCTGAGCGACTAAAGCACTTAAGTGTAGACCAGAGCACATATCTGGTTATATGGTGACTTAAAGGCAGGTGACGTTTGTGATGTAGTGATATTCAACAACAGTAAAGCCCACACAACCACAAAATGCTAAAGCAGCATATCCATAACTTGGCTGTCAGAGCCCAAAGCCAACCCCTTAGAGAGGGAAGGGAAATTCCACCAATATTTCTACATTTCTGTACATTTTTAATGTTAGGATATACAGAAAGTCATTCAGAGTGGTTCAGTGTGAAATGCTGTTTTAGAGAAACATACCACAGTGATGGTGATAGGAACCAGACATCTGAAGAGTCCAATGTCTTTACAAGCTCCCGCAGGGACAGTTATTACATAAAATGATTACAAATATGATAACAGAGACGTTGTTTTATGATAGTTTTGAGATGGCCTAAAACTTATTTTAATCCATTAATGATCGAGGAGCACAAGCAGGGAGTCATATGGGCAAAACAGCACTCAAAGACAACATACTTTTGCGTTTACCATTATCAAAATTACATATAAAACTGAATAAAAAAAAAAATCACTGGTCATTTTTATAGTTGAGAAAATTGCAATTATTATAGATCCTATGCAAATATTTAGTCAGTAAGCTTCTCTACAAAGCACCATTTTACATCAAACCCCTCTGAGTGAGTGTGTTTACCTTTATACTTTTTTTTTTTTTAAATCAGTGGAATTCCCCTTCGAAATTTAACCTAATATCCATCTACCATGTGCATTTAGCTTTCGATTACCACAATAACTTCGTCAGGTTTGGCTGCACTTAGGAAAACAAGAGAAAATCCATTCTCTTGAGACCTATAATAGAAGTCAATAGGCAGGAACTGAAGCAGCTGCCCAAATGCATCCATAATAAATGCATCTAAGTTTTCAAAACTTTTAATTACCACAGAAATTAGTCTCTGGTTTCATTGATCACCCAATACACATGCCAAATAAAGATTAGCTTAAACATTCTAAGGCTGCCACAATATTACAGTGCCTCTTTAGAAATCACAGAAGACATTTCCAAGCTGTCAGCTAGACATTTAACACAGAGACTGCTGTTAGGTTCAGGGTTTAGGCTAACAGTGCTACCATTTAGTTTGACAGAGTTGGTTGATGCATGATGACGAATCTGCCACCACTGTAGCTGCCGTGGAAAGGCTCAACACGTTACACTTCTGTCTTGTTAACTTGTAAACATTCATTTGGAGGAACGTCTTGCCATTCTTGTCTATTTGTTTCGTCATAATGTGATACATCTCAAGATCGTCAAGTCATCTGCTGGGCGCAAATTTCCTAATTAATGCCTTTTAACAAATGTTCAGAATCTCACTCGCCCTTATTTGCTGTAGTATTTTGCATGAGCGGTTCATCAGGAGTCACTAAAGGGGAACCAAACATTTGCTAACAGGGCTAACAACGCAAGTTAGCATAAAATTCTTAACTCTTCTTCATTGTTAGTCAAATTAACTGCTGGGATGGATTCAGTAAATTCAGGCCCTGAAAGTAAAATTCCTCCCCAGGATTTAGTTCCAGCTGCCTGGACATCTTTACTGCTGGTTTGGACTAACCTCTAGTTGGACATCTCATTTAAGAAACACCAACATAGATCACTCTCACTTAGAAAGACACCAAAACATGTGTCTACATGGTAACCAGTGTGTTTACACTTAAACATGAGAAACTCTTCTCCAGACCCTACTGCAAAACTACAAAATAAAAAGCCTGTAAACCAGACGATTGTTTCAAATGAAACAGTTTTTTTTAAAAGGCTGGAGGTTGGTGGAGGCAAGGCTTTGGTGAAGGGGAGAAAAAAGATTAAAAGAAGAGTGTTTTGGGGAGGGAGGTGGGAAAGAGGAATCTGACAGTGACTGGAGGATTGCTGTATTCTGCGTCCTCTGAGCTGAGAGAGAGAGACTGAGTCTAGGAGTGGTGCTGATATTGGGACAAAGGCTGCAGTTTGGTGACCTGTCCGATGCCTTTGGTTACGCCGTGCCTGAAGAGCAGCTTGGCACCCACTTTGAGGTATTCTGGGTGCTTGATGAACTTGAATCGTACGACTGCTTTCTCACCAGTGCGCAGCTCGTCCTGAGAGAGGGGGAGAGAGATAAGGGGGGGGCAGATAGATAGATAGATGCAGAGAGAGAGAGGGAGAGAGAGAGAGAGAGAGAGAGGGAGAGAGGGAGGGAGAGAGAGAGAGAGAGAGAGAGAGAGAGAGAGAGAGAGAGAGAGAGAGAGAGAGAGAGAGAGAGAGAGAGAGGGAGAGAGGGAGAGAGGGAGAGAGGGAGAGAGGGAGAGAGAGAGAGAGAGAGAGAGAGAGAGACTTGAGTGACAACACAAAAGGAGCTAAAAATCCTCCTGGTTCAGAACGTCGTGTATGGACTTAAGTAGGACTGAAATGATTAGCTATCGACACGTCAATTACGGGGAAAAAGTCCTCCATAATGCTTATATATGATGCAAACCATCATTCTGACAGATTGTAATCCACTAAAAGAAGTGTCGGGGGCAATTTGGCTCCTGTTGTTTCATTGCACCTTAAGAGGCGTGTCTCAAAGCGAAGGCTGCAGATGAGGCAGGAGAGACCCTGCTAGCACTGCTATCCAAAGGCTAATGATCAGTCTTCACTCGGGCACATTTGAAACAGCCTGAGCAGGCTATACCAACAGGGCTTGTTGATATAAGCAAGACAAAACGTTTAAACTTATGTTCAAAACAATAAATAAAATTTTGCATGTCATTACTAAGTCTGCTGTCGCAGCACCACTCTGGTCGTGGCTGTTTCCGCTGTTCTTGTTTAAGGGTTTTGTGCTGCGCATAAAGGAGGATTTTAAGTGACTGAAGCTCTTGAATTCACAGTGATTTCTCACAAATGAAGCACGCAATTCTTGATCGCATTCAAAATGGTAATACGAAACTGGACAGCTTTCATGACAAAACAACTGAGAAACACAGCTGGCCCTGGCTGCATCCTTGGCCTTGAGATACGGCTTCAGCCCTGCCCAAATGTAGCATCTGCCGTCCTGAACTCCTCATTTGCACATGCAAGACTGTAGAGTGTCCCATGTGTCATTTTGGTGTTCAAAGCAGCGCACATGAGTGCCCCTTGCACCCTTATTTTAGCCTCTGGTGAACATTCTGTTCTAAACAGCAATACATTTCTATTCCCAACAGTACTGAGGCAAAAACAAAAGACAATCTTAAAAGGAGCTATATATAATAATCTGATAACTGCAAAAAAATCTCCAGGTCTACATTTGTCAGACAGAAATCGAATTTCTGCTTTGCAACCAGCCAATAAACTCAGAAAAGAGGATGTGACATAAATGTGATGTAAAACTCTAATTTCATGCCTTGGCTTTTTTTTTTTTTTTTAAACATTGCAACCACTTTACCTGAAACTATGAACATAAATCATCTAGAAGATCAAGAATCTTTACAACCTTCATTTTGTCAAGTATGTCATTGGTTTCAGCGTCGCTCCAAAAGTGTTTTGCTGCATCTCGTGGCAGCGCTGCTTGCTTATTCCAGGTGCCGCAGTCTGTTTTCATGCATGTACAGACTGAGAAATCCGAAAGAAATCAGAATAAGAGTTCACATGCACTGAGAAATCTGATTACCGAGCTAAAATCTAACTCTATCAGATTTCTTAATCAGATTTTGAGACCTTATTCAGGTCTAAGAAATCAGACTGTGCTGTTTACATGATCATTTAAATAATCAGATATCTGCAGAAATCTGATTATGATCAGATTATTGAGTGCATGTAAACACACCCAGTGACATGTCTTCTGATGTAAACATTAACAAAAAACGCAAACGATCAGACTTGTTCCTTTGACAGGATCACCCTTCAGGTGCAGAGAGTTTTTACTAAACTGGGGAAATCTGCTTTTAGCCATAGTGTAACGGCCAGCTGGAATTCAGTACAGGATACTGTGAATCTCTGATCGCCTTTTGGGACTGGGCTTTTTAATGAATGTTGGTGCTGTGACAGGGCAAAGGAAGAGGAAATAATAACCGAACGGTCTGATTAGTCAATTAATTGACTAACAGTCAATAGATTAGAATAGATTATTTCTAATAATCGTTAGCTGCAGAACTGGTCAACGGCACAATCAAGCACTCACCTTCCCCTGTAGAGCCTCCACTGTAGCAGTCTGTCTCACATTACCCACGTGCACAGTCACCTGGAAGCCCTTGTGAAAAGTTTTGGCATGGAAGAGCAGGACAATCTCAGCCTCAAACAGCCAACAGATCGTGGGGTTCATCTCTGGGCTCACCATCACCATGCCCTGCAGCCCAAAGCCAAAGGCAAAACACCCATGAGCTTCAAAAAGCAGCCATCCATACTGTTCATGGATGGATGGATGGATGTTTATCACAGGACATATTAGAATGACTTGCATGTGTTAACATCCTTAACATTAAAGTCAATAAAGCAGCCCTTAACGATCCTTTAATGATAAAATATAAATTAAATTAAAATCTATTAAATATATCTATGCAGTTGATACCACACACACACACACACACACACACACACACACACACACACACACATACACACATATATATGTATACACACATACACACACACACACACACATTATATATATACACACACATTATATATATAAATATATATATATATATATATATATATATATATATATACACATACATACATTATATATATATATATATATATATATATATATATATATATATATGTATATATATACATATATGTATATATACACATACATTATATATATATATATATATATATATATATATATATATATATATATATATATATATATATATATATATATATATATATACACACACACACACACACACACACACACACACACACACACACACATACATGCATACAATTTTAAAAAAGTTTTTATTTTACTTAATTTTCAGGTGTTTGCACGACTGTTAAACTAGTCTCTAAATTTCTAGGTTTTCAAGATGTGGGAACTCACACGCACCTTTCGTAATAATGAGCGGTCGAAATCACCCAGTGCCAGAGTAGCTGCCTGTCCTGCTCTGAGCACCCGGCACGCAGAGCGGTTTCTCTGGATACTACAAACTGTCAGCTCCCGGAACTGACCGTCATCTGTGGGGCCGACCACCAGCTGCTCACCCTCCCGGCAGATTCCACTGTGCACAGACAGCAAAGCAAATGAGGACACTAAACAACAGAAACTTAACCTGCTCAAACAAAAAAAAAATGAACAATTACACAGTTATGCCATAATAAGTACACAATGTATTTCACAATTTTATTAAAATATCTTTTTCAAAATCTCAATTAAGTAAACAAGCAAGTTGAATTTGGACATCTGTATATTCGAAAAGCAGCTCTTACATGACTGTGAGTGTGATACCTGTAAAGAGTTCCACCAACCACTGTCCCGACATCAGGCACCGTGTAAATCTCATCAACCTATAGAACCAATGGGTTTGTCAGAAGGGTCTAGTGCCTTTTAAAGAGAAATTCCACCATTTAAATATTTTTGCGTAATTCAATAGCTTTAAACAGAGTCATTCAGAGTGGTTTGATGCTCCCTTCTACAGAAACATATCAACTCACATTGATTTATTCACTGCGGCCATGATAGGAACCTGATGTCTGAAGAGTTTAACGCCTCTGTCGCAAAATCTTATTATATGGAAATTGTTATGAATATGCTGCCCAATGCCTCAGAAACAGTTTTACAATAATTTTACAAGAATGTTTAGGCATACATATTTGATAAATCCATCTGTAGGGCACTATAGGGCAAAACATTCTCAAAAATGTTTTTCAAATTTACCACTATTCTACCAATTATCAACATTAAAAACTCACAAGACACATGTACAACCCCAATTCCAATGAAGATGGGACGTTGTGTAAAACATAAATAAAAACAGAATATGATGATTTGCAAATCCTTTTCAACCTACATTCAATTGAATACACTACAAAGACAAGATGTTTAATGTTCAGATCCAACATTGAATGCCCGTGACCTTTGATCCCTCAGGCGGCACTGCATTAAAAACCATCATCATTCTGTAATGGATATTATCACATGGGCTCAGGAACACTTCAGAAAACCATCGTCAGTGAACACAGTTTGTCGCTCCATCTACAAGTGCAAGTTAAAACTCTGCCATGCAAAGCGAAAGCCATATATCAACAACACCCTGAAACGCTGGCGGCTTCTCTGGGCCTGAGCTCATCTGAGATGGACAAAGTGGAAAAGTGTCCTGTTGTCTGACGAGTCCACATTTCAAATTGGTTTTGGAAATCATGGACGTCGTGTCCTCCAGGCCAAAGAGGAAAAGGACTGTTCGGATTGTTATCAGTGCAAAGTTCAAAAGCCAGCATCTCTGATGGTATGGGGGTGTGTTAATGCCCATGGCATGGGTAACTTACACATCTGTGAAGGCACCATTAATGCTGAAAGGTACATACAGGTTTTGGAGCAACATATGCTGCCATCCAAGCAACGTCTTTTTCAGGGACGTCCCTGCTTATTTCAGCAAGACAATGCCAAGCCACATTCTGCATGTGTTACAACAGCGTGGCTTCATAGTAAAAGAGTGCGGGTACTAGACTGGCCTGCCTGCAGTCCAGACCTGTCTCCCGTTGAAAATGTGTGGCGCATTATGAAGCGCAAAATACGACAACGGAGACCCCGGACTGTTAAGGAACTTAAGTTGTACATCAAGCAAGAATGGGAAAGAATTCCACCTACAAAGCTTCAACAATTAGTGTCCTCAGTTCCCAAACACTTATTGAGTGTTGTTAAAAGGAAAGGTGATGTAACACAGTGGTAAACATGCCCCATCCCAACTTCTTTGGAACGTGTTGCAGGCATCAAATTCAAAATTAGTGACAATAAACAATAAAGTTTATCTGTTTGAACATGAAATATCTTGTCTTTGTAGTGTGTTCAATTGAATATAGGTTGAAAAGGATTTGCAAATCATCGTATTCTGTTTTTATTTGTTTTACACAACGTCCCAACTTCATTGGAATTGGGGTTGTAGAATTGCCGCTCATTTTGCATAGCAAATAAACAAGACTATATTAGCATTCTAGTTCCTCTACAAGTTTCTCGTCAATGATCCATTTCACATCAAATCTCTCTGAATGACTGTTTACATTTCAGCCTTTGAATTATGCAGAAATTCAGAAAAAAAACTGGTGGAATTCCCCTTTAATGTAAAAACTTTGTAAATGTTAAAATAATATTCTTTATCAGCAAGCTTATTTTTCAAATGGAGTAAAATATTAAATGATGACAATTTCATGAACAGTATTTGATTTGCAAGTGTAGGTTTGACTGCTTTGTTTGTTATTAACCTGGAACTCGGTGAGCTGCTGCATGAGCTCCTCCTGCTCTTTGCTATTGCTGAGGGGAGGCAGGATGTTGAAGAAAACCTTTAGCAGGTCCAGGTTCTCCCCGGATACGCTGGATAACGTGAAGATCGGTGTGATGCTAAGCAGACCAAAAAATGACAGAAGGAAAAAAAGAGATGAGACAGGGCAATGAACCATACGGAACATTGCACTGACATCCACAGCGAAGTTAAATTTAGGTTTAGTTTTATTACAGCTAGAAACTTGTTACCAGCCATGGCATGCAATGGTTAAACCAATTCAGCAAGCCCCAATCAAAGCACGTCTGGTGGTCGCATGGCTAACCTGGGTTTATTGTTGTTGACAGGAGGCTTTGAGGTAGTTTTAAGAGCTGTGAGGTACCTGGGCGACTGGGCAAACTGCTGGGCAGCGGTGACAGCGTCGTCCGTGCTGGACACCACCAGGGGAACCTTGTTGCAGCCCGGCTGCTTGAGGATGCGTTCCAGCTGTCGGACGGTGCGCTCCACCATAGCTTTGGTGCACAGGTCCACCTTGCTGACCACGATGAAAATGGGAACCTTCAGAGCCATGGCCAAACCCAGGTGCTCCCGTGTAGTGCCCACTGAAAAGCAGAGGAGAGAGAGTCATCAGATAAGACTTCTTATATCCCAGAGACTGAACTGTGAGAAGTAATACAACATCAGTTGTTGTTGTTTTGAGGGACTATGCTGAGTCTGAGTACATCTGTAAAACAATGCAACAAGGTCTTCGTACAAATCTGCAGATTCCGCAACTTTCAGTAAATGTTATCAAAAAACACAATAATTAGCAGTAAAAATAACATAAGTCACTAGAGTACACACAAATAAAACATTAACGCAGTAAAAAGTAACAAGCATGTCTTACTTTTAAAAAGGGTAGTTGATGTGCGAGCTACAATCAAGATGTATTTGAGACGCCTGTAGCCTTTACAAAGGTTTGTTTATTTTTAATTTTAGTACACATGATTTACTTAATAGAGCTTAGATTAACCAAAGAAAGATACTGTATAATAACTACAGTACTGGGCTGCCAAGAGGAGAAGTTTGGAAATGTTAAGGTTAAACAAACAATGATGTACGTAAAATCACCAATTCCTGTATTGACATGAAGTGCATTTATTTGAATATTAGTGTTTTTTTTTTTGAGCAAATAAACACTTACTGCCCAGATGAGCAGCTTTTTAATGAAAATTTTCTTAGGTGCCCAAAACTTTTTCATGGCATAGTCACATCCGGCCAATACCTAATCCATTTAATAATTATTTAGAGTAATGTAGATTCAGTGAATTGAACTGGTGCATCACTGCTGTATGTGGGAGTTTGTACATTCTGACAGAAGTCAAATGCTCTCTAACACAGAGAAAGTCCCTCCAACAGAGACAGCAGTAAATGTTTCAATTAGTTTATGCATGTTGTGGTGGAAACTGCAGAACATGTGTCGCGTGTGTGTATTTTAAGCTTTGACTTCTAAACCTCTTAGGACATTGCATCTTCTGGTCTCTGCAAGGTTCACATTGCAAAACATTTCAGTAACCGGTATCTCACACTTGAAGCTACTACATAGTCCATGAGACACCAAAACTGTGATCAAATCAGCTGGAACAATTATGTTCTATCTTGGTGCTTTTGAGAAACTAGATATGATTTTTATCTGTTGACAGAGATGTTTGTAGGCAGGCACTCGTAGAGATGTTTTGCTGTATTAAGGGCATGCACACTGGAAGGCCAGTACAAGTTATAAACACATGTCCACAATCACTAACAAGAAGACATCAAGAAAAAAAACGTAGACTTTAGTTGCGTGTTGCGTGACTTTGTTTAGTTGTTTATTTATTGTCTTTGCTTTATTTCTGATTTGCGTGTATTCCTAAAATGTACACCAACCTTGTTGTAAAATATGATGAAAAATGCAATAAAAAGTTGATCACAGAAAAAAGGAAATGTAGACTACACTAGCAATGGCTAATGATGTATACTAATAATGTGGATGAACTGTCTAAAATATGAATAAAACATTAAAATGGAGTAAATAGCATTTATTTAACATGGTGTGGAGCTTCCCGTTACTTAGTGGATCTCCTGAGACTCTTCTTTCCCTCAAGTCACATCAAACTATGCCAGAAAAGACTGAAGAATAACAAACTGAAACTGAAAGTCGAATTAACATATAAAAAGCCTCATGCAGACTGCTGGGCTAAACAAGCTCAGCTTCAGTACAGCACGGCATCCATTATCTAGTCCACCTAGAGGCAAAATTCTGTTTTATGTCCGCAATTATATCTGCTCAGTGAATTGTATTGTCCAATGATGCGTCCTAATTAAAGACCCTCAATAAAAGCTTCTGCAAACATATATTATAATAATTACAATAACCGTTACAATAAATGTTGGATTATGAAGAAAAAAAAACTGTAGAACATTAATGTCTGTTGGGATAGAGTCAGATTTGGTCAGAACTTTGCCCGAACACAGTTGGGTCCAGATTCAAAGATCTGTGCTGTAGGTCAGCTGCGTCTGACTTGGGGTGTATTTTGGTTTGAATGCTTAATAAGCGCTTCAGTACAGTCACTGAAAAAGCATTACATCAACAGAAAGAAATGAAATAACAAACAAATACTATAAAACTAAAGCAGTTGCAGCAATGCTTAATGTGAGCAATCAGTCCCATCCTGAAAGTCAGGTAGAAGAAGTTGCCAGTCCTGATCCACCTTCGCAAGCGAGAGTGGAGCAGCACATTTCAGAGTGGGAAGTTTCTACTTTCCAGCTCTTGTGTGAGGGCTGGCTAAGCTTGCCAGTAGGCAGGCAGTAAGGACTGTGTAATGAGACTGCATCATCTTGTAACAAAGGAAAAGTGGTTTCTGTGGGAGAGAGTTATGCATGTACTTTGGGCTTTGTGACTTCACAGACTGTTTACATGCACAAAAAGCTACATAAGATACTAAAGGAAAGGGGAAAAACTGGAAAAGCATAATATATGACTATGTTTGGTACATAAACCCACACTAATATTATGAGTGACCATCAGGAGAATATAACTACAGGACAGAGATAACTGTAGGACAAAGGCCTTTTAATACTGATCTCTTTATATCTTTAGCGTGAATGTGCTGGGCTACACTGCCATAGGCTGAATAGATGGATATATGTAAATCAGTTACTTTTAATGATCTCACAAAAACAATGAACATGAAATGAGATGTTTTTGCAGCTTAATATATGGAACAAGATGTTTTAGTGTGTTAACAACATTTACAAGCTACATTAAACTCTTACTACAAAAAGGAAAAACGGGGTTTCCAACATATGGGCCCTTTAATAGTCATCACAATGTTTTCCAGCCAGTTCCTCTGGCTCCCATTTCAACTCAACCTTGTTAAATGTCTAACTAATGCAGTCTAACCTTATGTTCAATGTTTATTTAATATAAAGCAAAATACAGCAATATTAACTTTGAGTAAAACCAGTGCAATGTGATACTTTGTCTATATCACATAGCCCTAACTTGGTGTGATACGCTTCTGCAGGAACAGGTCAGGCCTCAAGAGGAGCATGCCTGCGTACTAGTGCACCAACATCTGCCACAAAGTCTGTACACTGAAGTTAAAGACTGATAAACGGAGGAATGCATCAGTGCTTTTTAAGGGTTGTGTGCGAGAGAGCAAAGTGGTGACTTCTTCCTCTTAATGTGGGCAGGGCTGAGCTTCAGACGCCACATAGCAACAGCTCATTTCTCTGTTGCATAATGCATAACATGACATTCCAGCGTCAGGTTCCATGCGCTAGGCTGAGCAGGTTCTCCTTTAGACTCTTGCGACTGACCCACTTGCCTAAATAACCTCTCCTGTTACAGTAACACTAACTGACCTAAAGTGTCAGTCTGTGTACCCTGAGCACACAGTAAACACAGAACTTTAAATGTGGGAAATGACCAGAACACTAATCTTTATAGTACTATTATTAATTTTGTAATAATAATAATAATAATAATAATAATAATAATAATAATAATAAACACTATAAAAGTGAATAGTGATTAAATAAGCAGCATTCCAATTGTAATGTCTGCTTAAATTTGGCCCCAACTCTCCAGTGACCTTGACGGACCGCTTTCACAAATGGTGGAAAACTCCACATGTACAGTGGTATGCAAAAGTTTGGATGCCTCTGGTCAAATGACATGTTTTGTTGATTTTCTAACTGAAAATAAGCACATTTTCTACAGAGAACACACTTTAGTACATGACATTTTTCTGTAAACTGCAGGACACAATTTCTGTTTATTATTTAAGTTTAAAATATTTAAAATAAAATAAAAATACATCATTAAATTTACCATAACATTTGCCACATTTTACATTTTTTTCTCTAATATGTTAAAATCAGCAAATAAACAGTAGTTGTACATTAAAATGTGCAGAAATGTGTCTCTGTAGAGGACGTGTTCACTTTTTTCAATCATGTGTACATTTGGGGACCCCTGGCAAAATTACATGATTTTTTTTTCCCCCATGCCTTTTTTCCGAGTATACGGCCGCCCATGTGCCCGGCTGGACACCGAAGGACGACTGATTGTCGAGCTCTCCTGCTACCAACTTCACACCAGCTGCCCACGCCCCAGCTACCGCCACCTGCCTTGAACTAGCTACCTGGAAAATTACATTGAAGTTTTCATAGACTCCTAGCTATTATTACTACTAATACTACTACTATTACTATTAATATTAGTAGTATAATCACTTTGTAGGTAGTTTGACCAGAGGAGGATGGCCCCCCTGAGCCTTGGTTCTTCCCAAGGTTTCTTCCTCAGCTCTGAGGGAGTTTTTCCTCGTCACTGTCGCCCCTGGCTTCCTCACCTGGGGGGTTTTATATTCATGTTAAAACTTTGTCTTTACTGGAATTCTGTGAAGCTGCTTTGTGACAACATCCGTTGTAAAAAGCGCTAAAAATAAAAAACAAAAAAAAAAACAAACAAAAGAAAAAGCACAATTACTGCTTATTTGCTGAATTTAACATAATGGCAAAAAACTAAAATATAAAAGGTGGCCTGTGCAAAAGTTATGGCACAATTAATACCGCATATTCCATTTTTCACTTAAAAAATCCAGTAAACTTACCCAATTTGTAGTTATTGTCCTTTTTTTTTGTGTGTGTGTGTGTACATCTTTTTGTGGAAAATAAGCAAAGGAAAAAAAAGAGGAAGCTTTTGAATGTGTGGAACTGCTAGATATGTCTGTTTTGCTTTTATTCCTCAATAAAGAAAAAAAGAAGAAAAAAAAATCCCGTAAACAATCTAATCAGGCACGATTTTATTTGCATGACTGTATAAAACTGGAAAAATGCCTGCAGTAAAAATAAATCATTTAATTAAATAAATTCATAAATTAAAATCTTCTTTTAAAAGCGCATGTTTACACTTGTTGCTATGTTGACAGCAGCAATTTTTAAATGACCTTTCGAGGCTGAATCTGAGAATAAGTTGGTCATTACGACAAGCATTTATGATCATGCATCTGATGACTAATATGCTGATATTCAAACAGGTCTGGTTTATATTATGGCATCTCAGCATTCGTGGGTCATCCTTCTCCCAGGCTCTCAATTTGTATTATCTTTGGGTGTGTAGAGCCAGCACTAGTCTGGCAGGGTTTAGATTACAATCCACCCACCTCAGACCGCCTGGGCCCCAACCTATGACACTCACCAGGGCCGTCCAGATTATTTTAGGGTAGTGGTAGACATAAGAAATGAGGCCAACAGTAACATGTGATATTCCTCATTACATAAGCTCTACAGGTTGTTTGAGAAGTCCTACGAAGGCTGAAGTGCACATAAATATAATGAGGCCAGTCTGTGCGACTTTGCCCTGCTATCTGACATTTATCAGAACGCGCTCCGCTGGCTGAGGCACCTTGACACTGGCTTATCTGTAGTCAGGTCAGAGTGCCTGTAGTTTAGACTACCATCTTTTTAACAAACCTCGGACACATGGAAAATGTAGATCTGGGGCAATCTGACTTGCATTTATATATATTTATTTATATATAAATATATAAAGACTTACCTATGCCTGTGTTTGCGCTGACTACTAGCATGGCAAAGTCAGGGCAATAGCTGGTAAGGCCAAAGATGGTAGTCTTCAGATATTTGTGGTGGCCGGCCAGGTCGATGAAGGTGATCATTTTTGAGGCACTCTCACAGATTTCCTCTGCTGTCCGGGAATCACTGTAATTCACCACCTGTGGGCAGAAAAATACAGTCGTTCACCAAAAGCCATAAAAAACAAAACATAAACAAAACAACAAATAAGCAAAAACGACTTCCTCTTAAGTGATACTGGCAATTAATGCTTTACTTTACCAAGAACAAAGCTCTTCCTGGCTTGGAAATAAAGCTGTGAGGAAGAACCTGCATTGCTTAATGCAACTATAAATGTGATATAAAGCACAGAGTCCTGTGCTGTGCTTATCTTATTTGGATAACTGCAGGGAAAATAACCACAGGTAAATGTGGTTTAACCAGGCTGTTATGATTTGACAAGAAGCATTTTCTGCGCCCAAAACATCAACAGGTATACTTATATAGACATTACTACTGATAAGAATTTTAAATATAATTATAATAACAATAATGACAAGAACAATAACATTAGTTATTGACTATGGTGCCTAACTCTGAAGTGGACACAGGAGTAAAACATTGCAAGTTGAGGTTTAATCTTTGTCATATAAAAGAATATAACAGCAGATGAGTAAAAGTTGTTGTCATAATTTACTGTCATCTTTAATTAGGCCACAAAACTGTAATTAATCTAGCAAGAAAGAACAGAACTAGGAATTTTACACAAACGTTACCATTCAGTGCTGTTGTACTTGTAGATTCTTAGCTAAGCCTGACAGTACGAGATCTGAGACATGACAACATGACAGTGTTTGGTCCGATGTGTGAAACTTGACACTGTGGTGTGAGGAAGTCCTAAAATGTACATATAATATAGGTGGCTTTTTGTAGGCATGATATCCACCTGCAGCACAGATTGCATTCAAGCCGTATAGATTAACAGTAGATTTACAGAACAATCTAATCTGTCAGGTACAACAAATGTGGCATAAATAGGATACCAGACCTCCAAAGACGTTTAAAAGCTAAATTATGCTCATATGGGAATACTAGTGTCTTGCTATAACTGCAAAAGAGAAACTCAATAAAACAAATGTAACCTTTTTTTAAACCTATTCGACAATTATTACAGACCTGATACCTGCTCATTAGAAAAGAACATAAATCCTACACTCTTAAATATGGTTCCTTCAATGGTTCTTTAGTAAAGACGATGGTTCTATAACCCTAGAACCACTCACAGTGGTAGTGATAGGAAGTGTGTTTTGAGTAAATATATCCTTAAAAAGATGGTTCTTCAAGGGTTCTTTAGCAAAGGCAATATAAATAAAACTGTCAACACTCAAAGAAACATTTGCATGAACAAAGGGTTCTTTGCATCATGAAATGGTTCTTCAAGAGGGATCTATGTAGCAACAAAAGGGGTTCTTCCACCATAACAAGCTTGATATAACAATATAATCCTTTTAAGATATATAGCACCCTTTTCAAAAGGTTCTTTATAGAACTTTACAGCACATTCTTCATCGATCTGAAGAACCCTTTCATGATGCAAAGAACTCTTAAATCATGCAAAGGGTTTTTGAGTGTTCACAGTTGTATGTATATTGTGTTTACTAAAGAACCCCTGAAGAATCATCTTTTTTAAGAGTGTACTTACTCAAAACATGCTTGCAATAGAAACCAGTGTGCAGGTGCTGAAACACCTTCCCACTGGCTTCTACTGTGGGTGTTTTTTTCTGCTTTTACCAAATTCGGGGAAAATACTGTCTGTGATTAAATAAATCTTAATCTTCAGAGATTATTCCTGTATCATACAATTCACAGTGTAATCTAATGATCTCTCACCTCTCCTTTGCTATCGAAGCCCAGGATTTCAAAGCTGATACTGGAGGTTCTTCCTGTCTGGATCTCGTGGAGGTGTCGGAAAAGGTTGAGCCGTGCTCTGCCCCTGCCATTATCCAGCTCCCCTTGCGTAAGCACACCTAGCAGGGTGGACTTCCCCGAGTCCACGTTACCCAGTACTGCTACCCGCAGATCCAGGAACTATAGGCACAACCATACAAAGTGTCAGCAGGCTCAGCACTGTGCAAAACATACGAAGGCCTCTAATTTGGGTTAATCTAAATGTTAACAAGGATACTCACCTGCTGGTCATCTGGCACTTTCCTTACAAGGACCTCTGCGATTTTTCGTGGCTCCTCAGACTCATAATCCACCTCCCTCTCTCTGAGGACTGTGATGTCAGCACCGACCCTGAGACAGTCACAAAAAGGGGATTAAATAAACTTGGGGCCACACCATTTACACAGACATCTACATGCTTTAATTACATGTAATTATTATTATTCAAACTTTGTACCATTTCATCCATAATTCAACATTGATTTTCAGGATCTAAAACTCTGATAAAAGATAATACCAGATAATATTTGTTTATAGGAAGGGGACTAAACCAGACTCCAATAGCTTTAGTTAAAGAGCACTCTACTAACCTGTGACTGTCGCTTCTCAATTGTAAAATAAACACACAAAAGGTTTTAAAAGTGTGGAGCTTCAGCATTTTTATCAGTTCTCTGTCATCAATGTTTTTGTGCTAAAGGTTATATCTGGAGCTTTTGGTCGTTTTACCCTTTGTCTTGAAGGAATCTATTGCTGTGTAAAGAAAGATGTACTGTGCAATTTCAGCCCATTTTTAAGCCCGATTTGGTCAGAGCCGACCGAATTTCGTGATGGAGCTGTATTTCAGCTTTATTGGCTGCCGTTTGCAGTGTAAGAGGGAAAATGCGTCACATGTCAAAAATTTTGGCTGCTTGCCTTTGAGCAGTCTGAGCAGCCTCACAAACCACACACACAACCAATACTCCTACATGGAGGCAAGTCCACATTTGCGCCACCTGAATCTGTATATGATGATTTTGCTCTGTTTGACTGAGCTGAGTTGTGAGGTATAAATAAATGCAGTGTTTGTCTTCATACACCTGTTTGTAGCCTGCCTGTTCTTCAGCTTTAGTGCATAGTGTAGCACAAGTAATCAAGGCTATTGTAGCGGTTTGTCAATTAGCTGAATCCATCTTCTACACCAAAATAGTGCACTGTTTGTCCAGTACAGAACTGTGCACACATGGCTGAAACAGCTTTATTGTAGACAGGGCATCTGTAGGGGCTTCGTTTCACGTGCAGTATGAGCACTCATGTTGCGTCATGTCACTCTGACTGAGTATTTTCGTACAGTGTGAGCACATAAATCACAGGCTTTGGCCATACATGATGTGCAATTCAAACATGTGAGCTGTCAGCAAAGACTTCTAAAATCACACAGTGTGTGCCTGGCATAATGTGTTTAGTGCTATGTTACACATTATTATTTTCAGTATTGTGTGTGCCTGTGCTGTGACTGTATTTAGAACATTCTGTTCTGCATATTTTTGTTTTTCCCTACATGGTCATATCTGTCAGACCTGCCACTTGTCATATATAGGCTGGGCCTAATCATGACATCAGCCCAGCTATAAAACTGCGTCAGTTCATCGTTTTACGGCCTGGCTGGTCGTCTGGTACCTCGGTCCAAGAAATAAACTTCAATTCTCCAGACATACAGCTAGTTCTCTGGTTTTGGGATGGGTATTACAGTAATACTGTAATAAATGGTGAGCAGCTACAGACAGCAAACTTAGCTATGTAATGTATGATATATGGAAAAATGAGACCATGGAAATCTTCACATGTGAGCTGCTTCTCTCTCTCATTAGAAGATGCTTTGTTTATTATAATACAGACAAAGAAACTTTGAGAAAATATCTGAAAAGGATCATCATTAACACTAATTAATCTGTGCAACCTTAAAAGGGAATTTTCACCATTATCACCGTTATTACATTAAATGGTTATGGACCCACTGCCTGATGCCTGTGATATTGCTTTACATGGTTTTGAGGAGATTTTGCCCAAAACATATTCATTAAAGTCTATTCATGGCAGAGAGATTTAGGACAGTGTTGTGATTTCTAAAATGCAGAAAACAAGTATAGCCTCTCTGGTCAGTTTGAATAGTAATTAAAATGGCCACATGCCTGTTATCACCACCACTGTGAAGAAATCAGCGCTGATTAGTTTCCTTACAATGAACCTTTTCAATCAAAACACTAAATGACTGTTACATCAACAACTAAATTATGCAGAAATTTTGAAAGACTAATGGAATTCCCCTTTAATAGCAACTGATTTTATCAGCCAAGAAAGATATCAATTATAAATCTACAAAATGACGTAGATGTTCTAGTTGGTACGTGTTAAATATTTCATGAATATGAAAGTCAGTAAAGAGGGCCATACTTCTCGGCCATCCGACGAAGAGTTCTGAGCGATGCTCTCATATCAGCTTCAGACAAGCCAACCAGCAGCCCGTTGTCTTCCACCCCGATCTGGTACACAGCCTCTCCTCTGCCCTCCTGGAGCCTCCATTTCATCTGTGTGGCCAGGTGCTCGAAGCGATACTGTGTGGGGTTCACCAGCTTCAGCTGTGACAAAACCAAATCGGAGTTCAGTGTATGCGCTTTGTCATATTGTGGTGGTGCAAAGTTTAAACCCTATGTATGTCATTGAAAGTAAAATACATAGTTAAACAGAGACAAGCATTATCATATGTGCAGGTACAGAATGTGTTTGTTTACATGTAAAGGCAGAGCAGCTGTGGGCTAAATACAGCCCTGACAATCCACTGTGACATCAGGTTACAAATATTTATGGCAATGTCATGTTACACACCTTGCAGTTACAGTGTAAAAGGCTTCCGTCTTCTGTTCAGTGTTTACGGTGTAAATGCATGTTGCTACATGTTTATAACAAATATCTGAAAATAAAATTGACCAACTGTGTTTCTGTATGGTTTGAAAGAAATGAAACCATGTCTTACAAACGCATGAATCTTACTGAAATGATAACGCCCAGCTTGTCTTCGTTAGCAAGCAAGAATAGCTACAACAAAAATAAGCAAATAAGCTTCTATGTTCACCAGCTTAGAAATGTGTATGCAAACACCTATCACATGTTTGATATTAATTTGGGCTGTGTGTTTAAAGGGTCCAAGTCATAGAAAAACAAGTTTCTCTTGCTTTTTTTTAAATAAAGGTGTGTGAATGTCAACATTTCAAAAGGCACCATACACTAGCCAGTCTATACACTGTTAGACATAAAGGTATATATTCTATGCAGGTACATTTTTCATTCAACAAGGTACAAACAATATAAATGTTCCCTTAAAGGTACAACAGTGGTTTTAAGGTCCAATTTTGTACCTCAAATAAGTTTTTTCAATGGAACATAACATTTATACCATTTCATAACCTAATATTTTAAACAGGACAATCAAATAAAAAGCCTGGAGACGAGATGTTGGTGTGTGGAGCCAGTACAACTTAGAAAATATAATTTCAATGGATTTTGTACAATTATGTTCCCTAACTGAAGGTACTGAGATGTACCCTTGTGGGTACCACCCCAGTGACAAGAGGCGTACAGCCCCGGTGACAGTTTCATACCTTTTTTTTTCCTGAGAGAGTGTATAGTCCATATATGGAAATTACACTGCAAAAACAGTCTGTTTTGAATTCACTGTTTCTGTGATATCACAAGAATTCATTTACAAACATTCGGCCTATAGCAGTTTAGCACTGCCCATTTACACTGAGGTTTAAAGCACGATTTCAGCACCCAAACATAACAGAGCTCATTTATCTTGTAACAGTCTTCAGTACCAAAAACAGCCTGTTTAATTCTGAATAATTTTAAGAGGTTGAAAAGTAGTCAGGTGAAAATGAATCATGACATTTTGATGCATAACAACACCAATGTCACAAGTGGACCTAAGGGAAAAATAAAATAAGAAAAACAAAGGATATGAGCCCTTTAAGTTCAGCAGTTCAGCAGTTGCTATGCCAATCTTACACTGCAACTTTATATTGCACTTTAACCTTAAACTACAGGGTAATTCAGAACAATTCATTCGATTTCAAAGCGCTATATTTTTACAACTGTAAGATGTCTAGGAACCAATCACAATCCAATTGAAAGAGGGGTCATGGAGTTTCATCACTGCCATTTCATGACTGCTGATGGCTCCCCTCAGTCTGAGAGGAGATGTGACCCCTGAGCAGAAAACATTCTGCGTTCTCCACTTCAATAAGAGTGAATCCGAAATAACATTGAAAGAGTCGTGAGTGCAGCAACACCCGACGTGCTTGATCGAGTATGGGGTTAATTTGACTACGGCGTCGATGTTGTCCGTACAGCTGGAGGACGTTCATATTGAGCACTTGTACAATTACATAAAAAACTTTATGATCATTTAAACCATTTACAGTTTACTGCATTGCTCTGTAATGATTTACAAGTGAAATGAACCATTTTGAAATCGCATGAATGTTTTTGAATCACCCTGTACATTCAAATTAGATCACCAGGAAAAAAAATACAACACTTCCAACAATACAAAATCTCAAAGATCTAGAAGAATAAATACGTTTCTTAATTTTCTGTAGCACTTCAGAGTAAAGAACTTTAAATCTGTATGCACAACAGAGGACAGCTTTGAAGCTTTCAGCAAGACAGCTCATAGGCACCCATTAAGAGAGTTGTTAAGTGCTAAAAGCTTACCTTGTACTCTATGTTCCCCTCTTCAACCTGAAACAAAAGAAAAGTACAGAGACCTTATTGAATAGTGCTGAGACAATAGCCACTGTGGCTGAGTTTTCAATGGCACAAAGCAGGAAACTGCCTATCACAGACACTCTGGACAGGCCATCATCCAGCATACAAAGACTTTAACATCTGAAGAGAAAGACCTGAATGGACAGGACCCCCGAACACCCACTGAACATAAGCCAGGAGACCTTAGGCCACGTTTGATTTTATTGAAAATGTGTTACAAGTATATATGTATAATTACATGTTTACACATTTCATTTGAGTCATACAAGTAAGTTGGAAAATACCCCCATTCATTAAGTATGACTTAATTCACTGGCAATGACAGTGGCCAGTATATTTTGGTTCTGTGACATGTGAATAAAATGGATAACCCAAAAATACTAATGTATATTTATAAACTGCTTCTACATATAAATAGCTTAACTATTTTCAAAGCTCAAAAATCCCAGTTACCAGGTACCAATACCTAGTTTATCTAATCAATACATTAAATAAAATCAGACATGCTGCTGATGGAACAAAAGAAAAAAAAACATTAAAGTTTAAGTATATAAGTTAAAGCTACACTACATCAGTTTTGAAAGTTTGGAGACCTCTCTGGTGGAAATGTGTAATTGCACATAACGTGTGGAAGAACATACTGCAACGTGAGTTGTCCTTTCATATTCCTTCACCAAGTGAATGGATTTGATGATTGAAAGAGAATTTAAAGTGAACATAATCGGAGACAAGACTGAGAGTGACTTACCGACTGCTATCATCACATCTTAAGCACAATGCTGATTTTGCATTTGAGACCTAAACATTGAGTCAGACCTTCTTTTCAAGGGAAAATAAATGAATAATAAAACGAAATCTTACATTGTCCAACTTTAATGTAAGAATATTTTATTTTTAAGATAATTTGGACATTTTTATTTGTCCAATTGTTATGGGGATTTTGACTAAACGTAAAAGGGCATTTGTTATTTTCAAATCATGCAGAGAACTGAAAGCAAGACAAATATGGAGATAATTCTGACTATGATGTTATGCTTATTTGTGTTTATCCTAATGTCATATAATGCTTCTGCTGGCTAAACTGGCACACTTACTGTTCACATCAGGGTGGCAAAAATATTAAGTCTTAAAACATGATATGCATCACAACATTTATTTTTTTTTTGAGAATGAATAAGTTGCAACAGACGAAACAGAACTTCTAGCGTCACATATACAAATATATTAATAATAACCTACAACTACAATTATTTTATTCAGTGTTACCAACTGCAATACACTCAATCTAATTAACCAGGCCTGAGTATGTTCACTCTGTGAGCACAGTCAGCATTCTTGAAGTGCTCAATACGCTCAGAAAAGCATATTTGTGATTAATTTATCACAAAAATGATTAAATATCTTCATATTGCCCACTCAGTTAGGATTATATGGCCATACTGTGTACAGTACTGAATATATAAATGAATTCTGAAGCGTCAGTAGTGTCCACTTATACAGACAGGTATGTACACTGTACATTAAAGGTATGTCCTAACAGCCTCGTCAAGCTTAAATGGGCAGGTCAGTGATTCCTTGTCTGAGTCGTCATCGTAAACACAGCTGTTACACTAAAGTTATGTCAGATCAAAGAAGTTAACTCTGTCAGAAACAGCCCCACAAACTGCTGATTACTACTAGCTTTCATTTTAAACTTGACGGGCTGTGTGAAGCACATGAAGTACAGTATGTCTGTCTCTGTGGCATCATCAGAGAATGAGACCCGGTTGCCCTTTCAGGTTTTCTCTCCTTTGCCTTGTCGAAAGTGAAATCTGAGCGCCGAGGAGGGCTGTCTACGTGTCCCACTTAAGCCTGACTGTTAACCTACCTGCTCAACTTAGAAAAGTTCAATCGCGAAGACAGCATTTAGCCCGTTGGGTCACACGAATGACCTTCATGTTTTAACGAAAACATAAAACCAGCTCGTTTGAGTTAGCCACAGTCAGCAGCTAGCGTTAACGTTCACCAGCACTTTAGTGAGCTCGCGTTAAGTTAGCTTAGTAATGAAAACAGCTGGACAAATAAATCCGTTAAAATAATCCTAGCGTTGGCCTGCCAGCCCCATCTAAACCTAGAAGTCGGTTTTTGTTGGTAAAATATTAACCTAGGAAGGCAGTCATTCGCCGGCTTCTTGGTCGAATTTTCCGTTCTACCTTAAACGGTACGGCAGTTACATTCTCATCCTCGGCTGCCAGAACAGAACCACAGCTCTATTTAAGGTGGAACGGGGAAACTCAAACAAGAAGCTGGCGAATAGGAAGCCGACCTCTGCCTACTAAAAACGTTAAAAGGAATAAACTTTGACTTTCCTTGACTTGACTAAAATGCTGTCACTCCTGCATACACTTACTATGTGAGCTAACGTTAATTTAGCTAGTTGGAAGAAGTAAGAAGAGAAGGATGTTCGGCTCACCTCCGGAGGTAGATAAGGCGGATTATTGCTTGGTTTAGGATGTCGGGCTGACCGGTTCTTTGCCTTTTTGCCATTTTTGGTCAAGGTTTTTCTCGTGGCCGCCACAGCAGCGTTATTTGAAGCCGACCCCGCTCCTTGAGAGGTTGTTTTAAAAGCGGAACCCGCACCGAAAAGCTCCGATACCCGCGAATCCATTACCGCTCAACACCCTCAAACTAGTTTGCTGGCTTGGGAATAACTAGCATTACAGAAATTAATTTAACGATAGTAACGGAATCATTCGCTCTCTGTGTAGCTTAACGTGCCTAGGCTACAAAAGAATAACGAAAAAGGAGGGAGCGAAGCATAAATAAAGAGCAGCGGAACATCCCCCCGCTTAAAAAAACCAAAACAACTCGGCTTGGTTTTCAAGTTTGCGGAAGCAGCTCGCTACGTCACATCTACTTAATATTCATGAGGCGGAGCATCGCATTGGACAGAGGAAACGAATGGAGGTCAAGCAGATGTTATGAATATTCATTAGATTCTTTTCTGTTGTAACTGTACGGCAACATTGCTTGTGGACCGCGATTATGCAAGACTGTTTGGGAAAGGCTTGACCAGCTTTGTAATTGATCACATTTTTACTTTTATCTCCACGTGGAAAATGTTTGGTTCGTTTAAAAAGCATATTTGTGAAGATAAAGTGGAAAATGGTGCAGCTTTTAAACTGAGAAAATTAAATAAACCTGGCGAACTTGGCATTTTGAGTCTACTGAATCCTCTGAGCCCGTACAATATTAGACTGACACAAGAATAATTGTATTTTTACATTTGCCAACGTATTATTTTAGGTTCAATTAACCCAAAATGTAAAGTTAACCTGGTGTACATACTTTTAAAGGTCATAATATTTACAGTATTAACAATATTAGAAAATGTTATAGCCATAAATGTACATTTAGAAATGCTGTGCCTTGTTATTCCTGATTCTTGTATATGACATGAGGCCATCTGTCAAAACTGTTCTTCATTCAACAAATAGAAATGCTGTGAAAAGACTAAGTGCATTAGTCTTTACGGTAACTGTACTCCCTACATGTATACATTATGGTTTATTATGGTTATTAAGTTTGTTCTTAGCACTGTCTTGAGGCCTCCAGCTGAAGTAAGCAAATGAAAAAAAAAAAGAAACTTGTGGAACAGCATGTTGTGTATACTGCAGCTTGTAACTTGGTTATGACTGTAACTATATATGAGGACACCCAGGTCTGGGTCTCAGTAGATTGTCCCTCCATGCATATCTCCAGTTATGAAGTTGAGTATAATGAATAATACAGATTATGTGAAATGCACAATAAATGCATGACATAATGAATAATCTAACAAAATAGCAACATTACATATTTCATTTGTACATTTTCATATTTAAAATGATAAATTATTTATTTATTTATTTAAAATATAACATCATATTGTATAGTTATACGCAACAATCAACTACCAGATGCACTCGTCACAAATACTGTTGATCAGTGAATGCAAAGTGACACAAAATGCAGACAAGAGTGTCTTGAAGTGTGTTTTAAAAAAATGTTCATATCACGTTTTTATCACTAATCAGATTATTACTGGTCAAGATGATTCTTCTTCACGTAAGCCCTCTAAAGGTTGCATATTCCACGTTTTACCTGTATTCTACTTTTTCCTCTGCTGTCCAAAAAAAAAAAACATTGCTGCACGTTTGAAGATTGCAAAAGAGCACCTGGATGTTCCACAGCACTACTGGCAAAATATTCTGTGGACAGATGAAACCAAAATTGAGTTGTTTGGAAGGAACACACAACACTATGTGTGGAGAAAAAAAGGCACAGCACACCAACATCAAAACCTTATCCCAACTGTGAAATATGGTGGAGGGGGTATCATGGTTTGGGGCTGCTTTGGTCCCTCAGGGCCTGGACAGATTGTTGTCATCAATGGAAAAATGAATCCCCAAGTTTATCAAGACATTTTGCAGGAAAACTTAAGACCATCTGTCCGCCAACTGAAGCTCAGCAGAGGATGGGTGATGCAACAGGACAATGACCCAAAACATAGAAGTAAATCAACAACAGAATGGCTTCAACAGAAGAAAATACGCCTTCTGGAGTGGCCACATCAGAGTCCTGACCTCAATCTGATTTGAGATGCTGTGGCATGACCTCAAGAGAAAGATTCATACCAGACATCCCAAGAATATTGCGGAACTGAAACAGTTTTGAATTGTACAAAATTCCTGCTGACCACTGTGCAGGTCTGATCTGCAACTACAGCTTGGTTGAGGTTATTGCTGCCAAAGGAGGGTCAACTGGTTATTAAATCCAAAGGGTCGCATACTTTTCCACCCGCACTGTGAATGGTCACATGCTGTGTTCAATAAAAACATGAAAACACAATTTTTTGTGCGGTATTAGTTTAAGCAGACTGTGTTTGTCTATTGTTGTGACTTAGATGAAGATGAGAACACATTTAATGACCAATTTATGCAGAAATCCAAGTAATCCCAAAGGGTTCACATACTTTTTCTTGCAGCTGTATCTTCTAAGCTGCTTCTGCTTCTGGGTCGCAGGAGGTGCTGGAGCCTATCCCAGCAGTCATCGGGCGGAAGGCAGAATACACCCTGGACAGGTCGCCAGTTCATCGCAGGGCACCATAGCCACAGTGACTTTAAAACATGCTGCTTTTGCAGTTTTGAGTTTTTGTGAAGAGCCGAATGAAGAGTTTGGTGAATGTAGAGATTTTGGTGTTGGTGTTTGTTGCTTCCCTATTTTTAACGATGGCTTCAAACCTGATAGAGGCTTTAAAGTCTGACACACCAGCATGTCAGACTGTATTGACTAGATGGCGCGGATGGTTTTGAAACTTTAACAGAAATAGGAAAACTGCACTATGACTGTCTTTGGGATTATATCATATTTTATAATAGTTGGTGTCTGACATGCTGGCGTGTCAGACTTTAAAGCCTCTATCAGGTTTCAAGCCATCATTAAAAATAGGAAAGCAACAAACACCAACACCAAAATCTTTACATTCACCAAACTCTTCATTCACCTTTATGGCAAATTAAAGGGTAGACACAGGAAATACACTGAATTCTGAATTACACCAAAGAAATAAGTTTAATTCGCCTTACATTACAAACAAAGATCAGAACTGTCCAGGCTGTGGCTCTTTATTTACATTTACAGCAGGCACTCTTATCCAGAGCGACGTACAATTTGGTTATTTAACACAGGTAGGCCAAGGTGGTGTTAGGAGTCTTGCCCAAGGACTCTTATTGGTACAGTGTGGGATGCTTGCCCAGGCGAGGCATTGAACCCCAGTCTATAGTGTAGAAGGCAGAGGTGTTACCCACTACACCAACCAACCACGACGCTTCACATCTTTATGGATGTGAAAACTAGACAAACGAGCAGGACAGGAAAAATATCAATACCTTTGAACTTTGGTACTGGAGAAGATTTTTGAGAACACCATGGATGGCAAAGAAAACAAATAGCTTCACCTCTGACTCAAAACCCAGATAACCAAACCAAAGCTCTTATTTTGGACATTTTATGGGAAGAACTCATTGGAAAAGACAGTTATGTTTGGAACAGTTGAAGGTAAAGGAGGACGAGGACGACCAGCAGCAAGATGGATGGAGACAATCAGAGACATTATGGACCAGCCATTCAGAAGCCTGAAGTCTCAAATAGAAGACGGGACATTCTGGAGAAACACTGTCCACATGGTCACCAGGAGTCAAAATCGTCCTGCTGGCACTTCATAATAATGATAATGAAAATGTGAAAATTTAGCCCAGGGGTCCCAAACTTTTCATACGAACACCCACATGTGGAGGACAGTTAGTCATGAGACCCACAATTATTCTGCAAAATCAAATAAGACATAAACTAGCCAAAAAATACTATTTCAGTCCATTTTACACAATATTACAGTTATTTCAATCAACAAATACAAACTGCCATAAAAATGTTTCATATTTAATGAGACTGAGGAATAGAAAATAATCAAATAATGACACATTCTTCCTAGAATAAATCGTAATCCATTACGTTCTCAGTGTAAACACATGAATACATTTTATTGATGTTTTGTTGGACATTACATGTCATATTTACATTTGTTCTGGTCAGTGTTGTTTGCTAGGTTAGTAGGCAAGTTTGCCTTCCACTGTACACTGACCTCTGCTTTTGGCCTGATGGCCAATAGTGCTTTTGTAGGACCTTTTGGATGTAAAAATGGCGCCACCTGTTGGTTACACATTATAACGTTTGTATTCTTCTTCTTTTTTTTCTCCATCTTCCTCTTCTTCATCTTCTTCATTTTCTTCATCTTCCTCCTCCTCTTCTTCTTCTTCATCTTCTTCATCTTAATTTTCCTCTTCTTTTTCTTCTTCTTCATCTTCTTTCTCTTCATTTTCTTCGTCTTCCTCTTTTTCTTCCTCTTCATTTTCCTCTTCTTCTTCATCTTCTTCTTCTTCCTCTTCTTTTCTTCTTCTTCCTCATCTTCTTCTTCTTCGTCATCTTCCTCTTTGTCTTCTTCTTCATCCTCCTCTTCCTCTTAATCTTCTTCTTCATCTGCTGTTAGCATCAGGGTAAACCACATCAACTTTCAGACTTTGAGCAATTTTGAGCCATGTCTGGCCAAACTAAGATGTGAGATACTAAATGCTGCCCTCTGTAGGGAATGCTGGATAATTTATTGGTGCTTTTTGACCTGTTCTTTAATCAGCATTTTATCCCCCAAACAAAACCATCCGCAGTGATTACAACACATTTTGAATATCAGGCATGATGTCGACACACATAACAATAGCGTTAGCAGCAGTTATGGCAACAATACATCGCCGAGATAGCTCGGCTATTCTCATTCTGGAGATGCAGCTGGCAGTGCCTCATCTTTATATAATTTAAAAATTTTATTAAATATATTAAGACCATATAGGCTCCAGCACCACCCCCTCCCGTGACCCTGACGGAGAAGTGGCTTGGAAAATGGATGGATGGATGGATATTAAGACCATCCCCAAAGATTATAGCTTTCGATTTTCTGTCACACTTTATTTGGATGGTCCCCTACAGATGCTTTACAGCTACTTAAATCATTAACAAACTTTCTTGTGATCCTTAGTTGATTATCATCAACATTAAGGTTAGGGTTAGGATTAGGAGTAGATGTAGGTTTTGTCTTGAGGTTAAGGTGAGGGTTGGGTTTAAAGGTTAGGGATATATTTAATAAATTCTTTCACATTGCATTTCAAGTTCAGTAGGATTTAATGGGTATTTACTTAAATGTTATTGAAAGGCAGACTGAGCATTTACAAAGGATCTACAGTGAACCATCCATGTTACACTCAACTTCAAGTTCAGTGGCATTTAATGACTGTTCAGTTAATTGTTACTTAAATGAACATTTACAAAGAATCTGCAATGGACCACCCAAATAAAGTGTTACCCAATTTTCAATTTTATTATGATTTTATTCAATCATCTCTAACTGGTTAACTCTGATCATCACTCCTGTTTTTCTTATTGTATTTTTGGCAATTGCCATCGAGGCAAGGTTGCCAGGTCCAGTAAATATCTCCAAACAAAAGTTTGTTTGAAAGGTGTGTCCACCAGAAGCTGAAACTTTACCATTTTCTCCCACGACTGCATTTTTAAAGTAACCCGCAGACCTGGAAACACTGATGGCATATGCAGTTCAGAGCTTAATGAAGGCCTGGGCAGACATTTAAAATTAGTTAGTATCCTAAATTAGTTAGTATCCTAAAATACTGCATTGCTGCCATTTGGAAATAACAAAGCAGTAAAACAACTTTATAAACTATATTCGTTATCTTGTCTGACGCTTGCAGAAAGGCAATTTTTTGTGAAGGCAAAGATTTTAATGCTTTTTATCTGACACTTCTCTAAACTCTGCAGTGCTGTGCACAGAGTATAAAGCAAAAATAAATAAGAAAGAAAATCATAAAACCATATTGCAAATAAATAACCACACAATTTACAATTAATTCATGCAGAATGGGTCCATTTTTACAGCTGTGCTTTGTAGGCTTGCAGTGACCACTCAGAAACACGCATCGTGATTCATCATGAACAAGAGAGCATTTCACAGAAGAAGGGAAAAAATATTAGTTCAGCAAACAGAGTGCCGACACCCCCTCGGGTTTGGAATGTGGACCTCTGAAGCCGCGGCCTGATTGGCTGCCCCAAAGAAGCTTGTTCCGTTTCTCTCCACTGTGGAGGGGTGCAGCGGGGAATGTTGCAGTAAGAAGTCATTTCTCACTTCACCTGGCCTGAAGATGGACAAGCTGGGCTGCCTGATTGTGCTTGCTGTCTCTTTTGGACTTCTGCACCAAGCTGCACACACCGTTCGCATGGAGAAACTGGCCGACAGAAAAATATGCGCAGACAAGTACTGCTCATGTGAGTTTGTTGGACATAGATGGATGGATGCACCTTAAAAATGAATGTTTCTTTGAGGCGAGGCCTTAGACGAACCACATTTGATCTCCAAAAGAAGCTTTAAATACATAGTTCTCAAAAAAATCTACTGAAACCATCAACCAATCTAACCAAAAGTGATTCCACTGTGGCATCACTTTAAAGAACCTCTTTCTGACACCTTAATTATTTAAAAATGTAGATAGATACACACTGAAAACACTTTGATTTTTTTGTGGGATTCAAATGTGCACAATGTACTTTATATTCTTATGTAGGGAAAGAGACGTTTGCATTCTTTGGCAAGTGCTGAAAAAACCCTTTTTCCTTCTATAGATGTGATCTCAGTGGCTGAAGCTCTGGAGGACTACATAGCTTCTGACTGCAGGTTCATTAACCTGAAGAAAGGCCAGATGATTTATGTTTATTCCAAGCTTAAGCCTGTAGAGGGAGCCGGAGTCTTCTGGTCTGGAAGCGTGAGTATCTGAACTGTCAGGGTGATTTATTTCTCTCTGCGTATCAGTCTGCGCTTCACATGTGCGCACTTGTGTATCCTTATCTTCAGATAAAAGAAAGAACTGATGAAAGCCGCTGTTGCAAGATTATGGCCATTCTTATATTGTTATAGGATAAGACATAATAAATTCTTGTAATGATCAAAAAGTGCACAGATTTAGATTCTTAAAACATTGCACATTGTCTCTGCAGTGTGTGTAAGTGTTCATGTATGCTATAATTGGCAAGAAATTGCTTATTCTAATAAGAAGTAACTGCAGCGTTTTGTCTTTGGTCACTGAAAAGAAGCACAAAAATATAAGGGGATAAAACGAGAGTATAATATTGCTGTTGTCGGAAGAATATCTCATATCTCCGTTTTGGACATTTTTCAGTTTTTGGCATAATTTGAAAATATCTGTTACCCTTTACACTATGTGTAAATTTTGTGATGATTGGACTAAAGGAAAGTACCTAAAATTATTTGGAAAAAATTCTGGTTCCATTGACTTACATTAAAAGTAATGTATGTCTTTCCTTCTCCTGTAGAGTTACCATCTTGGAGATACAAGGTTTTCTTCCGATGACAGCGATATGTTACTTTGTCATGTCATGCAGTTGTGCAGCATCAAATCCTTTAACCTCATTGATTAATGGATTCTACATGGTGTTTACATGTCCTTTTACTACAATACCCAGCGTGCACTGCCCAAGCATCAGGAATCCCTGTGGTATCGACTAATCCTGATTGCTAGACTAACCACTAATCTATGGTCTAATAAGTAAATCAAACAAGCACTAGTGTAACTCTTACCTCAGCCATCGAACAAAATCATAAGGCTTTTACCCTTTCTCCAGAGAAAAGAATCCAGACCGAGGTAAGATATCGAGGCAACTGTGTACCTGTTTAGCTTCCCAGCAGTAACGTTAGCTCTCTGTACTCAATTTGGCAGCTCAGGGAAAAACAAAATTCAACACAGCTCATCTAAAATTTCACCCCAAAGCAGTCTGTCAAACGTTCCTTCAACATTCATCATCAGAAGGTGGTTTCCTAGTGCAGGGCCCCCCCAGCCTTTGGAAACTCAGGGCCCACACAACTGACCACAGAAGTGCAGTGGTGGACAGTTAGTAAATGTAAGTAAATGTAATTTGTTACTGTACTTAAGTAGTTTTTTCATGAAACTCATTTCTGAATCTGTGTTTAAAGCAGCTTTTATTAAACTTAAACTTGGAACTTTTGGAAGTTGTAAATAAATCTTAAACTGAAACTTTGCTTGTGTGTAAAAAGTGATTTCAGAGCCACTCGGTTCTCCCTGATGGAAACTGTTTACCTTCAGGGTTTTGTGCTTATGATCATTTTAATAGACGTCAGCGTCACTAATTAATGACCTTCTATTAAAAGACTGGTTTACCAAGAGAGACACTGGAGGATTTTCACCTAAAATGAGCTCATGAAGCGAGTCTTGTTATAAAAATGATAACAGGACATTTGAGCCATAATTACTCTTTTAGAACTTTTACTGTCGATACTTAAGTACATTTGAAGGCAAATACGTGAGTACTTTTACTCAAGTGGAGGTCTAAAGGGGGGAACTTCTACTTTTACTGGAGTAATATTTTACCTCTACTTTAACTCAAATAGATAGTTTGTGTACTTTGTCCACCACTGCAAAAGTGTTCACATCCCACAAGATTTAACAGGCAAATATAACTCAGTAATCAATGTAGCCTATCGAATTTAACTTGACTGTATAATTATGCAACAAAATAATCATCATAAATAAACTACAAATATCTGTTTTTAGGTATTTATGTAGGATGAATTCCATACATTTTTCATTGCCTTGCACTGCAAATCTAACCATATTTTGCTAGCTGTGTCATTTTTTCCAGGCTGATCACTGAGCTCCACCTACATATCTATGTATTGTAATGGAGATAATTAATACTGCAATAATATCTGTCTTATAAAAATGATTGGCTTGGTTAAATTTCTTAATATTTTAATGAAGTTTTGCAGTTTAAAAAAAAAAATACTGCTAATGGCCTGTGAGCAGTACCGCCGTGGCCAACTGGGGGGGCTGTGGCCCACAGATTGTTAACCACTGTTCTTTTCTTGTATGTAAACCAGAAAATCTCACTCTACAGATTGCTGTGGCGCTGCTGTGGGATATATAGAAGCACGTTTATGACAGACGTAGATGTAGTTCATTTTTCATTTTGGCCTGAGTGTCTCTTTAACAAACTGTGTTGATTCTCCGTAACATTAGCTGTTAAGACTAGGATTATAACCAGATTTAGGTTTATGATCAGGACTAGGTTCTGGATCAGAATTACGTTCTAGGCTGAGGTTAAATTTGGGGTTAGAATGTTCAAGGCGATGTTAATAAATGTTGAATCAAATGTAACTTAATAACAAGTTAAGCATCTGCAAAACATCTGCAGTGGATCATTCAAATAAAGTGATACCCAGTTTTCTCCTACAGGTTTATGGTGACCGCTACATGGACCAGATGGGTGTCATTGGCTATTTCCCCTACAACCATGTTAATGAGACACAGATTTTTGAGAAGAAAACTATAGAGATGCCCACAACAGTGAGTTTACTCGATCTCCGCTCACTTCCGTCCTCACAGACAAGCACATTTTAAAAAGTGGACGATCAAAAACGTTCAAAATCTTTGGTTTATGATGATCTTTTTTGTTGTTGTGTATGTGAAAACAGGACATGGACTTCTTCTGTGATTGAAGAGGAGAGAAAGTGTGGCTGAAACTGAAGAAACATGCTGGATCCTGCTTTGCTTTCTTTAGTAAGAGAATTATAAGCTTACTGTATAATATCCTTACCTTCAGTGGTCAGTAAACATAAATGTTGGCTTACCTGCATTGAAAAGTTGAGAAGTGTTTGTAGTGTTATCTGTCATATTTGAAACCTAACCAGCACAATATCATGGATATGCTATTAAAGATTTGAGAAAAAAATGAACAAGATGTCTTTTTTTTTCCTTGAATGATGACTTGTTCAAGATCTGGCCACCTTAACTGGGCATTTTTACCATAGATGATCCTAAAGTATCATAAAGTACCACTTAATGAACCCAAACATTCATTTCTTTGATGTATTTTCAGTTTTCCCTTTTAACTGTTCACAGTCAGATTCAGTTCAGGAAGTCACTGAACATAAATGTACAATGTATTTATATGTTTTGCTCTGGGATGGGTTTGGGGAAAGTGTGTGGGTGTTAAAGGGCCTGTAATCTACATTTTCTTGTTCTTTAATTTTTGCCTCAGCAGTCCACTCTTAATGTTTGTGTTGGTTTATGTAGGAAAACTATCCAATTTTACCAAAGCATGTATCACTGCTGTCAGAACAAAACCATCTCCAAAATGATAAAACATGATGGCAAAAGCATACTTTACATTTAATGTTAGTCTACGGAGCCCTGATGATGACATCCTGTATAAATAAAAAGAATGTGTGGCCTTATTAACGCGTGGGAATGAGATCCTAATGAGCGGCCATCACTTAGTAAGGTGTGGGAATGAAATGATTAAGTCATTGCCATGACTTACATTTACATTTATGGCATTTGGCTGACGCTCTTCTCCAGAGCGACTTACAATTTGATCATTTTACACACGAAGGCCAAGGTAGGAGAAGTAGTAGGAGTCTTGCCCAAGGACGGTGCTTGCCCTGGTGGGGGATTGAACCCCAGTCTACAGTGTGAAAGGCAAAGGTGTTAACCACTACACTAACCAACCACCTTAATGGCATGGGAATAAGATCACGGTTACTAAGTCGTGGCCATGCATTAGGATCTCATTCCCATGCTTTACTAAGTCGTTGGCCACGCACTTGTGTTGGTTTATGTAGGAATGAGTGGTCTGGAGGCTCACCATTCAATGATCTTGGACAACAGGACTCAATTTAACAGTGCTCTGCAGTTTTTTTTAGTTCTACACACCAAACTATTTACATTTGCGACCAAATGACCCCACTGACTCCGCAGTCAGCATCCGGCAGCCATTTGTCACCTACAGAACTAAAAACTATTCCGTGCCATAGGGTCTGAAGCTGCAAAGCCACACAGAGTTTTCTTAAAACATCCTTCTCCCCTTCTCCATTGTCCACCTTCCCTTTTAACCTGGTAGCCCCTCCCACCTTGATTTTGGGTCGTACCATCAGCCAGTCTGTGGTGACAATGGAACAAACAATTCATACATTAAATTGCTTACAGAGATACAATGGCCATTTCTTTCCTACATACACATGCATTTTTTATTGTTAAGCTAGCTGTATTTAACCTTACGTTTTTCTCGTTTACAAGTACCAACGACCTGGCTCCCACCTCGCCTGGATCCCCTGGACTTCAGGTAAGTAGAAGTTTAAATGAATGGTATTAAGTGCCTATCATATTAAAGTCACCACAGTATTTATTGCAGTCTTGGTGATATGTTAGGGGTAACCTGACATCATCACACCTCTCATGATGTCAACTTTTAAAACTAGAATGGTTTTATTACCCAAAGCCACTCATGGTTCTTTTTACCGGAACTATTTTCCAACCTCTCTTTATCCCTTACAATTAAACAGCTTGTAACTGTTCCTTTAAGAATTATGTATGTAAATTAGCTCTGCTCTGATTGGCTGTCCGGCACTGTGTGTTATTACAAAAGCAGTCTGAGCTGAAATGCTCTGTTTAACTTTATCCTGAATGGGTGGTGCTAAGCTGCTAAAAGCTGGATGAACGGAAATATGCAAATATGCTGACATCATAGAAAAAAATGGATGCAAAATGAGCTGTTTTTAGCTTATTTTCCAGAAATGGATGGTATACACTGGGGAGTGAGAGGTGCATTTTGAAACGTTATGAGTGTTTTTATATGCATCGTCAAGCAGTGCATTCTGACATCTTCAGATACGACAAACACGAAGGCCTAATAGTTACATCCAATTTTACTAAAGCATATATCACTGTCAGAACAAAACCATCTCCAAAACGATAACCATACAGGAGAAGGCAAAAACATACTTTACTTTTAATGTAAGTCAATGGAACCAGACTTTTTTAGTAAAAGTTACACACATTGTAAAGAGCAACAGGTATTTTAAAATTATGTAAAAAAACAAACAAACTGAAAAATAACAAAAATAACAAAAAAAAACAATGTTTTGTTCCAACAGCAGCAATATAATGCTACATCCATGTGTTTTGAAACTGTGAGAGTAAAAAGTGATTCCTAGATTCATTCTTCTTGTCATTCAGTCCACTTTGCTTTAAAATTACTGCCAAAAAAAGAGAAAAAGAAGAGACACAACTCAAGGAGGTGGTCCTGGGTGAGGGGATCCTCCTGAATTCGCTCAAAGAATGCTTCTGTGCCAACCTGGAATAACCTTTGTTATCTGGAAGCACCAGAGGGCAACGCTATTTATGTGTTGATTCGTTTCTCTGGGGATGTATTTTGTGCTGTGGCTGTTTGATGGAGTTGAATAGCATAAAATTGAAGGTAATTACCTTGAAGAGCATTTTCTCTTCTCTCTCTCTCTCTCTCTCTCTCTCTCTCTCCATCCCTTTCTCCCTCTGCTCCTGCAGTGGCATTAGCGGATATTACTAAATTCAATTTGCGATCATGAATAGAGCTTTTGTTTTCCAGTGTCAAGCCGTCAATTACTTATTGCGGTGGGGGAACCGTAACCTTATTTCGGAATATTTTTGTGTGTGCACGGAATACAAAATGTCAGCAGTGCTGAGGCCGAAGAGGAGAGCCAGAAATACTCCCTGAAGACTAGACATGACCTTTATTTCCGTGTCCTATTACTACCCGAAATATTACATTAAGCTGGTATGGGAGCACTGAGAACATAAAAAAATCTAATTTGCCCCAAAGGTCCCCGCCCACTTTATCACTGTCATTTGCACTGATTACACTTCATCTCAGTGAATGTGTGCTTTCAGTGTAAAGCAGGGAGGAGGGAGGGAGGTGCTGTCACTGTGCTCTGCAATGAGAAGCCATCCTCTTAGGGGGTGGAGGAGGTCTGTTAAAGAAGGATGCTAATTCTCCATCTGCCAGCCAGGACAGAAACTCCTGCTGACCTTGGAATGATGCAAAAATCTGAAGACCACCAATGCTATGTTGGTAATAATCTTTATAATAAACTACCATTACATTATCTCATGACACACTACATGTCGAAAAGAATCCAGGTAAGCCTTCTCATTAGCACTTTAAGGTCACCCATTGCTGACGCAGGTGGTCAGTTGTGCATTCAGCTTGTATGATCTCCATAGAAAAGCACTGACAAATAAAATAGGACACTCTGGAGCAGCCGCACATGAGACATCATTCCAAACATCAGCCAGAAGCACTGGGCTGTGAAGCAGTGGGATTGCGTTCTTCTTACTGATGGAGCACCAGAAGCTGAAAATGCTGGTGTAATTAGCACTAACTACAACCTCAATTCCAATGAAGTTGGGACGTTGTGTAAAACATAAATAAAAACAGAATACGCACACACGCACACACACACACACACACACACACACACACACACACACACACACACACACACACACACACACACACAATTTTCTAAGCTGCTTCTCCCTCAGGGTCAACTTTTCTCAACATGCAACTGCAAGGAATTTAGGGATTTCATCATCTACCGTCCATAATATCATCAAAAGATTCAGAGAATCTGGAGAAATCTCTGCAAGTAAGCGGCAAGGCAGAAAACCAACCCTGAATGCCCGTGACCTTCGATCCATCTACAAGTGCAAGTTAAAACTCTGCCACGCAAAGCGAAAGCCATATATTAACAACATCCAGAAACACCGCCGGCTTCTCTGGGCCTGATCTCATCTGAGATGGACTGACGCAAAGTGTCCTGTGGTCTGACGAGTCCACATTTCAAATTGTTTTTGGAAATCATGGACGTCGTGTCCTCCAGGCCAAAGAGGAAAAGGACTGTCCGGATTATCAGCGCAAAGTTCAAAAGCCAGCATCTCTGATGGTGTGGGGGTGTGTTAGTGCCCATGGCATGGGTAACTTGCACATCTGTGAAGGCACCATTAATACTGAAAGGTACATACAGGTTTTGGAGCAACATATGCTGCCATCCAAGCAACGTCTTTTTCAGGGACGTCCTGCTTATTTCAGCAAGACAATGCCAAGCCACATTCTGCACGTATTACAACAGCATGGCTTCGTAGTAAAAGAGTGGGAGTACTAGACTGGCCTGCCTGCAGTCCAGACCTGTCTCCCATTGAAAATGTGTGGCGCATTATGAAGCACAAAATATGACAACGGAGACCCCGGACTGTTGAGCAACTGAAGTTGTACATCAAGCAAGAATGGGAAAGAATTTTTTTTCTATTTTTTCCCGCTCACACGCACTGCAGAGCTGGTTGTTAAATAAATCTACTTCATACAAAATTACTCTTTAGTTTGGATGTTTTACTTAATAAAAAAGACAATTTCAGACTGCAAACTTTGTGCATTTCTGTATTTATTCTTGTTCTGCACTGCACACACACTCAAAGCTTCTCAGGTTAACTCACCTTAAGTTGCTACTAGATAGTTTTGACCCATCTACAATCCCGTTTCCCAAAAATTTGGGACTCTGTGCACAATGGAAATAAAAACAGAATGCAACAATGTGCAAATAATTTAAACCCTATATTTAATCGAAAATAGTGTAAAAACACATCAAATGTTAAAACTAAGAAATTGTTGTGTTTTTTGAAAAATATAAGCACGTTTTAAATTTGACACCTGCAACACATTTTTGTTAAAAAGTTGGGAGGGGACACAGTTTACCACAGTGTTGCATCATGTCTTCTTTAACAACACTGTAAGTGTTTGGGAACTGAGAAGACCAATTACTGTAGTTTTGAAAGTAAAATGTTTTTTCATTCTCTCTTGACATAGGAGTTCAAATGCTAAAGAGTTTGGTGTGTCCTGTATATTTTTTGTTTCAAAAAATGCACCAAATGTTTTCAATGGTTGACAGGTCTGGACAGCAGGCAGGCCAGTTTAGCAACCAGACTAATTTACTACAGAGCAATGCTGTTGCAATATGGGCAGAATGTGGTTTGGCATTGTCTTGATGAAATTAGCAAGACTTTCCCTGAAAAAGGCATAAAGATGAATATGTTATTCTAAAATTTGTATCATTCAGCAATAATGGTGCTGTGTGGAAGTCACCATGCTATGTGCATGAATACACCTCTATACCATGTGGGATGCTGGCTTTTGAACTGCTAATAACAACCTGAACAATACCTCTCCTCTTTAATCCAAAGGAAGCACTCAAGAGGCCACAGGACACTTTTCCACTGCCTGAGTCCATCTAAAATGAGCTCAGGCCCAGAGAAGGTGGCAGCGTTTCTGGATCCTGTTTTTCTAAGCTTTTTTCTTTGCAGGGTAGAGTTTTAACTTGCAATTGTGGATGCAGTGATAAACATTGATCACAGACAGTGGTTTTCAGAAGTATTTCTGAGCCCATGCAGTGATTCTCATGCAGCGAGTCCTGTCTGTTTTTAATGCAATGATTCTCTCTATCATTTAATGATATTTTGTACAATAGATGATGAGGTCACCAAGCCAATGTATGTTGAGAAACGTTATTCTTGAATTGTTGCACTATGTGCCCACACAGTCTTTCACAGAGTGGTGAATCCCTCCTCATCTTTATTTCTGAAAGACCCAGCCTCTCTGGGATGCTCTTTTATACCCAGTCATGTTACTGACCCATTGACCTGCTCCACCAGGTGTATTTTTTTAGCAATACACAACTCTACTAGTCTTTCGTTGCCCTGTCCCGGTTGCCTGAACCAATCTCAAAATTGGCAAATATACTTTTCAAAAAACAATAAAATGGCTCAGTTTCAACATTTAATATGTTGTACAATTTTCAATTAAATAAACCGTTTAAATGATTTGCACATCATTGTGTTCTATGAACAAGAGCCCTGCACCTGAACTGAGCCCAACAAGTGAAGTGGTGGCCAAGAAACCATGAAATAACAACATGTTTGCCATAGCCGTCCTGTTAGGTGAGGATAAAAACACAAAAATGATGGAAACGACTCCAGCTATACTTAGAATCTAGAGCAACTCTGAGCTATTCTAAGGTTATAGAAGTGCGTGATCAAACACTGGGAGCTGGCCATTTCAGGGGTTAAATTCCACCAGTGAAATGGCAAATAGGGGGTCTGCAGAAAGATGGTGCACCCTGCCATAATAGCTTATTTTGAAGACATCACTGAGCCATCAGTGTGAGTATCAAGGAGGGGAAGCTGTGGGAAATTATGTAAATGCCCCATCTGCCAGATAGGACAGGAGCCCATGCTGACCTTGGAATGATGAAATTTGAGTTCATGTCTTTTTAAGATGCTTCTTTTGACTTCTGTGTTACTGCTGTGAAAGCTACTATGCTAATAGGAAATGGAGCACGTAATTTTTCCAAGGGCAGTATGCCAATATGCTTTGGCAAACCTATCCCTACCACAGGAATGATAAACTGACCCAGTGTAAAGAACTGCGAGCATGAATTCAACAAAATAATACTTTTTAATGTAAACCTCTCAAAAAAGAAACTCAACTAATAATTGTTAGATCCTAGTGTCAGTGCATACTGATCAATGCACAATCCTGGGTTCATGACTATGTCATGGCCTATGGGGTTCAGGCGTATGGTGCACATAAGGCCTTAGGCAGGGGTGCAAATACATACTTTCTGAGGTGGATGCAAACATATTATCCCCCCCCCCCCCTTAACTTAAAGTGACTGAAAAAAATTAAAATTAAAATCAAATATTTAAGCAGGCAAGCTAAAATAAGGAACTTTATAAACAGAATACAAATTAAATGGTAAGAGCAAAAAACAAGCAATGAGGATTTAATTAAGAAGAAATAAAATAATTCAGAATAAACTGATAAGTGGACAGGCTAAAATGTAACGCAATAAAATAGAGATTAATAATTAGAATAATAAAATATAAGCACAAAGAAAGAGGGTTAAAACACCAAGTTTATATAAAAAAGTAAATTATGGAAATAAAATAAACAGTAAAACAGAAGACAGAATAAATAAAAGGAAGAAATAAATGAAATAAAAAGGTAAAAGGCAAAAAGTATGGAATAAAATAAATAAAAAGGTAAAACAGAAAATTAAATAAATAAAAGGACAAAATAAATAAAAATGTAAAGGAAAACTCAACTAAAACAGTTACAGGCTGAATGTGTCTGAATGTGGCTAGAAACTAAGAGTTTAAGATGATTTAGTGACACCAGCGAGCTGAGCTTTAGACCAGGCCGCCACGGTTAGGATATTAACTAGAATGTTGACTAGCTAGGTTAGCTAGCTAAACAGGCTACTATAAAGAGCTATGGCTTGACTAATGTCACTCGTTTTGAAGTTAAACCGAGAAAATAACCAGTTCAGTGTTAATCAGGTCGTAGCTGGAGAACCAAGTTTAGCTTTAACGTTAGCTTGCTGCCTCACTGCTCTCATTCATCTGGCTGGCTGGGTAATATTAATATGGCTAGCCTTAGCTAGCACAGTAACATACATCTTAAACTGAAAAGGCGATCTCTTCTGATTGTGTGAATCTATTCACGGTGAAGTACGGGATCTTTGGGGAAACTATGGAAGGTTTGACCTCTATTAGATTCCTTTATTTTTGAATAAGTGCATTTGGGAACGCAGCAGTGAGGCAGCTTTGCTAGAACCCAGTGGTCCAACGCTACTTTCGTACCCTACAGTCTCGTTTTGGTAGACAAAGGTGACGTAGGTGAATAAAGCGTATAAACTGACCAAGCTGCTGTCTTTCAACCACTTTGAGAAGCTTTTCTTCATCCCTACAACATCTTTTTCTCTCTCCCTCTTCCGTTTTCTGTTTTGTGCCCCGGAGAGCTTTTTTCTGCCCCTCCAACCTGAACACCCTGCAGGTGCTTGCGCCAGGACGGAAAAAAAAACAACACACGCCTTGACGCGTTCCCTATGGGGCGCGTTCTCAAGCGCCTGTGTTTGGGAGCAAATGACAGGAGGGTAGGGGACGGAGTGGATGGGCGCCTGATTAGTGCTGTGCTGTTTTTTGATGTGTATTATCATACTTGAACAAACAGCTCTTACAGAAAATGCAGACTAGAAATCATTTTCCGGCATCGTTTTGGCGCCCCTCTAGTGCAGCGCCCATATGCGCCGCATATGCTGCATACCCCCTTTTTTGCGCCACTGGCCTTAGGGTCTGTGTCATACGGAGGCCTCAGCTTATTTTTGTGCGTTCATATGGTTAGTTGTAACTCATAGTGACAACAATATCCGATCAGCAATGTTCTAACACTTATTTTTTGCTTAGGCTCCATGTACCCGGACATCATAAACATCCTTGGGCCCTGTCTTACTATAACCCTATTCATCTAATCCTCTCTCTCTATTGTCTTGTCGCATGATCATGCGATGCTCATGCGATGCTCATGCCATTTTCATGTGCGTCTCCTCAATGTATATAAACTCTGCTATTCTGATCAATAAACGGGAAGCCTTCTGGGTACAGACACGTCTCTGTGGTCATTTGAGTTTCCTCCAGCCAGCTGGACTCTCAGGAGGACGGAGGGCTTCTTGCTTAAGTTCACAGCTTTGGTACTGAGGTTGAACCATAGAACCTAAAACCATCATCAAATGGTTCTAACAATAATGAAATCAGTGAAGAGGCCTTGTTTTAGCTAGATTTAATTTAAAACAGCAAATTACACAAAATTTAGTGCATGATTTTTATCTTTGCTAACAATTAGAACATGCAGCTATCTTCATGTTGTAAAGACTCAGTTAGTCTGATAAGTCAGCTAGTTAAATGCACTAGATAAGTAAGTGTGTATATTTTTAACAAATATTAGTTGTGTTAACTTTTATTAGATTTTTTTGCAGAATGTGAGTCTGTAATTAAAGGTGCAAGATTTTTTGTTAAAATTGGAAAAAGAAGCATAAGTCAGGAGAAAAAGCAGGCTGAAATACAACAAGTGTGCGCTGCTGTTAGTAAGGCCTGAAATACTAATTTAAAAGGCAGAAATGTTGGGTTGGATTTCACAGGAGTTTTCAGACGACATCATACATCTTTTCATATTAGCATTCTAGTCAAAAAGAAGCTCTAGCTTGAGGTCTCAAAATTAACATTATACTGCTGAATATATGCTGACAATAGTAGATTAGGAATACGAAGAAGCATCCTTTACCAAGTTTTTGAGTTCCCTTTGAATTCTTTTTCAATGCACTTGCAAATGTCAGACTTATTTGCTTGGGTAAAGGATCTGAAGCACAACCCAGGTTACAAAGTAACCTTATAAGTTCTGTGTAATTATATTTCACCTGAGAGATCTCGAAATCTCCTAACTCATATAGTGCAGCTTTAAGTAATTAATAGCCTTCTTCATGTTAGTATCTCAACATGATACTTGCATAAAGTACACTATGTTGCAAAAAGTATTCGCTTGTACTAAAAGTATTCGAACTTGCGTGACATAACATTTTTAATCCATAGGGTTTAATATGATGTTGACCCACCCTCTGCAGTTATAACAGCTTCAACTTTTCTGGGAAGGCTTTCTACAAGGTTTAGGAGTGTGTTTATGGGAATATTTGACCGTTCTAGAAGTGCATTTGTGAGGTCAGACACTGATGTTGGACGAGAAGTCCTGGCTCGCAGTCTCCGCTCTAATTCATCCCAAAGGTGTTCTGTCAGGTTGAGGTGCAGGCCAGTTAAGTTGTTCTACACCAACCTCGTTCATCCATGTCTTTATGGACCTTGCTTTGTGCACTGGTGTGCAATCATGTTGGAACAGGAAGGGGCTGTCCCCAAAGTTGGGAGCATGAAATTGTCCAAAATCTCTTGGTGCTGAAGCATTAAGAATTCCTTTCACTGGAACTAAGGGACCGAGCCCAAAAACAACCCTACACCATAATCCCCCCTCCACCAAACTTTACACTTGGCACAAGGCAGTCCAAGGCAGTACTGTTCTCGTGGCAACTGCCAGTCCCAGACTCATCCATCAGATTGCCAGACAGAGAATGATTCATGATTCATCACCCCAGAGAACACGTCTCCACTGCTCTAGAATCCAGTGGCGGTGCTTTACACCACTGCATTCAGCGTTTATGCATTCAACGACCATGGAAACTCATTCCATGAAACTTTCTACAATGTTTTTGAGCTAATCTGAAGGCCACATAAAGTTTGGAGGTCTGTAGCAATTGACTCTGCAGAAAGTTGGCGACCTCTGCGCACTATGCACCTCAGCATCTGCTGACCCCGCTCTGTCATTTTACGTGGCCGACCACTTTGTGGCTGAGTTGCTGTCGTTCCCAATCGCTTCCACTTTGTTATAATACCACTGACAGTTGACTGTGGAATATTTAGTAGCAAGGAAATTTCACGACTCCTGAGCTCCTGAGAGCGAGACATTCTTTCATTAATGTTTGTAGAAGCAGTCTGCAGGCCTAGGGGTTTGGTCTTATACACCTGTGGCCATGGAAGTGATTGAAACACCTGAATTCAATTATTTGGATGGGTGACTGAATACTTTTGGCAATATAATGTATATTTTCTCAGCCAGAATGCAAATGAACAATTTTTTCTGACTGACTGTTTTTGTAGCTTTTCTTTCATATATGGATTGAGTGGTCTGAGGAGTGAACAGTTTTGAAACCTTAACGATGTTTACATATGATATTAAAGTCTTTTATCTTAAAAAAGGGGGAAAAATGGATTTGGTTTCCTGTCTTTTTAGGGTATTTTACATTTACATCTGTAATACTGTAGCTAAACGTAGCTGTGCTACTCCAACAGCCAACTGTAACCTTAAGATCCAAATAGCTCTTTTACGTATTCAAAGAAAAAGCCTCATTTTTAAAGGCAATGCTCTCCAAAGGCACCAGACAGATGTTCCCACAACACCAAAATATCACAAGAAGCATTCAGTCCCTCAGAGAGTTCAAAACATAGCACCACACACACACATACACACGCACAAAAATTAATGTAGGAGCATACTCTGTCCTCTGGGGTGTTTAAGCGTGGTCTGACATTTCCTGTTTCATTTAATAGCACCTCAGCAGGAAGGCACTGAAACATCACGCACCCCTCCCTTCTGATGAATGAAGAATTTCCAATATCCAAATCTGCGTCATTCAAGCTGTGATCGGGATGGTGTGATTATATCTATGTTCCTTCCCCAGAGATATTTCTGTCTGCCCAACTATGATACCCAAACTCATATTTGTTTTATCTTCCAGTGCAAATGGCAGGAATGATAAAAAAAGAAATGAAAGTGGATGTAAGAAAAGTCAATATCCAGCAACCCCAGGCGGCATTCTGCTATTATTATTAACAGCTGCTAATATTGTTCTGTGTGTGCTAATATCCTCTCCTTTATTTTTTTGCAGGTGCATGTTTCACATCAAATCATCTGGGAGTAAAAAATATCACATATCAGGTTTCCCACACACTCAGGAAAACTTGCAGTTTTCTGGTCATGGAAAAAACCTGGAAAAAAAGAAAACTGCTAAAATGTTCTGGAAATATCCTGAAAAAGTGTAAAGTTGGTGTATTAAAAAAACTTTATGCTCCATCTGTCTTGTATTTTATACATACTCTAAGCTCCACATTTGTGTGGTTTAGGCACCAAAAACAATTCATTTTTACATTCCCATTTTCCTACTTCTCTTCATCTCTTAGAATTTAACAGGCTGTACTTGTTACTGTGCTTTTAAGACTTTAAGATAAATGAGCTATTTTTTGATTGGATGCATTGTGCCTCACTGAAAAAACAGTCCAGGCTAAAACACCCCTTATAACTTCAGTGTGAATGGGTGGACCTAAACTGATACAAACTGAGGACAATTCAGTTTTACATGATAAAACACTTAGATTCATAATGTTAGCATATATTTCTTGCATAATTTAGCCGTTAATGCCCAGTTTGAGTGTCCATTCATGCCTGTTGTAGCTTGGAATGCTACAGTGTCACATTTGGACAACACACAGCAGCGTTTTGCAGCATGTGACGTTCCCTTTTAACATTTTAACTGAACTTGTGATGAAATGATGTTTGCTTGGGGAACGTTTTATGTGTTGGGGTAATCACTCTGTCTGTAGGGGGTCACAAAGAGATGTATTTTTGATTAAGATTTTAAAAGGGTAGTCCACCGATTTTTCAAAACGCAGCACTATTTTACCATCATCAACACTCCATGTGAAAACTCATAAGGACACATGTAGTTCCACTGGTGTTTTGGATAGAAATCAAATTTATATTTGTGTTGTAGACTGTGTTGTATTGTTGTGTTGTCGACTGTGCTTGTGTTGTAGACTCCTGGCTCCAATCACCACCATGTTTGTAAAGACATCAGAGACAGTGATTTGTTCTACACTGTGTCAGTTCACATCTAACCGCTCTGAATGATTTCAAATCTCAACGACTCAATCAAGCAGGAAATTTGGAAAATGTGTGGCATTGTCCTTTATTGATGTTAGCAGCCATGCATCAATTTAAGAAATCTGTGAGCAATAGCTATGGCCAAAATGCAGTGGCTGAATAGGACACAGGTTATCAGGGCCTATATTTAAATGTGTTATGTCAAGCACAATGTTGAGTTCTGAGTTATGGTACTTTGGTTTTTATGGCACTTTTCTCTTTGCAGCTGAGCCAAGTGTCTAAATGTGCCTCATTAGTTATGCACGGGTGTTGTGAGGTTAATGGAGCTAACAGAGTGAGGTAAATGGAAAGACTGGACTGTATGAGAAGATGTGTTTGCTTCCTTTTTGCTTCATACTGAGCTCTGAGTTACAGCTGAAGGCCTCTGGGGGGAGTCAGTGTCTCTGGTTTGTGATGGAGGTCTGACATTCACCTAGATTTCCTCTAATGAGTAATAGAGGGAGCCTCACTTCTCATTTCTCGCTGTTTTTATAGGACAGTTGTGCCACGTCTCTGCTGTACACTCTGAAAATGATGGTACTTCAAGGGTTCTTTAGGAGCTTAAATGGCTCTCTGAACTAATTTTTCACATGTGTTGTATATACTTCTATATATAGCACCAAAAAGGGTCCTGCTATTATATACAAATATACATACATCACATTCTCCATCAATCTGAAGAACCATTTCACCATGCAAAGAACCATTTAAGCATGCAAATGGTTCCATATAGAGCCTCGGTCTTTACTTGAGGAACCATCTTTTTTAATAGTGTAGTTACCTCTTTACTAATTTTTTTTATTAATTCTTTGCAAAAAATATTATCCTGTGATTAGTTTCAGCATTGCTTAATAGCACAAAAAATAAAGGTTCCACAAAGGATCCTGTGATGCTAGATTAGGTTCCCTAGAAACCTTCCAATAGATGATTTTTTAGAGAACCTAAAATGTGCTGGGCAAAAGTCATAGACCACAGTTCAATTATTTAACTTCCAGTCAAACAGGCCTTATTTATTTTTCAGCATCAGGAAAAAATTCAAAAACAAGCAAAACAGACAATCACATTACTCACACATTGTCTAAGCCACTGAACCTCCTGGGTCGCAGGAGCCTATCCCAGCAGTGATTGGCCAGTCCATCACAGGGCAGATAGACCGACATACACACCTAAGGGCAATTTAGTATCTCCAGTTTTATTGACTGTATGTCGTTGGACTGTGGGAAGAAACCAGAACTCCTAGGGAGAACATACAAACTCCACACAGAAAGGACCCTGGTTGTCCGGCTGGGGAATAAAACCCAGACCCTTCTTGCTGTGAGGCAGCAGCGCCACCCATTAAACCACCATTCTTTATTACTCACCTTTATTTTACCTACATTACAGCTTTTCAGTGGACTTACCTTGAGCATTAGTAATGTAAATGGTCTGTAGAGAATATCAGTAGTAAACAGAAAATACGATAAGTACAAAGTTTGAAAGTCTGGTCAAATGCTTTTGTTGATAACTCTACAGAGAACGCATATTTTCACATTTTAATGCACAGTCACTCTTTATTTGCTGAATTTAACATGTGGTCTGTGCAAAAGTTATGGTACATATGGTTTATATATTTTGTTCTATTTCATTCCAATTTATTTAGACCAGCAAAGAAATTACTACTGTTGGAAGAAAACCTCCTATCTCCATTTTTATTGTTTTATAGTTTTTGACATGTTTTGAGTGTGTGAGTGACTGTCTGTGTCTGTCTGTCTGCCCTGCGATGGACTGGCTACCTGTCCAGGGTGTATCCTGCCTTCCGCCCGATGACTGCTGGGATAGGCTCCAGCATCTCCCCGCGACCCTTACGGAGAAGCGGCTTAGAAAATGGATGGATGGGATGGATGGATAGTTTTTGACACAATTTGAAAACACTTGACTTGGAAAAAATTCTGGTTCCATTGACTTACATTAAAAGTAAAGTATGTTTTTTCCTTCTCCTGTTAAGTTACCATTTTGGAGATATGAGGTTTTCTTCTGACAGCAGTGATATACAAATTGTGCACTAAAATTGGCATAAAATGGCAAATACATGCTCCCTTCAAATGCTGTGTTAACTTAATGTCACTCAGAAAATCAACAGAACATTTGACAGAGGTGACAACTGCATATATATCCGCTTATTCAGCCTACAGCAGTTTAGCCCTGCCCATTATTTTTGGTGCGCAAAACTTCACAGATGTCATAAGCAGACCTCAGGAAGAAAAATAAAACACAAGATGAAAGTAATATACGGGCCCTTAAAATTACTGCTGCTTCTCCTCTTACACGTTCATGTATCAGACTTTATTTGTCCAATATCCTTTTCACAGTGTGCTCCCGCTCTCCCTGGGCCCAAAGTCGATCATCGGTTAGACAGCGTCAGCGCTGGAGGGTTGCCATGGATACCGAGGGGTCTGTTGTATGCAGTGGAGTGACTGAGGGAGATGGCTAGACCACTGTGTGTGTGTATGTGTGGGTGGATGTGTATGTGGGCCGCAGCTGTGGCCCTCTGGCCTGTGGAGTTCCCAGCCGAGAGGGCTGCAAAGAAAATCAATTCTGACTTAATCAGAAAGCATCTGGATCCATCGCATTTTTGGCCCTGCCACGTCCCACGTCCGTCTGAGTTATGAATTCTTGATTTTTATCCCAAGAAATATTAAAAGCTATCATCACATATCAAATATTGCAGTAATCTCATAATCCACAAATGCAGGTAAACATCAATAATGCACAGAAAGATGTGATGCTGAAACTGGAAGACAGAAGGATCTCTCCAAAATATGGTTTCGTCAGAATCTCAACTGATCTGAAGGAATATGACCTCCGTTCTTGGGCTCATCAAGCAGACAGGACGGCGATTAGCCTGACAGATCACCAACCACCTTCACGCATCATCGAAGAAGCTCAGGCGGTGTCTGGCAATATGGTAAAAATACTGCTGTTATAATTTGAAAAAGCACGATGCCCTTTACATTTTGTGTAAATTTCATGATGAATGGAGCAAAAGCAATTTTACCTAAAATGCCTTAGAACAAAGCCTGGTTACATTAACATACATTAAAAGTAGAGTATGTTTTTTTCCTTCTTCTGTAAAGTTCTCATTTTGGAAATACGAAGTTTTATTCTGGCAGCAGCAATATACATACATACACACACACACACACACACACACATATATATATATATATATATATATATATATATATATATATATACCCAGCTTTTAATGTAATGTACTTTTAATCTAAGTCTGTGTAACCAGCCATTAGCAGTTCACTATAATACAATATAAACTCACCATAGTACGAAATGTAAATAGATTTCTAACTATTTACTATGGATAATTTGCCATGTTTCAATAACAAATATTTAAATATTTGACTCTAAAGTGGGTAGAACCTAAACGATGCAACAACGATGCAACAAAACACTTTTGGAGCAATGCTGAAACCAAACATGCAGTATAGGATTTCAATTAATATTTAATATTCTTCATCTTCCACATGGTTTTTGTTCATATTTCCAGGTAAAGGGCTGCAATGTTTAAAAAAAAATCCACGCCATGAAGTTTGAGTTTTGCGTTACGTTTATGTCGCATCTTCTTCTGTGAGTTTATTGGCTTGCTGTAAAGCAGAAATCTGATTACTGCCTGTCTCATGTAGACCCAGAGTTTTCCCATTATCTGATTACTCCAGTGCATGTAAAAGCGTTGATCAAATTACTAACAAAATCAGATTTTCTGCAGTTATCGGATTATTGAGTACTTGCAAAGGTATAATTAAAACTTTCATTTAAATTCTAAAATGTATGTACTCTTATGTACCCCCCACCCCAAATTTCAGGACTGCTAAACTGTTAAAGGAGTGAATTGGACAGCAAACACATCATGGAGGATCTATTACTTGGGATAAGGTGAAAATTGAGACAATTAGAATTTTTGGTATTGCTGTAATTATTTCATTGCCTGAATTTGATTGTTTTTGCTGTTTTATTTTGGTACAAGGATGATTAGGGCACATATGAACCCCAGATTTACCATTTCTTCATAAAAAACAACCTCTAACACTAATGACTGATTGTTCAGGGGGCTCTTACTGAGACATTGAAGCAACAGCAAGGTTAAAAATAGCCTCATATTGATTCAGTGGAACTCCCTAAAATGTCCAGATAAAGGATCACAACACAGAAGACCCACAGTTGAAACGATCTCTGTGAATAGATTCTCTGGCCCCATTATTGCCATATTGTTCACATCAGAGATTACTATCTGCTGCTGCAGAGTTGTGTGATAAAGCATGTGGGTTTTGGAGCAGGGGTCAGAAAGACCTTATTCTGTGGCTCGCGGTTAACACGGTCCCTCAGCCATTGGATCAATAGATGTAGTCTTGTCTCATGTGGAATTTCCTATTGTTTAGCTGTGTCTGTTAAATACCAAAGCATGACTCTTACTGCTCACACCAGGGGTCTTCAGTTCTGGTCCTGGAGGATTGATTTCCAACAAAGTTCAATGATTTATTCTGCTCACACCTCATTCAACCCAACAGTTGATTAGCAGCTGTAAAATTTCAAATAGGGAGCTATAATGGCAATCCAGGTTTCAAGCAAGTCAGAAATTAAAGCGTTCCTATGAAGTGTTTGTACAAAATCATGATTTATAAATCCTAACATTTTAAAATTGCAATTACAAGACTTTCTAACAGTGTCTTACATACCTTCTTGATATCAATGAGTGTGAATTGCTTTACTCAGGCTAATCAGCTCACCATTTCTAATGTACAAAACCTGGTTGCTGTAGAAAAATGAAAGGATACTGGTAAATTTTCTCTCAATTTTAATGGACAAATTTAACACCTATGTGGTGCAACTGTCTGTCAGAGGTCTTTAAATTAGAATTCAATAAGGTCCAGTCAAACAAAGGTCTAGAACATCATAATGTCTAACCTGCATTGTGATTCAGTGCTATATAGTGTATACTCTGGGTCTGGAGTCAGACCGCGGGCTGCCTATTAGTGACCTCTGGTCTAAGTGTTGACCCTGTGGCTGGTAATCCAAGAGAGCACAATTGGCTTCGCTCTCTCAGTGGGTTGGATGGCTGCCGTCTCCCCCTGTCACCCAGTGTGATGCTAGTCAGTGCAGGTGTCTGTTGTCTGATGTAACAGAACTGGTGGTTGGTGCTTTCCTCCGAGCGCCAGTGATGTTGCATAAGCAGCAATTTGAAAAGATGCGGTAGCACTTCACAGAACATGGAAGTAGCCTGCGCTGCCTTCACCCTTCTAGTGCTGGTGGTATCATGAGATTGGGGGAGTCCTAACTGGGTGGAAATGGATACAACTGAACTGGGGAGAAAATTGAAGAGATAGATAGATGGATGGATGGATGGATGGATGGATGGATAGATAGATAGATAGATAGATAGATAGATAGATAGATAGATAGATAGATAGATAGATAGATAGATAGATAGATAGAAAGATAGATAGATATCTGTCTGCAGTGTGTTCGTTTTTAGCTGTTGCCTCCATTCACTCCCATTCATTGAGGACATGCCCCTATGTACCCTCTAGTGTTTTGTCAATCATGTTTTTGATATCATGGGAGAAATAGGAAGTAGCCAGCCCCCCTATAAAATGACTCTAGGGAAATCATCAAACTGATCCTCCAAGGCCAGAACTGAAAAAACATTAAGTACCCCTGACTTACTCTCTTAAAACAAATATGCCAAAAGCAGTTCTCTGGAGCTGTGCTATAAAAGATCCACAATTGTTTCCCTAAAGAACATTTCAGCAGATGAATTTCAGTAGATGATCTCATTTTCAAAGATATAACCATCCACATAAATGGTTCTTCTCTGGAATCAAGCAATGAACCCTTTCTGGCACCTTATTTTTAAGAGTGTACATATGAGTCATTTGCAATATTGCTTGTGTTCCACTGAAGCAGATAAAGAGACCTTAAGGAACTGTTTGAATACTTTTCTTAAAATGTCTTTGCCAACTTCAGTTCACCACTCAGAAGTGCATTACCTAAGTTACAGCAGAAGGGGAGGAGGGAACAGTCAGGACCAGATCTTTTAATCAGAACTCACTCTCCCTCAGATAGATTAGCTTCAGTGTGGTCTTTGGATGATTCTATAAATGGTGTGCTCACTGTGTCCCATCAGTATTACATTTACAGATATGTGTATAAAAGTAAAAGACATTTGTAACACATGTAAAGTGTTCATCACAACAACCCAGGTACATGTTCCATAAAACATTTATAAAAGCTCCACAGCACCTACAAAATTGCATTTTCAGATTGAACTTGATTTTTTTAATTATTTTGCAGTACAGTGTGAATCCAGTTAACATCTCATACTTGAAACATTCCTCATTTCATTTATAGTGTAATGCGGGGGAGCGATGATGAGGTGGACGCATATGCTGAGAGAAGCGAGAGTTATTAGGGGCAAATCCATAATCAGGGTCTAAACAGTCCAGGGTCAAAGAGCCAACACGGAAAGAAGGAGGGACAGACATAACGAAAAGGAACACAGACTAAACACAAAAACAGAGACTAGGAAATATAACGGAGGCCAGAAGACACAACACCAAACAACACAAAGACCAGCAAACAACTAGGGAAAAACACAGGGCTTAAATACTAGAACAATGAGGGTTAACAACAAAAAGGTGAAAACAATCAAGGCAGAGTCTAGAAACAAGGGGGCAGAACAATGAAGAATCAAAACAAGGAAGCACATGGACAAGACCATAAGTAAACAAAAGCACATGTAAGACTGGGAGGGGCCAATCATGACTTATATGTTACAACCCCAATTCCAATGAAGTTGGGACATTGTGTAAAACATAAATAAAAACAGAATAAGATGACCTGCAAATCCTTTTCAACTTATATATTCAATTGAATACACTACAAAGACAAGATAATTAATGTTCAAACAGATAAACTTTATTGTTTTTTGCAAATATTCACTCATCAGTCAAAAGACTGGGAAAGTTGAGGAATGCTCAAAAAACACCTCTTTGGAACATTCCACAGGTGAACAGGTTAATTGGAAACAGGTAAGTGTTGTGATTGGGTATAAAGGGAGCATCCCTGAAAAGCTCAGTCGTTCACAAGCAAGGATGCACGTGTTAAAACAGCGTGGCTTCGTAGTAAAAGAGTGCGGGTACTAGACTGGCCTGCCTGCAGTCTAGACCTGTCTCCCATTGAAAATGTCTGGTGCATTATGAAGTGCAAATTACGACAATGGGTTGGGTTGTATGAAAAGTGTATATTTGTCTGCTCAACCCAACATTCACAATACATTCACCAATGTGGAATATCTGGAACATTCCACAAATGGCATGAGCACAGGAAGCTCCCTCATCTAATGTTTCTGATGATAAAAGGCAGAAAAAAGTTCTCGAACATTCCGATATATTGTACAGTTGACGGACAAGTCACTGCGAAAGTATAGCCCTGTTACCCAAATTATAGAATGAAAGTAAAGTGCAACCCCATTTCAAAAAGTGTTGGGATGCTGTGCAGGATTTAAATAAAAATAGGATGCAATGATGGGCAAATCATGTGAACCATTTTTTTAAAGGAAAATACTACAAAGACAACATATCAGACACATATCAGAACTGAGAAATTTTATTGTTTTGAAAAATATATGCCTATTTTGAATTTGATGCCAACAACATGTTCCAAAAAAGTTGGGACAGGGGCCTGTTTACCACTGTTTAACAACACACTGTAAGTGTTTGGGAAATGAGGAGACACTGCTGTAGGTTTGAGAGTGAAAGGTTTCCCATTGCACCAAATGTTTTCAGTGGGTGACAGGTCTGGACTGCAGGCAGGTCAGTTTAGCACCCGGACTCTTTTAATACGGAGCCATACTGTTGTAATACACGCAGAATGTGGTTTGGTATTGTCTTGCTAAAATAAGCAAGGCCTTCCCTGAAAAAGGGACACGTATGTATATATTGTATATAAATACACATATGTATGTATATATATTGTTTTATATATTGTTTTCAAAGTGTGCTTGCATGTGTGTAAAGCTTTATGTGTTTATTGGAGAAGGAAGAAAGGAAAATATAAAGAGAGTGTCTGTGTTCCCCTACAATGTTTAAGTCATGAAAATCCCCAGCTCCCCTTCTGTGTTATGGTCAAACACCATGGTGACCACGATGGTAGAGGAAGTGGGCATCGTGGCCTAAACGCAACATGCTCTTTGCTTTTCTCTCTTGAGCGAAATGGGGCAGAAAGAGGTAATGGAGTGCCCACACTTCCGAAACAGTCAATACAAAACACAGCGGTCGTCAAGGTAAGGTCATTACTTTTTTTTACAAGAGGTTGTAACTGTGAAATGACACTCACCCATTTGCAGCTAAACCACTGATCAAAGTGTGGATTTTGAGGGCACTGCAGATGGATGGAGTGGAGGAGGTGGGCAAGGGTGCATGTGAGAGAAGAAGGTGCCTCACCTGCCTGCAAGTGTGTTGTCCTTTCAAGGTAATTCTCTGCACACCTGACTGGACTGCTGAGCAGGTAGTTCAGCACTATACATTCTGCACACGCTCACCGTTAGCAGCTCATTGATTGGCCAACTCTGTTTGACATTCGCATCAAGGTGAGGGTTGCCTTGCTCTTCGGTGACATGCGTTAAAGGGCAAAACTGATGAGGCTGATAAAACTGATATCTCCCACCATCTGACAGTAGCTCTTTAAAGGAATACGTTAGACTTTTTCAACCAAATCTCTGTCTGCTGCATCGCTAGCATATGGTCAATTACAGCGGACAATCGTTTCGACACATTTCCTTGTGCTTATGTAACAGACATAATGGAATTCAATGGCCAGATGATAACGGGGTTTCTGCTGTTATCAAAATGCAGGGAAGTTATTGGTGCTTGAACACTGCGATATAACTCTGACATTACTATACCATTAACATGCCATGGCAGATGTTACATAGTGTCATAAGCTGTCATGACAGATTATGTCCAGAAATATAGCAGTGATATAGCAGATTTTGTGATGTTTGATGATGACTATATATATCAAATTTACACAGCAAACATTAGGATGTGACATCATGCACTCTCAGAAAAAAAGCGGCAGTTCCCCTCTTGGCACTAGCATGGTGCCCTCAAGGGTCCATCTCAGTACCTTTAGTCAGGGAACATAACTGAATCACAATCCACTGAAATGATATGTTCTAAGCTGTACTGACTCCACACACCCCGTCTTGCCTCCAGGCTTTTATTTTATTGCTCTATTTTAAAGCATTCGGTTTTGAAAAGGTACAAATACAAACTTTTGACCTGGAAAAACATCTTTAAAGACCACAATCAGACCTTAAAACCACTGTAAAACCTATGAGGGAACATTTACATTGTTTGTACTTTGATGATCGAAAAATGTACCTGCACAGAACCTTTATTTCTAACAGTATGGTCCTGTAAGGCACCTGTGGATGACACCTCCACTCAATCACTTAAAATAATGGGATATTAAAAAGTGGAGACATGAAAAGTGAGATCAAACAATATGTGATATTCCTGTTTAAGCCCACTTTGAGCAAAACTGGACATTTATCTCTTTTTTGCTCTTAAAAATAAACAAACAGCTAAAATGTGCACTGTTCTACAGTCAGTTGTGTCCCTGACAATATAATATTTTTTTATGTAAGATTACTTCTTTTTACCCTTAAGCTAAACCAAGTCATCAAAAACATCAAAAAGTTCTACACACACACTAAACAGCAATATTTCATTTGGCAATAATAGGTGAAAACAGAAAAATGGCCCTGAAAACATAAACTATTTCTTAAATTAATTGATTAATTTATTTAAGGGCTACTTTTGTATGGTGTTTGCATCTGCAGTGGACTGTCCCGAATATCGACCTATCTTAAGCCTTCTGAGGCCCCCTGAGGCCCCTAGCAAATAGAGATCTTGGTTCTTGTGACATCACAAAAACAATTCATTCAAAATGGGCTGTTTTTACAGCTTATCAGCAGATAAGTTGGTCATGACATGGTATATGACAGCTGACATGACATGCCTATAGCATAGTTATACCAATATTATACAGCCGAATTAAAGTGAAGTGTTACCAATTATTGCCCATGGTAATCGACTGCATGCTACAGATGAAGCAGATAGAGATTAGGCTGAAAAGCGCTGCAGTGTTCCTTTAAAACGTTGGCTGAGATCTTCTACATGACCCTGGGCTTTAGGTGACATGTCTAACACCAAGGACAAATGAGTCTTGCTTCATCAAGAAAAGCCTGATTTGCCTCGCTGCTTAATTCTGCTTATTATTTCTGGATGTGTCTAGTTGTCTTAAGCTCAGGGTCATTAACATCCCATCAAAGCCATTTGCTTATCTGGGGGGCCAAGACCTAATGAAGTGTCACATTCCACGTGTCATTACGTCCTCTTTTTTAAACATGTTAGATCATTCTGGAAGGCAAAACAACACAGTAGATTTCACCAAACCTTTCTCATATTCTCATTACAATCAATCAGCTGCTTCTGTGGTCGGTGAAGTAAAGCCTTTTACACTTTGTGGAAAATATTTTGAACATTAGTATCTTAGATTTGTGTTACTCCAAGAAAAAGAAAAATGGAAAGGTGTTTCAAATTACATTGTATCATTCTAGTATGTATCATTTTTCCAAATGTGCATCATATGATTAAAAACATGCATCAAGTGGTTAACCCTTGTGTGGTGTTCAGGTCTGAGGGACCCATTTTCAATGTTTATTTATATATGTATATATATAAATATATATAAAGAGATATATATAAATATATATATAAAGAGATTTATTATTATGATTTCAACCTCAGATTCTTGGTCTTTGCTCATTTTCTGTGTAGAACATATAAAATAACCTGTTTTCAGGGTCTTCACTCTGTTCACCCCCACATATTTATATTACACATGTGGTGCTGGGCTGAACCCGCGATGAATAAAAGTGTGGAGGTGCTGTTCTCCTCCTACATGGCCTGCTGTTTGTGTGTGTGTGTGAGGCTGGACAACTTGGACAGGCTGCTGACTGGCTACAGCTGCTAAAGGAGAACTCTATGCTGGACACTTGTGATATTTTAAACATCTGGTATTTTTATCTAAATTGTTATGGCTGCATTGATTTAATAAAACAATAATGCAGCGGCTCCACCACCAACACGTTAATACCACATGGGGGTTAAAGGACACATATCATGGAAAACCACTTTTTTTTGCAATAAAAGACTTTGGTGTAGTATGTAAACACTGTTAAAATTTTAAAACATACTATTTCCACACCAGTCCATGTGATAGGTACATGAGAAAAAAAAGCTGCAAATTGATTTGTTTTTGTGATGTCACGAAACCACTACCTATACACACATTATACAACACATGCACCAATACAAATAGCCACCTATTCAGCCTACAGTAGTTTAGCCCTGCCCACTAATGCTGAAGTTATAATGAGTGATTCAGCCTCTGATTTCAAAATAGGCACAATACAGGGCAGCTAATCAGAACAGAGCTCATTTACATATTCAGTCTTAAAGGCAAAGTAACAAAAGGAGCCTGTTTAATTATAAAGAGGGATAAGGAGAGGTTAGAAAAAGGTTGTGTAAAAATGAATCATAACTGTTGTATTGTAAAATGTAGATAAAAACAACAATAAAAGAAAAACATCAGCCCCTTGACCCTTTAAAAGGCCAGGGCCAAAGTTTTATTACACACTTCTATAACCCAAGAATAGCTCAGCCAGTTTCCACTGAAGTTCCTGTAGATACTGAATAATAAGCCTTAGCATTTAATGCTTGGTATAGTGTAGTGGGTAACACCTCTGCCTTCTACACTGTAGACTGGGGCTTAATCCCCCACCAGGGCAAGCACCCTACACTATACCAATAAGAGTCCTTGGGCAAGACTCCTAACACCACCTTGGCCTACCTGTGTAAAATAATCAAGTTGTATGTTGCTCTGGATAAGAGCATCTGCCAAATGTAAAGTCTTGTCCATGAGCTTTTTGTTCTTCACTGTCCTGCCCCCTTGTTTCGTGACTCCGCCCTTTATCATTTTCACCTGTGTTGTCCACCTGTGCATGGTTAACTCTCGTTGTGTCTATGTATTTAAGCCCTGTGTTTTCCTGAGTTTCTCACTGGTCTTTGTACTGTTTGATGTTTGATCTCTGTATGGTTTTGTTTCTTCCACCTTCCGTTGTTTGTTTAGTCTGTGTTTATTTCATTATGTCTGTCCCTCTTGCTCTCTGTTTTGGCTCTCTGACACTGGACCGTCTCGACCTTGATTATGGATTTGCCGTTAATAAATCTCACTTTTCTCCGCATATGCATGTCTCATCATTGTTCCCCACCGTTACACTTTCTTTCTTACTTGCTTTCTTTCTTTCCGCTGAATAAATGTTGGATGAAGTTCTCCATTAGCTACATGTGTGTCACAGAATAACGTTTTATAACACAAAGAGAGGAGCTGAAAACATTACAATGAGTCACTCCATCTGAGAAGGTTTCGTGGAATAATGAAAACATGCCCTTCTGCACAAGCATTCTAGCACAATTACTCTTGCCTATAATGGGATTAAGGTATTTGCACCCATCCCAGTGCATCCACACCATTTGCCCTTTAAGGAGACTCAAATATATTGTGAATGTTGGAACAAAATGGCAGCTTTACAAGGGAAGAGTGTTTTGATGTAAGTTAATGTAACAAGATTTCAGTCCACATAATTTTGGACAAATTCTACTGCGACATTCATAAAGACATTTTCACACAATGTAAAGGGATACAAGTTTCTTTGAACAGCAATGATTACAACAATCAGGCATAATGTTATGACCAACTCCTTGTTTCTATGCTCATTGTCCATTTTATCAGCGCCACTTACTCTATAGCTGCACTTTGTTGTTCTACAATTACAGACTGTAGTCCATCGGTTTCTCTGATACTTTGTTAGCCTCCTTTTACCCTGTTCTTCAGTGGTCAGGACCCCCATGGACCCTCACAGAGCAGGTACTGTTTGGGTGGTGGATCATTCTCAGCACTGCAGTAACACTGACATGGTGGTGGTGTGTTAGTGTGTGTTTCGCTGGTCTGAGTGGATCAGATACAGCAGTGCTGCTGGAGTTTTTAAACACCTCAGTGTCGCTGCTGGACTGAGAATAGTCCACCAACCGTCCTGTGGGCGGTGTCCTGTGACCACTGATGAAGGAGTAGAGGATGACCAACACAAACTGTGTAACAGCAGATCAGCTATGGTCTCTGACTTTACATCTACAAGGTGGACCGACAAGGTAGGAGTGTCTAATAGAGTGGACAGTGAGTGGACAGTGTTTAAAAACTCCAGCAGCACTGCTGTGTCTGATCCACTCATATCAGCACAACACATTAACATACCACCACCACGTCAGTGTTACTGCAGTGCTGAGAATTAGCCATAGTACCTGCTCTGTGAGGGTCAAAGGCTGTAAAAAAACATTTTTATTGCTAATCCCCTGATGTTTCCTTCAAAATATTAGCAAAAGTCTAAGCTTCATGGCACCAATTCATTTAATACCTTGTGACGTCAGGACTCTGAGTGTTCAGTCCATCGTTCAGCTTCTTGATTTGATGTGTCCGTCTCCTTTTCTCAGTGAGGTTCTTCTTGATCAGCTACACATCCTTTCAGACCCACAGCGCTGAGTGGTCTTCTCACAGTGGAAGAATGGACAGAAACACCTGTGGATGTTTTCAGATCTGAAGCAGCTTGATTTTCTCCTCTCTCTCAAAGATGGAAGTTTTAAGTGCTTTTTATCTGATGGGGGCAGTTTTGGTGTTGACCAGGTCTTCCAGGTGGTTGTTAGGAGTCACATTTCCTCTGTAACTTTTAATCTATTTTTGAACTCCAGTTTTGGAAGTTTTTTCCACTTTGACTATCTAATGTCCTCAGAAACAGCCACTGAAAAATGAATAACTTGCTCTTGACTGTAAATTAGATAAATGAAGGGTGGTCTCTTTTTGCAAGAACCTTGTAATAAATCATGACAAATCTCCAATTGAAAATGAACAGTCAGATTTTGCTGTCATTTCTTCCATAAAAGAAGATTCACGTTAGCTCAGGCCCAATGTCGAATGTGATCTCTGCGAATGGTTCCCCGGCTCAGTCATCTCCCATCAATTTAATAACACGGAGAGCCTAGCTTGTAATTCAGCCCGTGCTCTTCTATAACCCTGTCAGGCTGTCGTACAGAAGGGGAGTAGGGGGCTCGAAACAGCACTATGCCCTCGTAATGGCTCCAGTCAGAGCTGCTCTAAAACCTCAGCCCGCTGTGGCAATGATGACACGGCCATGTTGAGCAAGGTCATGCAGCCTTTCCCATTAGAGCATTTAATAGTGCGCTGCATTGACAGATGATGCCTGGAGATGGGTGTGCGTGCTGGCATTTGAGCTCGAATGGGGCAAAACCCTAATGTGGGGTAAAATTTAATGTGGATTATTGACATAGTTAAACAGATTCAAATAGAACGCGCTTTCCCATAGCAACATCATTTCAACATTCTGACAGCATTCAGACATGTGAACACGCTGCACAGTTTAATGCACGATTGCTGTTTATTTGCTGAATTTAACATATTCAAAAAGTAAAAATAAAACAAAAGCTGTGGCACTGATTTGCGTAGGTCACAATTATGTTCAAGTATGTTAAATTTAGCACAAAAAAGAGAAATTGTGGACAACATTATGCAGAAAAATTTATTTAAATGTGTTTCTTTATAGAGGAAGTGTAAATTTTCACATAAAAATCAATAAAACATTGGTCCAAATGGTATAAAACTATTATTTTAATCAAACTCTTCGTACCTGTAATGTAGTACTTATTTGTAGTACCCAGCATTAATGTTATCCTGCCAGAGATGTGAGAAAAGTGGCTATAACTGAGCTAAAGCTTAAAGCAGACCAAAGTAAGTCTGTGCTTTTGTTTATATTACATTGCAGCCTATACTAGTACATTAGCACATACTGAGACATGTTTACAACGAAGATCACATTAACTCAATAAAATAGACATATTTAACCAGGTTTGGGTTTTGTTGAAACAGAACAAAATGGCTCTCCTTAAGTTTTGGGTTCCATTTTAGACCAAGTAAAGTTTTTTTTTCCCCCAGAACCATTTATCCAAGCAAAGAATTGTACAAGAACCTTCATTTTCAAATGTGCAAGGGGAACTGCTGTTCTTTCACAATCTTATTTCAATAATATAAACAGACTATATTAACAAGACCTTTTTACCACAGTACCAACTTTGACTGTATAACTGATAAACTAAATCGCTCCAGAGTCTGTAATATGGAGATGATCACTCACCTGCTCATAAATATGGATGACTTGGTAGGATGCTAAAAAAAAAATCAACCCGCTTTGAAGTGTTAAGCATTTGTTAATTCAATGTTTGAGATATAGCACTGGGCTTAGCACTGGGCTGTGTGTTTTTGTTGCCAGTTGAAGTGCCTGTTCAAAATAAAATTTGCCGGTATGTGCAATGATTTCCAAACTTTCCTCTGAGCCAAAGCTAGAATATTGAAATAGTACTAAGTTCCGTTGGAATTACTTTCTATTTTAACTCACAACATCCTGCATGTACCCCTTCACCATGTATACTTATGAATGGCTTTTAAAAATAGGCCAAACTATTCTCAAAACTATTGTAAAAAGTGGAAAGTGTACTGCAAAGAAACGATATCTTAGCAAGTGAAAACATTTTAAAAGTAGTCAATATATTTAATATTTCTTATTATGAGATTGTTCTAAAATTATTTAACTAATTTGTAGACATTTTTCACCCATTGGTCATTTTGTCTAATGAAAGTGTTGTATTTCATCGGCAGTTCATTTTACTTGCTTTAAGCATTATTTCCTGAAATAAGCAAAATGATCCTCATTATTTTTAAAACCAAGGAAAATAATCTGACAACGAAATAAGAGTCTTTCACAGATGACACTGCTGAAAAGCAATATGGGTGTCCCAAAAAATTGACATCATTTGAGATGTGAATATCTGAGTAACTACATGTCCTGGCAAACTAAATTAAATAGGCTGCATGTTGAACATGATCATGAGCAAGATGTAGAATTCATAACTGATTTCACAGCTTCACAAATGTTCAGTATGTGCACTCGACACACGTCAAGTCGTTAGTCCAGTTCCTGCCAAACATGCTGTCTTGCATAACCGTCTCCAGTGCAGTTCCAGTTGGTGCATTTTTATTGAATTTTCTCGAAAATGCATGTTGCACACTCTTGTTTGACTGAGTTTGAGCATATAACACAAAAAGCCTTTAATTTCTAGTGATTGCCATTCTTCAACCTGAAAAAAAAGACACTTGTTTTTTATACATTTTGTTGATTTGAGATAATTTGAGGGAGAACTGCCTGTCATTAGACTATGAAATGTCAGTTTTTTCAGGACACCCTGTACGTTGATAAGATAAATCAAAGTTTAATACAATATCTTTTCAATTCTCATACTGAGAAATATTAGATATATTGATTAAAGATGTTTTTACCTGCTAAGATATTATTTTTGCAGTGTGATGTACAGACATATATCACTACTGTAACAGCGAGTGAGGTAGCGGACGCATGTGTGGAGGTAAGTGACTTTTATTGAGGGCAAATCCAAAATCAGGGTCATAACGGTCCAGGGTCAAAGAGCCGATACGTACAGATCGTGGGGTAGACATGAGAAACCAGAAACAACCAACAACAGATATTCAAACAAAGCAAACATCCAACAGTGCAAGGACAAAGACCGATACAAAGACCAGCAAAGACAAAGTACAAACACAGGGCTTAAGTAACAAAGGGTAACGAGGGACAGGTGAACACAATCAGGGGTGGAGTAACCAAACAGGGGGCAGGACTTAAACCAAAACAAAAAGGCACATGGAGTGGGAGGAACCAATCGTGACAACAACATTCAAACACTCACAAAGCAGTTAAATAGTCCTGTTTTGTGTTCTGTTTTTATCAAGTATTACTATAAAAAAAAGCACAAAGTGGAGTTTCCACTGGACCTGAAGCCTATAGGGATTGTTTTGGTATCTGTATCTAAGTTTTAGAAAGACACCAATACTGTTATAAAAAGCTCTGAAAAATGTGGAAAAAAAACCCAAAAAAAACCCACTGGACTGCAGCCACGGTTACACATTCTGCAGCTTACGTGGGATCTCAGCAAACGTCAGGTCAGAAAGGTAGTGGACGTGGCACATGTGCTTCACAGGTAAACTCATCCTCTGCTGTCCTTTCTTTCCCTTTCTGCCATGGTGGCTTTTGCGATTTTGCTCAGTCTTTGCTGAACGGGGGGAGGTTTTGTCATGACAACCAATTACCCACAGCAAGAGGAACAAGGCTAAGTGAAGCAATTAAGTGCCGCTGCAGAATTTGTGTGCATGGCTGTGAGTGATATTTAATTTTTGCACCTACTTGAAGGAAGGCAATTAGAGGAAAAGAATCCAGTGGAAAAACTGAGGCAATGCAGTCAGAGGGACTAAGAGTTTGTTCGGTATGACAAACGAGCAGCCACACACAAAACAGCCATGACATGAGGGATGGTCAGAGCACAGGCATCTGGGTTTGTGTGGAAGTGGGGGAGCAGAGTTGAAGTTAACTACCCAGAGGCATAGCAAACGGGTGGCTACACCAGTAACGGAAAGTGAGAGAGTCGGCTGTCACCAGTCAACCATCAATAATATAGTATCAATTATGTATTATGGTAAAAATGAGAGTCAGATGATGTTGCATTTAGTAATTAGTGTTGCTTTGCTGAGCAAACAGGTGACTGAATGTGTGCTGGGTCCATTCAGCAGTGCTACTCTGTGAGCTACATTATAAAGTTAGCTATTTGATGTTAAGATGCATTAACTATTATGAATTAGTGACCTATGCTAGCTAATTTCTTTTTACAGTTGAATGCCTGCGTGTGTTGTAGGTTTTCTTATACAGTGCTGTATGACTAGCTTTCCAATCATTAGACTCATGCATAACCTGTAGTGAATGCTACCTGAATTAATACTTTCTATGGCCTGTCTACATGAAATGTTCATACCTGCATGAATGACTAAAATATGTTACACCAACACAGTTTTGTCTTTGTTTAATGGAAGTGATGGATAGATGTACAAAGAAAACAATGCATCACTTTTTAAGTCATTTTAATACAGTGACACTTTTTTTTTTTTTTTTTCCTTAGCAGTGTGCCAGTCAAATAAATATCTGGCTCTTAACTGGCCACCCCTTTATGAAGGTTCTAGCTACCTCTCTGAACCTGCCGGTAAAAACAAATCAATATGCTTTCTACCTGACAGAGGGCTTTCTTGGCTGCAGTCAGAACCAATCAAAGCTGTAATTTTCAGGCAACAACAAACTAAGTTGATATACTATAGTTAGTAAAAGTAAGGCCAGCTATCTTTACTATGCTGTCAAATGTAAGGTACTGAAATTGTTTATTGCTGAAGCAGTGAGTGCTGATTACAATATGCAATTAGCCTAGTTGGCATTGTTTGAATAAAAAAGTAGGGAAGTAAAAGGGCATTGTGGTGACTTTCTATCCTCTACTTCATTTGCATATCGCCTGAGACCCATTTGCAAGAAGCTAAAGCTGTTTTGTGCCACATTGTCACTCCTAATGTTGTCCCACACAAAATGAATGGGGACCACTTGGTACAAACGGCACATGATGGTCAAATATTAGAGTGCACATACCTAGACAAGTTAGTGGTCCACCATACCCATCGACCAATCACACAAATAATGCCACCCCAGGACACAGTCAGAGAAGGCAAAAACGTCCATAAAGCATAAAGTGAGAGGTAATGGAGTTACTGTGATTTCAACAGGCTGCTCTAGACAAAAGTCCAGAGCTGTATTTAGTCTCCTGTCCAGCCCTGCTAGAAATTTGATGTTTACTATTTACCATGTACAGGTAAGGTGCATTTTACCTTTATGTACAGCACTTTGGACAACTGTTATTGTTTAAATGTGTATTAGAAATGAAAATTTACTTACTTACAGGAGATGGGGAATTCTGGTTACCTCCCATTAGTTCTGTTTGCTCAGGGCCCTCTGGCCCACCATCAAATACCAAAACCAGTGCTGTAAATGTGAGTGTGCAAATACAAGAGCATTGCACATTTTCCAGAGTGTGTCCACCTCCTATTCGAGGTTGTCACATTGGTGTGAGAAGTGGGACTGGCTATTGGGGGCAGTCGTGGGCTGGCAGTTAGAGAACTGGCCCTGTGACTGGAAGGTTGCTGGTTTGATCCCCAGTGCTGACAGTCCATGACTGAGGTGTCCTTGAGCAAGACACCTAACCCCCACCTCTCCCCGGGCGCTGTGGATAGGGCTGCCCACCACTCCGGGCAAGTGTGCTCACTGCCCCCTAGTGTGTTTCACTTCACGGATGGGTTAAATGTGGAGGTGGAATTTCCCCATTTGCGGGATTAAAAAAGTATCACTTCACTTCACTAAGACAGATGGATGAGGAGCAATCTGGTTTACCTATCCACAGCCAAGAAGACAGCCACCAGGATGCAGAGGTCAGCACTTGAGAAGAAGAACTCTGCATCGATGCTCCATGGTGTCCTACAGTGGCAGCAAAAGAGGCTTGCAGAGAGTGGAGCTGAGCTGAAGAAACTAAATTTAGCCCCGTAGTTTTAACACAGATTTTAAGGTGTTTTAGCTTATCAAAATATCCCACACAGAGGTTGCATGTAGCAATATACCTAGACAAGTTAGTGGTTTTATTTTTTAAGCGTTTATCTTTAGTCAGTTTTACCTCCGTTCAAAGTGCTTGTACCTTTCTCCGGAGCTAATTTTTGATCCGAGTTGTACAACTTTGCTTACCATGATGATCAACTATACTGCTGTCCAGCTGTTAAAACTCAATACTCACTCCACTCCATCATGTATATCAATGATCAAACAACTTTGACTTCTACGACCTCGTTATATTCACAGAAGCTGTCGGAGGAAGTTTAAACTTCTTCAATCAAGTCAAGCTATTCCGTCTCTATGGTCAACTCTGCGTGCCGTCGCATGTCCTACACGTCATCAGAACACTACTGCTCTGTGAACTAGTAGCGTTGGAGTTTCCATGACTACGGCTGTCACTGAGCAAACTGGAAAACGCGGAGTGGATTTCAACGTTGGTACTTTCAACGTTGGTTGATGTGTCTTACAGAAACATAGCATCAACCAGAGGCTTTCTCTGTTTTAAATGAGGCTTGTCCTTCTGACTATTCATATTTAAAGAAAGCCCGTAGCACAGGTCGCGGTGGTGGCCTGACTGTCATCTACTGCAGTGATTTGAAGCTGTCGCCACTGCCCCTGCCTCACCTGTTCTCCTGTGAATGCATGGCATTTAAGTATAATTCTTCATCACCTGTGACGTTTCTTCTCATCTAACGACTGCCTAAATCGAATTCATCTTTCATACCTGAGATTTTAAACCTTCTTTCTATTTTCTGTCCAACATCAGCAACTATTATCATATTAGGCGATATGAACATCCATGTAAACACCTCCTCCTGCCGTGTTGCTGCTGAATTTCTTCAGCTATTGGAATGTTTCAACCTTAGCCAGCTTATTGATGTTCCCACACATGTTAGGGGACATACTCTAGACTTGGTCATCACTGGCTCTTCTGTTGTTACTAAGCTGTCTGTGTATGACCTGGGTGTATCTGACCATAAGGTTGTGTCCATGGAAATACCACAATCAGTGTCTTTCACACAGTCATTAGTTTCACGAACCTGAAAAATATTAACCAAGAGTCTATGATAAAGGACTTACAACATCTCCTTCAAGCAAATCCATCATCAGCCAATGATGCAGTGGACTTGTATAACAGAACCTTAAGCATTGTTCTGAATGGTCATGCTCCTGTCAAAACTAGAGTGGTCACTTTCTCTCGATCTGCTCCCTGGTTCTCTGAAAATCTACGGAAAATGAAGACAGCTGGTCGTGTCCTTGAGCGACGTTATAAAGCTTCCGGCCTCACTGTTCACAGGCTCGCCTATTGTGAGCATCAGAAGTCCTATTCAAGGTCTCTCAAAGTGTCTCGCTCGCAATATTACTCCAAAATGATTACAAATGGAATGGGAAATTCCAAACAGCTGTTTTCAACAATAAAACTCCTCCTCAAACCCCAAGCTCTCCCGCCACTTAAAACCACACATGAGCAGTGTGATGAATTTCTGACTTTCTTCTCAAAGAAAATTGACACAGTTCGCGGTGCATTATCAACCTCTTCCACCATACCTGTGCAGGTTGCTTCGTTACAGTCTGAGGTCTCTGAGCCTTTGAGCTGTTTCCCTGAAATCTCACAGAGAGAGATTGAAGACACAATCAGAGGCACAAACTCTTCTACCTGTAATCTGGATCCCTCTCCCTCAGCCATGGTGAAAGCTAACATCGCCATTATTAAATTATTAGTCCTCTGATTACTACCACAATAAATCACTATCTGCAAACTGGTCAAGTTCCCATTGCTCTAAAAACTGCTATAATTAAACCACGGCTAAAAAAACTCTTCCTCAACCCTGATGTCATTGGAAACTACAGGCCAATCTCAAACCTCCCTTTCCTCTCCAAGGTCTTGGAGAAAACAGTTGCAGCCTGTCTTCTGGATCATCTCAGGCATAATGATCTTTTTGAGAAGTTCCAAGGTTTCCTTTTGAGAGGTTTCCGCTCTCCCCACAGCACTGAAACTGCCCTGGTCAGAGTTACAAATGACCTATTAATGGCAGCAGATACTGGCTCCCCTTCAGTTCTTGTCCTCCTGGATCTGTCTGCAGCATTTGACACTGTTGACCATGGCATACACAAGGCTCTGTTGCGTCATTGGCATCAAAGACACTGCACTGGACTGATTAAAATCATATCTAATGGACAGAACAGAATTTGTTGAGCTTGGGAAAGCCAGATCTCAGACTCACTCAGTGACCTGTGGAGTTCCTCAGGGATCCGTGGCCAGTTAAGACCCCATCCTTTTTATTCTGTATTTATTGCCACTGTGCAATGTTATCAGACGCTATGGAATTTCTTTTCATTGCTATGCTGATGACATACAACTTTACCTGAAAGTTGGCTCTTCACCATCATTACTGTCATCAACTTCTCAGTCAACAACCCCTCTTACACAACTTACTGACTGCATGGAGGAAATAAAAGTATGGTTGGCTCATAATTTTCTTCAGCTGAACAGTGCAAAAACTGAGGTAATTATGGTTGGAACCCAACAACAGATTCGGCTATCCCATGTTTCCAGAATTACACTCTTTGGACAAGACATTTCTTTATCCTCTACAATCAACAACCTGGGTGTTAAACTGGATTCACAACTCACCTTTGATAGTCATATTAAACATATTTGTAAGACTGCCCGCCACCATCTCAGAAATATTGCCAAGTTGCATCCTATCCTCAGTCTGTTTGATGCTGAAAGACTGGTCCTCAAGGTTTGTGTCCTCAAGACTGGACTACTGTAATGCTCTTCTCTTGGGGCTTTCTAGTAAGAGTATTCAGAGATTACAGTATGTACAGAACAGTGCTGCCAGGGTCCTGATGAAGGTACGCAAAAATGAGCACATTACACTTGTTCTTCAGTCTCTTCACTGGCTCCCTGTGACTAAGAGGATTGAATACAAGGTTCTCCTCCTTACACACAAATGTGTTCATGGCCAAGCTCCCTCTTACTTAAATGAACTGCTAGTACGACAGACACATCTACGAGCCCTTCGCTCTGTGCATCTCCACCGTCTTCTTCCAACCAGAACAAAACTTAGTACCATGGGTGACCGTGCCTTTTGTTCTGCAGCTCCACGCCTTTGGAATGCCCTGCCTGACCATCTGAGGAAGACCCTAACCCTAACCCTCAGACAACTGATCGTTTTAAAAAGGGACTAAAGACATATCTTTTTAGGAGGACATATGGACAATAAAGTATCACATTTTATTAGCATTATTTGATTATTATCTTTTAATTAATGTTTTATACTGTGAGCACTTTGAGATTTACTATAAATGAAAAGTGTGTTATAAATCCAATGTATTATTATTATTATTATTATTATTATTATTATTATTATTAAAAGTCCAGGGCTGTATTTAGTCTTCTGCCCAGCCCTGCTAGCAAATTTGAGGTTTTCTGTCTAATTTACCATGTACAGGTAAGTTGCATTTTATCTTTATGTGCAGCACATTGGTCAACTGTTATTGTTTAAATGTGTTTTAGAAATACTTTAGAAGTACTTATTTACTTATGGGGGATTCTGGTTACTGAGCTGGAGCTGAGCTGGCCGCAAACAGTGAGAATGCTTATTGCCAATCACTTGTAGCCAACCTGGAGGCTGACACAGATAACCTTTTCTCATTTTAATACCTGTGTCATATAAACAAGACAATCTATTCCACAAACAATTGCAATATTAATTTTCCCTATAAGGTCCAAGTAGATTACAAAAAAATATTTTTTAAAGATATGAGGAAATCACCTAGGAGGAAATCCTCTTGGTGATGTCAGACGTGCACTTAGCTGCCTTAATTAACCTTTGCCCTCATTTAGTCAAACAACAAATAACAAATTGGGAAGGCCAACTTCTTTCTGTAGGTGATTATACAGCGGTTGTAGCTACACAATATGAAGCAGACACAAGCTTCAGTGATGTCATCAATTGTCATTTAATTAAATTTGCTGATTAGTTAGTTAGGTCTATAAAATCTTTTTTGGGAATTTTTTTTTTGATAAAGAAATCATTTAGAAGGCACAAAAGTAGGTTAACAACAAATAAAAGAGTGGTTTAAGGAACAAGTACAGGAGGTTTAAGGAACAAGTACAGCACTTTCAGGGTGATTTACAATATGAATCTGCCATGTCCATTTTACAAGTCTAAGTAATAGTTCTGGTGCAATTTTCCTTCTACAATTTGTCAAACTTCATCGTAACAATAGTCATGAAAATGGACCTTTTTTAACCCTGTGAGCTCATGTTTTTGTTCATATTAAGTACAATCCATTGTGTCGCATCATTCAAAAGTTCATCAAATTTTTAATTTACTAAAATCATTGATTGAGGTAGTGACTTTTGTCACCTAAAAATGCCTCCTGATGTTTGGTTGCATCAAATTATAATAATACTAATTTACCAATAATCCCAATCAAATGAACAATATTAACTCCTCCCATCACCCTGACCAATCATTGAGCAAGAATACCCGTCATCACCTCGACACTCTGCTGCATTTAGTGTACTTTGGCAGACACAGAGAGCGCAGTGCAGAGCAGGCAGCGTTCAGCAAGCAGTCATCTGCTTACCTTGCTAAAGTCCTCTGGAGCTCCTTGAGTCTCAGCTGATCAAAGTAATGAGATTTCAGAGCTTGTGGCGGCACATCTAAGCTTGGTGATGGAAAGAAAAGTTCCACTCGGCAACCTTCAGAAGGAGCACAGGCAGCTAGAATTGTTAAAAGCAACGTTTTGGCAAGCTGAAGTGTCAAGTTCCAGCCCAGGCAGTCCAGAGAAGGCTACTATGGATTTGGTACAGAGAAAAAAAAGAAAAGGTTAGGGGAATTGGTGGCCAATCCAGAATGGTAAGGCACTCTTTCTTGAATAAGTGCCGCAAGATTGTTGTGTTTCTCAAAGCACAATTGCTGGAGGAACTATAGCACCATGTTAGCTTAGCTGTACGAGAGCAAGCCATCACTGAGGCAGAGAGCAGAAATGATCCTGAGTCAACCCACCCTATCATGCTGGCTGCAGCAAAGCCATGCCAAAGAGGTCAATAGCAACATAAGTGAGGAGGATGTTTGCTGGTTTGAGCTTTGCCAGGCCACATCACAGCTGGTTTGCTGGTGCTCGCTAAAGAGTGGCCACAAAGCAAACCACTGCTGTCAGCCTCAACCAACACAGAGGGGAAAATGATGAGCAGACTGATCTGGGCGGACGATGTCTATGATGGCCCAGCCAAGAAGGCCTACCACTTATAGTGGGGCTGTATGGCAGAGCCTGATGGATTGTTGTCCCAGCACTGAAAGATTGCAGCTGATTTGCATGAAATAAATGAATAAATGAACGATGGGTTTTCAAACTATAAATGAGTTTTTACTGTCACTGAGAGCTACTACTGTGGTAACTCGGTTAACTGGCACCAGGCACAGACCTACGGATGACAAATCCATTTGATGGGATCCCAGCAAATGGACAGCCCAGTTGTGGTACCACTTTTAATCAGCCAACAAACCATCATAGAATTGCAACACTGACTTTAACCTTGTGCCTAAACATTAACTAACTGTTCAGTCAACTTATCCTAAACTTATCCTAAGTTTATTAAATACTGAAGGTAATTACTGAGTAACTACCAGGACCTCAATGCAAACTGGCTGAGCTATTCTTAGGTGAAAGTGTGTAAGAAGACTGTGCTGAGTCCTAGTCATTTAAGGTGTGAAGTCAATCATGAAACATTTTAAATCAAATTTGAATCAAAATGCAAGCAAGGATATTTATAGTGTTCCTAGTATCAAGGCAGATTAACTACCTAATTTATTTTCAGTACGCTACATAGGCCAACACACTGCCATACTTCTGCCAGAAGTGGCCCAGATTTGTTTTAAGAAATGTGGCCCAAAGAAGTGTCATGATTGGCCCCTCCCAGTCCAGTCCATGTGTTTTTTTTTATCCCAGTCCGACCCCTTGTTTGGTTACTCTGCCCCTGATTGTTCCCACCTGTGTTTCCACCTGTGTCTTGTGATCCCTAGTTAACCCTCATGTATTTAAGCCCTGTGTTTTCCCCTGTGTGTTTGCAGGTCTTTGTCTGTCGTTAGTTGTTTGTTGTTTAGGTTTGTTTGATTTGCCCAAAATAAAAGTCGCTTATCTCAGCACATGCCTCTGCCTCCATGCTCCCCGGTGTAACAAAGACCTGCCGGCAATGGGCGCAGTGAGTAAGCGACACATTGGCATGTGACTGTTCCGTTGAGATGAAACTCCAGCTGTTTCCATGCAGCCCGAGTTACCCATGTCCCAACGCCGCCACGCCAGCAAGAGCAAATCCCCTGGCACTGAGGGAACATGAGCATTTCGTTGTTCCTGTAGAAAGGCGAAGGACCTTCCTGCCTTGTGTGGTTTGTTCTCAAACGCCACTGCAAGCTCCTCATAACTCGAGTGAACCTTGGGAACAGTCGAGATGGTCCTGTTTCTGTGTTGGAGCAGCTGTCCCCAGCTGGAGTTCCCGATCCTATGGCTGCACCCCACAGCAAGCCTGATCCTGTGGCCACACCCCGTGGCAAGCCTGCGCCTCTGGACCCGTTGCCAGTTGCTGTGCCTCCAGACCCGCCACCAGTCACCGCAACTCCAGACCCGCTGCCAGTCTCCATGGACGTTGTTGCAGGCTCGCCTGCCTCCGTAGACGACGTTGCAGGCTCGCCTGCCTCCGTGGACGTTGCGGTTCCTTTGTTTCCGCCCGTCCCGCCCTTGCCTGTGTCTGCTCTTCCCTGTGGGTCTCCTGTGCCTCCTGTGTCTGTTCCCCGTGGGCCTCCTGTTTCTTCAGTGTCTGTTCCCTGTTGGCCTCCTGTTCCTTCAGTATCTGCTTCTGTGTCGCCTGTTTTGTCTGTTCCTTCGTTTTTGCCCTCCTCTGTTCCTGGTGTGGTTTTGTTCCCTTCTATCATGTCTGTGTCCATTCCTGTTCCTTTTGTGGTTCCCGTTCCTGTCTCTAGTACTGCCCCATTTGCTAGAAGTGTCCTGCATCTGCATGCTGTCTAAGTCTGTGGGTGAAGCATCTAAAGTTGAGACTTGTTCTGCCCTTAATGACAATGAGGTGCATGTCTTTATCTGTTAATGTACCAAATGGACATTTAAGTCAATCCAGGACTGGAAACTGGATTCAAGGACTAGAATTGAAGACCTCTTGCCAAATCTATGATTTATTTATGAAGTCTCAATTTAAAGGGATGTTACATTATGTAATTCTCACATTTGGTCACACACAAACACATACACACACAAGTAACTGTCACATGGATGTGCACGAGGAAACACCACCTGTCTGATGCCCTGGTTATTCTGTTTTTTTATCCTCAGAGTCGATAGGCAGTTTATGGATTAGGCAGATTTGTTAAGCTTAATGGCCTTTTCATTGATTGAGCCATGTGTGGATCCACTTGTAGAGGAAAAGAGTCTTTTCGAATCAGGAAATCCAGGCACTTTTCACCATCCACTATATAGGCCAGGTTGTGACTAATGCTTGGTTTATTTTTGAGTGCCCTGAAATTTAATTTGCCAGGCTATTATTTATTAGGGGCCATGTTTGATTAAGGAAACAGTCTAAGGGCGTTATTGAACCATCCTCTTTTCTAATCGACCCCGGATGGAGGAAACTGCAAAAATGAGATTACCATCCCTTCTTCCTTCTGCTTTCTCTCCCCTTTCTCACTTTAATACCTGCGCCAAATGAACAATAGAGTAAGACATTCTGTTCCACAAACACTACGACTGTGATTCAATTTTCCCTCAAGCTCCAAGTATATTACAAAAAAAATCTGTCAGAATTGTTGGGTAGATCTTTGGGTAGATGTGAAATTTTCACATCTCAAATCATCCAGGAGGAAATCCTCTTGGTGTGTCAGCGGTGAACTTTATGCCTTAATTCACCTTTGCCCTCATTTAGTCAAACAACAAATTACACAGTGACATTTGGGAATGTCAGCTTCTTTCTGTAGGTGATCGAAAAGGGGTTGTAGCTACACAATATGAAGCAGACACAAGCTTTTTTTATATAAAGACAACCTTTAGAAGGCACAAAACAAGGTTTGCTACAAATAAGAGAGTGAGTCTAAAAGTGGCTGGCAAATCCAATGGTTAGCCTGCTAGCAACTCTATCGCAACTCTGTGGTAAATAAAAATGGTCAGAACCCAATACGTTTTTTGTCCTGTGTACATTTTTCTCCTGAATATCACTGGATCCTGTGAATTATAAGGTCGTTAAAGAGCCTTAATACTAATATTGCTACATTCAAGCTAAAGCTACTGTGCATCAATTTGACGTCACTAAGCTAGACAAAAGTAAAAGTTCTTGTGAGCTGTGCAACCATATTGAAATGTTCTCACATACTGTATGTTTACATCTATACCCATAAATAAAACCTCTTATCAAAAAATACTACCAGCATTAAAACCACAAGTCTGAATTTAGCTTCTTTTTTCACAGCTCCTTGCTTGTTTTTTCCCGTTCCACCTTAAATGGTGCAACAGCTATGACTAGCTATCACAAACGAACGGGACAAACGCAAATGGGACAAATCAGTACTGACCAGTTGGTTCTGTGAAACAACAAAAATAAGTTAATGTTACTCAGCTGTAATGGAGCAACCTCCAATGGAGCAGGAAATGGAGCAACCTGCTCATATCATGCCTTTCAACTCTCTATGAAGCTGAAGTCAGCTTCTTTTTTTACTGGCTGCTTGTTCAAATTTTCCTGTTCCACATTAAATGATGCCGCAGTTGACAATGTACAACCCCAATTCCAATGAAGTTGGGATGTTGTGTAAAACATAAATAAAAACAGAATACGATGATTTGCAAATCCTTTTCAACCTATATTCAATTGAATACACTACAAAGACAAGATATTTAATGTTCAAACGGATAAACTTTATTGTTTTTTGTAAATATTCCTCATTTTGAATTTGATGCTTGTAACACGTTCCAAAGAAGTTGGGACAGGGGCAACAAAAGACTGGGAAAGTTGAGGAATGCTCAAAAAACTCCTGTTTGGAACATTCCACAGGTGAGCAGGTTAATTGGAAACAGGTGAGTTTCATGATTGGGTATAAAGGGAGCATCCCTGAAAGGCTCAGTCGTTCACAAGCAAGGATGGGGCGAGGTTCAAAACTTCGTGAACAACTGCGTGAGCAAATAGTCCAACAGTTTAAGAACAACATTTCTCAATGTGCAATTGCAAGGAATTTAGGGATTTCATCATCTACAGTCCATAATATCATCAAAAGATTCAGAGAATCTGGAGAAATCTCTGCAAGTAAGCAGCAAGGCAGAAAACCAACATTGAATGCCCGTGACCTTCGATCCCTCAGGCGGCACTGCATTAAACACTGACGTCATTCTGTAATGGATATTATCACATGGGCTCAGGAACACTTCAGAAAACCACTGTCAGTGAACACAGTTCGTCGCTCCAACTACAAGTGCAAGTAAAAACTCTGCCATGCAAAGTGAAAGCCATATATCAACACCATCCAGAAACACCACCGGCTTCTCTGGGCCCAAGCTCATCTGAGATGGACTGACGCAAAGTGGAAAAGTGTCCTGTGGTGTGACGAGTCCACATTTCAAATTGGTTTTGGAAATCATGGACGTTGTGTCCTCCAGGCCAAAGAGGAAAAGGACTGTCCAGATTGTTATCAGTGCAAAGTTCAAAAGCCAGCATCTCTGATGGTCTGGGGGTGTGTTAATGCCCATGCCATGGGTAACTTGCACATCTGTGAAGGCACCATTAATGCTGAAAGGTACATACAGGTTTTGGAGCAACATATGCTGCCATACAAGCAACGTCTTTTTCAGGGACGTCCCTGCTTATTTCAGCAAGACAATGCCAAGCCACATTCTGCACGTGTTACAACAGCGTGGCTTCGTAATAAAAGAGTGCAGGTACTAGACTGGCCTGCCTGCAGTCCAGACCTGTCTCCCATTGAAAATGTGTGGCACATTATGAAGCGCAAAATACGACAACGGAGACCCCGGACTGTTGAGCAACTGAAGTTGTACATCAAACAAGAATGGGAAAGAATTCCACCTACAAAGCTTCAACGATTAGTGTCCTCCGTACCCAAATGCTTATTGAGTGTTGTTAAAAGGAAAGGTGATGTAACACAGTGGTAAACATGCCCCTGTCCCAACTTCTTTGGAACATGTTTCAGACATCAAATTCAAAATGAGTGAATATTTACAAAAAACAATAAAGTTTATCCGTTTGAACATTAAATATCTCGTCTTTGTAGTGTATTCAATTGAATATAGGTTGAAAAGGATTTGCAAATCATCGTTTTCTGTTTTTATTTATGTTTGACACAACGTCCCAACTTCATTGGAATTGAGGTTATAACATCACGCCACACTATTTAAGGTGGAACGGGAAAATTCAAACAAGAAGCTGCTGATTGTCCTGAGGAAATATCCTCTGTAAAATGTTGCCAGTGTTAAAATAATAATTAGAATATTCTGAGAGCCTAAATCAGTTTATGGGGTGTGTAGTAATATTAAGCTGAGTCTGTACTGGATTAGAATGAGTGCAGGTACATTTGCAGAGCTTTTCAAATCAAGCTACAAGGAGAGATCTATCATTTTTCAGTGAGCATCAAATGAAGAACAGAGAACTGCAGGAAAATCTGCTTCTTTTGTTCTGACTTTATTTTATCTGCCCTCAGTCTGCTCATGGAAATACGCTACCACACTGCCAGCGTGCTGTAGGCTGCCAGTCTAATGATATTAATTCAGATTTCAGTAGCTTTAGCTCACATGTAGCAATATTCAATTGGGTTCTAAACATTTTTATCTATGACATGGTGCAACAGAGGCTATTTTTCAAAAACAATATTGAGAATATTGGCCAGAATGAATATGTTTTTGAAAAATAGCCTCTGTTGCACCATGTCATAGATAAAAATGTTTAGAACCCAATTAATTTTGTCCTATCACTGGATCCTCCAAATTACAAGGCCATCAAAGAGTTGAAATATGAATGAATTGATATTGAATTAATATCATTAGACTGGCAGCCTACAGCACGCTGGCAGTGTGGTAGCGTATTTCCATGAGTGGAGCTTAGACCCGGAGTTCCTAATATGGGCATAAGAGCATGGCGCCGACTACAAAATGATGACACGACTACAGTGGTCTATGGTTTGCTAACTTTAGTGGATAATCAACGCTATGTTTGCGCAACAAGTACAACTCATTTGGAGTGATTTATGATGTGATCACTGATTTTTATCCAGTACGAATCTGCCATGTCCGATTTGTCCAAAGTCTGCTATGTAATAATTCTGGTGCAAATTTCCTTCTATAATTCGTGAAATATAGTCATTTCAATCAACCTAGTGCTAATGTAATAACAAATCCTGTAAAATCCAATGATATGTCTATTTTTCGGTGACTGGGAGGCAAGGCTACCTGCTAAAATATAACTTTTGACACAGTTCCTATATCCCCAGTTTTGAAAAGGTCTGCTGTAATCTACAACATTTTGGTGATGGGTTCATTAGAAGGAGAAATAAATAAATGTATGAAGATTCCTTTCACATTGCAGAGCAATTTCTGCCCTGTTGAATGAAATTTGCTGGCCTAATCCTATTCTATCTGAGATTAACTGGAAGTTTGTTTTTAGAATTACTTTACTCCTGTGAAATCCATTGTAAAGGACTTTTTTGCATCTCCTCTGTTAAAACTAATCCAGCTCAAACAGGGCTTAAGTGAGCTGGAGTGACAGGTGAATTCACAGGGTGTCACAATTGGCCCACCTGTGTACTTTTAACCCTCGTTGTTTCCTTGTATTTAAACCCTGTGTTTTACCCTGTTAGTTTGCTGGTCTTTTTTTGGTCTTTGTATTGTTTGCATTGTATTGTTTTGTCTTATATCTTCTGGTCTCCATTTTATTTTTTGTTCTCTGTTGTGGTGTTTACCCTGTGTTTCTTTTTTGTTATGTCTGTCCCCCGTTCTATCCATGCTGGCTTTTGACCCTGGACTGTCTAGACCCTAATATTGAATTTGCCCATAATAAATCTCTCAGCGTGTGCGTCTGCTTCATTGCTCCCTGGCATTACATGTTTTAGTTACCACAGCTGTTCCATTTAAAGTCAACCTGAAATGAAAACGGCTGGTTTTTAACCTTGTTAGTTGATGTCTTTGGTCATATTAAACACAATCCATTGTGTCACATCATTCAAAAGTCTGATTTCTTATTTCTCCAAAATCTTTGATTGAAGTGTAGTAACTTTTTTCCTCCTTAAAAAGCCTTCTGATGCATCAAACTATACAGACAGAAACATCTGGTTTTCCCTACTCCTACCATCACCCTCACCAATCATTGAGCAAGAATACCCATCATCATCTCGGCTCTCCAGCATGTACCTGTTTTTGTCATGATTGGCCCCTCCCACTCCTCCATGTGCTTTTTGTTTACTTTTGATCTTCCATGTGCGTTTGTTTTGGTTCAGTCCATCCCCCTTGTTGTCTGACTCCACCCCTGATTGTTACCACCTGTTTCCCACCTGTCCCTCATCTTGCCTCTGTTATATAAGCTGTGTTATATAAACCCTGTGTTTGCCTTAGCCTAGTGCTGGTCTTTGTTTGATTGTATTTGATTTGTTTGTAAACCTGTTTTGATGTACTGTTTGACTGTACATGTTTATGTTGTTTGGAGTTCTGTGTTCATTTGGTCATTTCTGTACTGAAGCCCATTGTATCAGCAGTATTGTCTACTGCTTTACACTGATTTTAATGTTAACACACAGTAAAATACTTTAGTTGCAATTCTGAAGAGGCTGCCAAACATTTGGTCATGAAGTTGCTTATTTTAAAGTCTTAATTAGGTGTCTGACCCTCCTAAATCCCTCATGCATTCAGTTTAAGTACTTTACATACGGATCATTCTAACAAATTGCTTCAAAGACTGAGTTAAAAGCACATTTCAGACATTTAACTGACTTAGATATTAGATTTTAGAATGTATGATTTCACAAAATTCCTAGTTTTGAGCAAACACTAGCCAGGACATAGCAAACACAGATTTGAACAGTTGTACACATAAAATCATAATATTTCTTTATAAACACAAATCAGTCAGTTAATTGCAGAAAATCTGTGTTTCAGTAATGTCAAATTTTAATATTCCACCCTGATTTCTTATGAGTCCCACAGTGGGGAAATTTCACCTCTGCATTTAACCCATCCTTGCAGTGAAACACCACATACACACTAGTGAACACACACTAGGGGGCAGTGAGCACACTAGCCCAGAGTAGTGGCCATGGCACCCAGGCAGCAGTTGGGGGTTAGGTGCCTTGCTCAAGGGCACTTCAGTCATGTACTGTCGGCTCAGGGGATTTAAACAGCGACCTTCTGCTCACAGCTCTGGTTCACTAACCTCCAGCCCATGACTGCCCCTTTTTTCAGACTTTGGGATACATTTACTTCAAAACAGTGCTTGCCATGTGGCCATGAGGGACAGAGATGCAGTCTCACTTCCTGCTCTAAAATGCATGGGCATGGCTAAAATAAGGCTCCACCCACAGACTAAATCTGGTTGTTTTTGAAAGAAAACATGACCATTTTTGAATAGAGATTTTTCATTTCAAATTTCACAAATGAATCTAATTTGTTCAAATTCACTTTAAAAGAAATCTAAACATTTCAAATAAGATGAAAGTATTATTTTCATAATAAGGGTTGCTGAAACTAAGGGGTGGTGCAGTGGTCTAAAGCACAGCACCACTGGACTCTGGAGCAGTGGAAATGTATTCTGTGGAGTGATGGGTGATGAATCACGCTTCTCTATCCGGCAATCTGATGAACAAGTCTGGATTTGGCGGTTGCCAGGAGAACATTACCTGCCTGACTGCATTGTGCCAAGTGTAAAGTTTGTTGGAGGAGGGATGATGATATGGGGGTATTTTTCAGGGGTTGGTCTAGAACCCTTAGTTCCTGTGAAGTGAAATCTTAATGCTTCAGCACCAAGACATATTGGGCAATTCTATGCTTCCAACTTTGTGGAAACTGTTTGGGGAAGAACCTTTTATGTTCCAGTGTGACTGAGCCCTAGTGCCCAAAGCACGTCCATGAAGGTCTGGCTGAGTTAGTTTGGTGTTGAAGAACTTGACTGGCCCTCACAGAGTCCTGACCTGAGATCCATCAAGCAATTTTGGGATAAACATGAAACAGAGATTGTGAGCCAGGCCCTCTCATCCAACATCAGTGTCTGACCCCACAAACACTCTTCTGGATGAATGGGCAAAAATTGCCACAGACACTCTCCGACATCTTGTAGAAAGCTTCCCAGAAGAGCGGTAGCTGTTAGAGCTGCAAAGGGGGACCAACTCCATATTAATGCATATGGATTTACAATGGGATCTCATAAAAGGTGTAGGTGTACTGTGTAGGTGTCCCAATTCTTTTGTCCATATAATGTATATTTAGCTCATTACTATCTTAATTAATCCCTTGGGTTTACATAGATCATACTTGTACGTATTTATGGTCTGAATACTTAATTGTTTTGTTTTTTTTTGTTACTGTGGCACAGTATTTTGAATACTGTGGTAAAATGGTCAGTAGAATATAAACCCCATGCATCTTTTGTGTGAGTCATGCGAGGGCAGCGTCCAGTCTGAGCAGGAGACCTTTAATCTGCCGGAGCTCATCTTCACAGCCTCACACCTCCTTGTTAAGAAGCCTTCTTGTCAGATGGCCTCAGTATCACTGCTGTTTCCATAGATGCAGGTTCTTTGCCTGCTGCCTACTGTTTCAGATAGCCCCAAACAACTTAGTTTAAAGGACTGTAAGACCATGTGTGCTGTTCAAAAGTGTCATCATTATAGAATATAGTCATTTATGTCATTAAAACACATCAAATGAACAAATTCTAAATAGTAGTTCAGTTAAGCGGTTCAACCTACACAGAAAAATAAAAATCACATTCAGGGACTCCAGTGTTGTAATGGAACAATAACAAGCCAGCCTTACATTTTTAAACCCCTGCTTGCCACAAGTTCAAAAACTCAGAATATCTGAACCAATAATAAATGATGACATGAACTGTTTTATTTCAATGTTCCTTGTTTATGATCAATGGGAATAGCATAAAATATAGACACACAGGCTTATAGAATAGCTGGTATTTAAAAAGGGCATATACACTTAACTTTTTAGTTCTACAATTACAGACTGTAGTCCATCTGTTTCTCTGCATACTTTGTTAGTCCTCTTTTAGATGAAGTGCCTCTTATTAGTCCCACAATGGGGAAATTTCAACTCTGCATTTATTCCATCTGTGCAGTGAAACACCACATACAAACAGCACACACACACTAGGGGCAGTGAGCACACTTGAGTGGTGGGCAGCCCTATCCATAGTGTCTGGTAGTTCCTCAGTGGTCAGGACCCCCATGGACCCTCACAGAGCAGGTACTATTTGGGTGGTGGATCTTTCTCAGCACTGCAGTGACACTGACATGGTGGTGTGTTAGTGTGTGTTGTGCTGGTGTGAATGGATCAGACACAGCAGTGCTGCTGGAGTTTTTAAACACTGTGTCCACTCACTGTCCACTCTATTAGACACTCCTACCCTGTTGGTCCACCTTGTAGATGTAAAGTCAGAGTCAATAGCGCATCTGCTGCTGCACAGTTTGTGTTGGTCATCCTCTAGTCCTTCATCAGTGGTCACAGGATGCTGCACACAGGACGCTGTAGCTGGATATTTTTGGTTGGTGGACGATTCTCAGTCCAGCATTGACGCTTAGGTGTTTAAAAGTCCAGCAGCACTACTGTGTTTGATCCACTCACACCAGTACAACACACACTAACACACCACTACTATGTCACTGCGGTGCTGAGAATTACCCACCACCCAAATAGTGCTTGCTCTGTGGTGGTCCTGTGGGTGTCCTGACCACTGAAGAACAGGGTGACTTTCTCCTTTCCTCATGCAAGTGGATCTAAGCTAATCGCTTCAGAAATATCTCCTATAAAAATGAATACCTGGTCATTTTGACTGGAACCTACACGAATTAAGGGTGGGCTCTGACTTCTGCACAGTATTGCATGTGATGTAGCCTTCAAAAATATGTGAGAATATAATCTAAAAAAAAAAAAAAAAAGTAAATTCTTCACACGTTTCACTGACGTGACATTATTTGTTAATCTATTTTCCATTTTTATTGCAGAACAAACTTTATCAGTAGCAACTGATCAAACAATCTGCGCAGGTGTATTCTACTCACGCTTTTCCTTGTGGGGTGACCGAAAAAAAAGAAAAATCTGTTTGCTTTTCTAATGGAGTGTGCTCTTCTCCAAGCTCAGGTGTTGCGTCTGTGGCGGTCCATGTGTGGTGTACAGGCACAGAGTACACAGCGGTATCATTACCATTAGCCCTAATGCAATTTTGAGATGGAAAAAGGCATCAGGGGCCACACAAAGTGCAGTCAGGTTCACAGCATTTGCGTGAGACAGTCATTCGGGCCATGGTTAGAGCTCATATAAGTATCTTTCTTTGGTCTGTTTGGCTTGCTGAATTAACCTGTGTTATGTGTGTTGTTCCAGCTAATTAATGACCAGTCCGCAGAGCTGTATGGCCCTCATTCTTCAGAAAAGTTTCCAAATGGAAACATTAATTGTTATATCGTCATCAGGGATGTGAGAAGGTGTTTCGAGTTGGTGGTGTTGAAATGTTTGGCAGCAAATATGTGATTAACGTAATGACATCATTCTAATATGGACATCCTGTACTCTCAGAAAAAGGTAGTAAACTGTCATTGGGACAGTCCCCCTCCTGTCACTGGGGTGGGACCCTCAAGGGTACATCTCAGTACCTTCAGTCAGGGAACATAACTGAAACATAGTCCATTGAAATTACATTTTCTAAGCTGTACTGACTCCACACACACCGTCTCACCTCCAGGCTTTTATTCTACTGTTCTGTTTTAAAAAATTCGGTCATGAAAATGTACAAATACAAACTTTTCACATGGAAAAACATCTTTAAAGACCCCAATGAGACCTTAAAACCACTGTAAAACCTATGAGGGAACATTTACATTGTTTGTACTTTGATGATCGAAAAATGTACCTGCACAGAACCTTTATTTCTAACCATGTGTATGAATAAAAATAATGCATGGGCACGACTCATAAGGCATGGGAACAAGATAATGAAGTTGTAGCCACGACTTACTAAGGCATGGGAATAAGATCCTAATGCCTGGCCATGACCTAATAAGGCATGATCTTGTTTCCATGCCGTACTAAGTTGTTGCCATGCATTCGGATCTTATATCCATGCGTTAATAAGACGTGGCCATGTGTTATTTTTATTTATATGGGACGTCACCAGCAGGCCTCTCCATGGATCACCACCTTATCGTGGTGGAGAGGTTTGTGTGCTTGAATGACCCTAGGAGCTATGTTGTCTGGAGCAAAAGCTCCTGGTAGGGTCTCCCATGGCAAACTGGTCCTAGGTGACAGGCCAGACAAAGTGTGATCCATAAACCACCCCTATGAAAACAAGAAACCAGGACTTGTGTACCCTGCCCGGGTCAGGGTTACCGGGGCCCCATCCTGGAGCCAGGCCTGGGGGAGGGGCTCGCCAGCAAGCGTCTGGTGGCCGGGCATTCACTCATGGTGCCCGGCCGGGCCCAGCCCGAAGGAGCTACATGAGTCCCCCCTCCCATCGACCCACCACCGATGGGAGGGGCAGTAGTAGGGGTGCGGTGCATTGTGGATCGGGCAGTGTCCGAAGGCGTGGGCCTTGGCGTTCTGATCCTCGGTTGCTGAAACTGGCTTTTGGAACTTGGAACGTTACCTCACTGGCGAGGAAGGAGCCTGAGTTGGTGCGCGAGGTTGAGAGATACCGGCTAGATATAGTCGGGCTCACCTCAACACACAGCTTGGGCTCTGGGTCCAATCTCCTTGAGAGGGGCTGGACTTTTTTCTTTTCTGGAGTTGCCCATGGTGAGAGGCGGCGGGCAGGTGTGGGCTTTCTTATAGCCCCTCGACTCGGCGCCTGTATGTTGGGGTTTTCGTCGGTGGACGAGAGGGTAGCTTCCCTATGCCTTCGGGTTGGGGAACGGGTCCTGACTGTTGTCTGTGCTTATGCACCGAACAGCAGTTCAGAGTACCCAGCCTTCCTAGAGTCCTTGGGAGGGGTGCTTGAAAGTGCTCCTCCTGGAGACTCGATTGTCCTACTGGGGGACTTCAACGCTCACGTGGGCAACGACAGTAAGACCTGGAGGGGTGTGATTGGGAGGAATGGCCTCTCTGATCTGAACCCGAGTGGTGTTCAGTTTTTGGACTTCTGTCCATGTTTGAACACAAGGATGTCCATAAGTGCACATGGCACCAGGACACCCTAGGCCGCAGTTCAATGATTGACTTTGTAGTCGTGTCATCGGACTACAGAGAGGAGCTGAGCTGTCAACTGATCACCACCTGGTGGTGAGTTGGATCAGGTGGTGGGGGAAGATGCCGGTCAGACCAGGCAAACCCAAATGTATAGTGAGTGTTTGCTGGGAATGTCTGGCAGAAGAACCTGTCAGATTGATCTTCAACTCACACCTCCGTCAGAACTTTGATGAGATATCGGGGGAGGTGGGGGACACTGATTCAGAACGGGCCATGTTCCGCTCCTCCATTGTTGAAGCGGCTGACTGTAGCTGTGGTCGCAAGGTAGTTGGTGCCTGTTGGGGCGGTAATCCTCGAACCCGGTGGTGGACACCCCAGGTGAGAGATGCTGTCAAGCTGAAGAAGGAGTCCTACCGGGCATGGTTGGCCTGTAGGACACCAGAGGCAGCTGGCAGGTATCGACAGGCCAAGCGATCTGCGGCTTCAGTCGTTGCCAAGGCAAAAACCCAGGTGTGGGAAGAGTTCGGTGAGGCCTTGGAAAGTGACTTTAAGTCGGCTCCGAAAAGATTCTGGCAAACCGTCAGGCGACTCAGAAGGGGAAAGCAGTGTGCCACTAGCACTGTATATAGTGGAGATGGTGTGCTGCTGACTTCGACTGAAGACGTCATTGGGCGGTGGAAGGAATACTTTGAGGACCTTCTCAATCCCACCAACACGTTTTCCAGTGAGGAGGCAGAGTCTGGGGACATGGGAATAGGCTTGTCCATTACTGAGGCCGAAGTCGCTAAGGTAGTTAAAAAGCTCTTTGGCGGCAGGGCTCCAGGGGTGGATGAGATCCGTCCCGAGTTCCTCAAGGCTCTGGATGTTGTGGGGCTGTCTTGGCTGACACGCCTTTTCAACATTCCGTGGACATCGGGGGTGGTGCCACTGGATTGGCAGACTGGGGTGGTGGTGCCTCTTTTTAAAAAGGGGGACCGGAGGGTGTGTTCCAACTACAGGGGAATCACACTCCTCAGCCTCCCTGATAAGGTCTATGCAGGGGTACTGGAGAAGAGAGTCCGGCTTATAGTCGAACCTCGGATTCAGGAGGAGCAGTGCTGGTTCCGCTCTGGTCGTGGAACACTGGACCAACTCTTTACCAGATGGTACCAGATGCAGATGATGTGGTCCTATTGGGGACTTGGATTGGTTTGCAGCCGAGTGTGAAGCGGCCGGGATGAGGGTCAGTACCTCCAAATCCGAGGCCATGGTTCTCAGGCGGGAAAGGGTGGAGAGCCCTCTCTGGGTCGGGGATGAGCTCTTGCCTCAAGTGGAGGAGTTCTCGGGGGTATCTCAGGATCTTGTTCATGAGTGATGGTACAAGGGAGCGGGAGATTGACAGGCGGATTGGTGCTGGGTCAGCAGTGATGCGGGCTCTTTACCGGTCTGTTGTGGTAAAGAAAGAGCTGAGCCATAAGGCAAGGCTCTCGATTTACTGGTCGATCTACGTTCCCACCCTCACCTATGGTCATGAGCTTTGGTTAATGACCGAAAGAACGAGATCGCGAATACAAGCGGCCGAAATGAGTTTCCTCCGCAGGGTGGCTGGACTCTCCCTTAGAGATAGGGTGAGAAGTTCAGTCATCCGGGAGGGACTCAAAGTAGAGCCGCTGCTTCTACACGTCGAGAGGAGCCAGTTGAGGTGGTTCGGGCATCTTGTTAGGATGCCTCCTGGACGCCTCCCTTGGGAGGTGTCACAGGCAAGTCCACCGGGGAGGAGACCCCGGGGAAGACCCAGGACACGCTGGCGTGACTATATCGCCCAGTTGGCCTGGGAGCGCCTCGGAATCCCTCCCAGGGAGCTAGTGGAAGTGGCTGGGGAAAGGGAGGTCTGGGCCTCATTGCTCAGGATGCTGCCCCCGCGACCCGAACCCCGGAGAAGCGGAAGATAACCAACACAGCAACACTGATGCTCACCCTGCTGGACAAACTTTATGCAAATAAGCTGAGGGGTGACCGATCTGAAAAATGCTTGGGTCATGCCTATAGTCAAGCCTCACTCACACATCCAGCAGGAGATTATTGCTGTAGTTTATAGACAGTTATGTTGGGTGAAGTGTTCAGGCTTTTAAAACAGTATTAGGTCGATTCAGGGCAGAAAACTAACTACAAGTGCTGCCTGTGTTTTAGCATCATGCCTGAAATCAGCCAACAGGTGGGGAAGGAAGCAGTTCACTTCACTCTAAAATGCAGCATTAACTTTAACAGTGCATGGACATGGCAGATTTTGTACTAATAAATATTAAACTAAATACAACTCCAATCTACAAAAAGCATACATGGGTCTTCACTATGCTCAGTAGTTTAAGGTTAGGGTATGTTAAAGTTGTTATTACTATTATTAATTGCCGTCAGCTCGATTCCGACTCCTGGTGATCATATATGGACTGTGTTTCTCCAGAATGTCATCTCTCTTGTTTTAGTCTTTAAGCTTTTTTTTTTTTTTTGTTTTCTTCACAAAGAAGCTGTAATTTTTTATGTTTTATGCAAATGACCACGGGTCCTTTATTATTATTTAAGCAATCCTGATTGTTGCTGTCTGAACAGGCGAAGGAGAAAATGTCATTTTGGAGCATTTTTTTTTGCTCTAATCATCATGAAATTTTGATATAGTTGAAATGACAGCTATCATAAAAAAACAGACATACAGACAGACAGACAGATAGAATGACAGATAGATAGACAGAAAGACAGACAGACAGACAGATAGAAAAACAGATAGACAGAAAGACAGACAGACAGAAAAACAGATAGACAAACAGAGATAGATAGATAGATAGATAGATAGATAGACAAACAAAGATAGATAGATAGATAGATAGATAGATAGATAGATAGATAGATAGATAGATAGATAGATAGACAGACAGACAGATAGATAGAGAAACAGATAGATAGATGGATAGATAGACAAACAGAGATAGATAGATAGACAGACAGAAAGACAGACAGAGAGATAGACAGACAGACAGACAGATAGATAGACAGACAGATAGACAAACAAAGATAGATAGATAGATAGATAGATAGATAGATAGATAGATAGATAGATAGATAGATAGACAGATAGATAGAGAAACAGATAGATAGATGGATAGATAGACAAACAGAGATAGATAGATAGACAGACAGAAAGACAGACAGAGAGATAGACAGACAGACAGACAGATAGATAGACAAACAGATAGATAGATGGATAGATAGACAAACAGAGATAGATAGATAGATAGATAGATAGATAGATAGATAGATAGATAGATAGATAGATAGATAGATATGCTTGTAGGTCAAGGCTTATTTATGCCATTGAATGGTTCCAGCATGTTACTGGTTAACTGAGGAGACATTGTGCTTCCATTTGACTTTGCAAAACAACACTCATGAAGCATGTTTGCCAAGTTCTTGAAGGAATCAGTCATGCCTCTGGGTTAGTATCTCAATTACTTTACACACGAATCACTCTCTCGAAGACGCCCGCCTTAAGACTGCCCACAGATGGAGGCAGGAGGACATTTCGCCTCTGAGTAGTTTTACCCACGGTGCTGTGGTGATGAAGCCAACGGCCCTCCTTGGTGAATTCTCATCAGAGTCCTGCGGAGAGTGAGGAAAGACATGAAAAATAGAGAGTACCCATTGCTTTGGATATTTTACTGAGGTCGTGATAATAAATCCAGATTACACTTCATAAGAAAAACTGAACACTGAAAATATTAATGTTTTTAAATGTGTACATGAATACATTTCACATGAATGAAATGCATGAAGACAATTATTGCCAAAAGTAAGTAAACAGTAATACAAACATGTGTTGACTTAATAAGTTTTTATTCATGTAGGAATCATAAGACAATTCAAAGCACTCGTTCCGTCAGTACAGATAAACATGTGGGATTGGCTGTATTTTGCTTGTGGTATTATGTAGAATAACCTTACAGTGCAATCCAAATGCAGGAGACTTGCCTTAGAGGATTAGTTTGTTTGGGATTAAATTATGCATCTCACACTGTATATAAAATGACATATATGTTTTCTCTTCAGGTTAGTTTGTGTTCCAGTTTGCATGGCAAATTAAATCGAAAGCTCAGTCACTCAGAATTTTGGCCAGTGTTTTGACCCAATAGAGCTTGGCTCTACAGTACCGCTCAGCAATAAAAATAAATTATGGTTCATAAACACAACTGCTGCTCTCATAGAAGAGGTTCATCAAAGCAGTTCTATATAAAACAATACTAGAATGAACCTTTTTCAAGTAGAACAAAAGGGCAGAAGCTTTCAAACACTTCTCCTTTTAAAATGTTTGGCAGGTTCTGTGTCTTTAGGCAACAAATAAAACATTAGTGTACCCCTCAGTCAGGGGTCGGTAATCCAAATTTTAGGAAGAACCATTTTGTCCTTTCAACATAAATCAAACCACTTTGGGAGCCACAACATTTTATGTCGCATCTCCAGCAGGAAACTTTTCCACAAAAATAATACAGTTTTTGTACTAACATTAGATTTTTTACAAGACTGAAGTTGCTTCTTATTCACCAGCTTCTTGTTAGAATTTTTTTCTGTTCCACCTTAAACAGAATGTAACTGTTGCACCATTTAAGGTGGAACAGGACAATTCGAATTAGAAGCTGACTTGCAGCTTCATGACTTTTTAGTGTTTGACAGTTACTCATTGCAAATTAAACATATCAGGAAACCAGCTGAAGTGCTTATAAATGCAAATAAGTCCATTCATCTCCAAAATATCAGTGCTAGTCTTAAATCTTTCTCTTTGATTTTCATTAAATACTAGCTAGGTGACATTGTTGTCTGCATTGCTATGGTGACCAGCAGTCTATGTAGCAACCTTCAGGGTTAAAGATTGGGGAATTAGCAGTTATAAACTGCATTGCTATGACATGCATTTAAGCATTTATTATTAATTATTATTAATCCCCATTCATCAGAGCCACATGTTGCTGAGCCCTGTCTTAAAGTCATAATTGTGAACACACACACACACAGTTTCTAAACCGCTTCTCCCTCAGGGTTGTGGGTAATTGTGAACATTAAAAAAATAATCTATGTTGAATAAAAATTGTTAAATATTTTATGCATAATTTTTGTGCTCAGGAAAATACTAGAAATGGCATTAAAACATAAGTGCATTAAGAATGTAAAGATTTCTGAACACAAGCCATTATGCAAACTGTGAATTCCCCCGTGCCTCCCTTTTTCCAACCCCCTTCCCTTATCCCACTTCAAGACCAGCAGAAACGAGTGAGATTCTGAATTCATCACTAATAAATATTAAACTATAAATGAACAGCTGTTGAACACTGAACAGAACTAAGGAGACTACAGTGCAGCTGATTATGCTATTGCTAGCTTAATAACAAAACTCAGTACACCAAAGAACAGGCTAGACTCAGTCTTTCTGTCACTTCAACCTCTGCTGAAAAAGGACCATTAGAATCCATTATGATTAAAACCTATGTTTATGTTTTCTAATGTGAATCCACAGTTTTCCTGTAGAACAGCATTGCATCCTATTAAAAAAAACATCAAATATAATTAGAATTAGCTATTGCTCACCTGTTAATCCACTTTTTGTCTTCAAGGCCTCTTAAAATTTAATTGAGTGCAGTCAATATAAGAATGTTGAGAACCTGGAACAAGGAACATATAGAAAGGCTGCAGAGGATGAGAAGTGAGTTGCTGCACTCATTTTTGTAGAGGAGAACATGGATGTTTTAGAACAGGGGAGAAAATGGATTTTTTTAAGACAGCATTTCTATTCAGATGGCAGATGAAAGACACTTATAGACTTGACAGGTCCAAACTACCGTACATTTCGTGATGCCATCTGGATCCAGTGTAATTTCTCTATGCATTTGAAAAGATTCAGTCTGATTGGTGGTATGTCCCACCTCACCAATGTGCTTTTTTGCTAGAAGAAAATGATGTACTTATCTTTTGAAGCATGTTCCCCATTCCACCACATAAATGCACATGCATTGTCCAATATTGTTGCCTGGACACCTGCAACCCACCATCGTCATTTCCCCCTTGAGAAAATGATACAGCCCTTTGTGAAACATTTGCACAGGAAAAACACATGGCAATGGATCTGAGGCCATTGCTTCATACATAATATTTCTGCTCCTTCTTCACTTATAAGCTCCCTTCAGCTCAACCCACAGGTTCAGGGAACAAAGATCAGCATCATCGTCCTGCTAGAAGGTCAGCGCAGTGTCGTTCTAGCCTCCCACAGACCTGGTTCTACAGGGCTGCTAAAGCACGCATTACACCCTCAGATTGAATTTCTGCACCCTCGTTTGAGCTTTGGGGGATGTAAACAGCCTGCTGAACTCCTACCCAACATCAGTGATGCAGATAAATTTTAGGCACATAGAGTTTATACATATAACAATGTCTGAAACATTTGTGTGATCTCTTCAAGTGTGTATGTGTTTGTGATTATACACATAAAGAAATGCTTCAGTTGGATGCTGGACCCACTACTGACTGTCTGGACCACACCTCTTAGCTACACAGTCTAATAGTGACACTAAGTGAGCAGAGCAAAGACGAGGGAGGAGGAAAAGTGAACAGCACTTACCCTCACCTGGAAAATAGATTTCATTACATACACAGATTTTGCACAGTAACATTACTGAATGTCTTTCTTGCTACTACCAAAAGCTGCAGTTTGTTAGCGTCTAAATCAGTAGGAAACTGGTGGTAATGCACCAGACTTCCCATATTTACCCCTGGCCTTTTAAAGAATTGAGCTGCAGAAGAGAAAAATGTCTACTTTGATGTGCTCTTAGCCATGTCTGCTTCTAACGTATGACTCACAACCAAGACTTGCTTAGCATGTTGTTGCTGCTCAAGTAAATTTCACTTATACAGAAGCCATATGACGGCCATATCACCCAACGACAAGACAGTTACTATACGATCAGATGCAAAAGTTTTCACACCCCTGGTCAAATGACATAAAGACTCTACAGAGAACACATTTAAATATAACGATTTGTTCTGCAAATGTTAGCAAATTAAATTTAACTCACAAATGTGTTTGACATATTTGGGGGAAAAAAAACCCATAGCATATGAATTATGGCATAGTTTTTGTGCAGACCACAAGACCGACATACAATGTGTTTAATTCAGGAAATAAACAGCAATTTTGTATTAAAATGTGCAGAAATCTCTGTAGAGGATGTATTCACTTCATTTCACTTAGAAAATCAACAGCACATTTTTTTTAACCAAGTATGCCCAAACCTTTGCATATGACTGCATTTTGAAAGCTATCAGTATATTACTACCATGATCTAAGACAGGGGTCTTTAATTAAAATTCATTAAGGTCCAGTTAGAGAAAATTTCCTCAACCGAAGGTCATCGTAACACAGATCATAACAATCCATGTAAATGTCTAAGGTCTGAATCCTTCATTGATTCAATTGTTTTATTTTCTCTGTTATTCCTGTCTGAAGTCTTTCATTAGAATGGCCCATATAATATGTGTGCCTGTGTGTCCATGTGCTTCCTATGTCAGCCGACCGTGCAACTTTATGAGTGTGAGCAGCAGCACAGTGTGAGTGCAAGAAGTGCTGATGCTAATATGAGACTCATGGCTGAAGAGAAACCCAGCCTCACCTGAACAGACAGAGCATTACGTTTCATTCATTTATGTCGTTTCTGTTTCTACTGTCTAGTTTCAGCCGTTCATCATTTTAAAATCAAGTATAACTGGCTGTGTTACTCAAAGGCAGGACAGGCCTTTAAATTATGTTTATGTTATTGGTCATTTATTTATCAAAAAAGTGCTGGAAGGACAGGTGCGGCTGAGCCTGTCTGATTGGTTGCCGGAACGTAAATCATAATCACCTTTAGGCTACACTGAACACATAATTTAGGAAATAATCAAGCTCTGTCTTCCACACTAAGCAATAGAATCAATTTCACGGTGACTCACAGCTTCTGCACGGTGGATTTTATACACTCAGAGGGCAAGTGGGGAGCCTGAAAAACAGCTGCTGTGTTTAATAGGACGTTCTGTGCCCTTTTGAGATGATCTGAGAAATCAGTGGGCTATTCCAGTGATGACAATCCTCAAGCATCAGCATTCAGCACGGAGATACCCAAGATGAATATCAAAAGAAACAGCCCAAAAAAATCTGGTTCCATTGACTTACAGTGAAAGTAAAGTATGTTTTTTGCTTCTCCTGTGAAGTTCTAATTTTGGAGATCTGAGGTTTTGTTCCGTCGACAGCAATATGCTCTACGTGGACACGCCTGTGTGTAAGGGTTAAACGTGTAAATACAACAGCACTGCAATTCATCGGCTCTTTGAAGGGAACAAGACAGAAAAAAGAGGGTTAGAAATTGTGAGTTTTCTTCTTGTATCTTCACTGCTTTGATTTTTCTTATACATGAACTGTAGCTAGTTTTAAAAGTGAACAATGTTAAAAAGATTTGGGATTAAAAACAAGCTGTTGTTTTGTACAGTGAGAAATTCTGTTGGTAGTGGCTTATATACTGGATATCGATTACTCATGCCTGTTTCAACCCGAGAGGGGCGCTCTCGCTGCGACTCCGTTCATTCAGCAGAAAGACGAGACGAGACGAGACGCGGCGCCGGAGTGTTTGTCATTTCATTCTTCCCCTTTTTACAGGTAAAAACACATAAAACTTGAATGTTTCTTGTGAAAACCCGAGTAATCCAGTGTATAACCCTCTCTAAACTGTACTTTGTCACTAGAAACCCGTTTGAAATGAAGTTAAATGAGTCTGTGGTGGCAAGCAGGAGTTCGCTGGGCTCCGTAGCTAGCAAAGCACCACGAGGCACCCACGCCGCTGCCGCTGAAAGTCTTGCGTGTGGTCTTTCGTTACGATGCGTTTGAAGTTAAAAACCGTATTTTTGTCACATAAGAACTTGTTGAATGTTAAAAATGTTAGGTAAAGAAGAAATGATGTTACTGTATCTGAGCTTCTGAATTAGAAGCTGATATAAAATGTTACTAAAGTCTCTGACATGCTTTTAAATGGTGAAATGGAAACGGCCCAAATGTCATTATTAATGCTTATTCTAACAATACTCAAGCAGATGAGTTATACTGAAGAGGCTTAATAGAAAAAAGATAAAAGATGTTTTTGTTTATTGTTTTAAGTGGATATGTAACCTGTGGATAAAATATACTAACTTTGATTGCAATGTGTAAAGGAGTAAAAAGCGATTTGATGTGGAGATTTTGGGAAAAAAAGACATTTATGTAATGTGTACTTAAATTCATTCAACATAAAGACGTAGGCGAGACGCTGGAGTGTTTGTCATTTCTTTGTTCCCCTTTTTACAGGGTCCTACACCTACTGCTAATTGCTAATGGAGTTAATTCTTCTGGTTGTTGAGCTTCTGGCATCATCTGGAGAATCAAAAAGGGCAGTTCATTTACATGATCGCCAAATAAGGGAACACAGTGCACCATTCAAACCAGCCAGTGAGTCAAGTGTTGAACAGTGCTGCTCACTAGGAGGGAGGAGCTGGTTCGCGTTAGCTTGGCTGGCATTGTAACAGCTCTGCTCACCACAGAACATGTTGGATTCTAGCTAGACTAAAGCACCAACACAAGTTTAGATGGTAGGGATTCAAATCTGAGGGAGTGAAGTCGAGTAGCTGGTGTTGAAGGGACAGAAACCTGTTCAATGGTGTTTGATTAGAGTGAAATTAGCCGATCAGGCTACACACCCAAATGATCACAGTACAGGTTTGATTTGAACTGCTGCTCTGCTGAAACAAGTGTAGATGATAAAAACTAATGTCTGAGAGAGCAAAAGTGTAGTGGCTGCTGTTGGAGTGACAAAGCCAAAATCAGCTTGTTCTGTGGTGTTTGGAACTGCAGCGTTTTGGCTAAGCTAACGAGAGCTTAGCTAGTAGGCTAAATAAGCCACATATACATGACGTTTTTTCACGTGTTATTAGGCAGGCCTCTTAATATATGCATGAACATTATTTCACAGACTAATAACTGTTAGATCTTACAGCCTTTATAGTGGTTCACCTTTTTATGTTATGACTATCTTGTGTAATCTAAATTAAAGAAAAGAAATGATTCGCACAAAAAACAACAGTGTTGTAGCATTAAAAAAAACTTAGCAAATATTTTTATATAAAGTAACTTTATTTAAAGTGCATTTCTTAGTGTGATGATGTAAGTCATTCCTAACACAGAGTAAAGACTGATTGGGGACTGATCATCCTTGCCTTTAAGGACCACAAGAGGACTAAATGGGTTCGACTGAGTTTTACTTTACCTCTGTAAAAAAGGAGGAAAGAACAAAACTTGTAAGAGAGGAAATTGTTTAAGCGTAAACTTAGTTGCAAATGCATGGTAATGACGTCATGAATATGAACAGTAAGTAGAGAATCTGAATTATATTATCTGTTGCACCTAAACATATTTAAATATTTGAAGCTCTTGTATTCCCTCAGGCCAGTAATGGTTTTGTTCTAGGGGAGGAGCAGCTTGTCTATATAAGCAGCATTACTGGGGGTATAAGGGGATTCTTTCAGCTCAGCCGTTGACTGAACATAATGAATGTCTGATCTGTGTGACATTGCAATCATTGATCTGTTGTCTAGTTGTAGAGACTATTCTTTTCATTTGGTTTTTCATTTTGAGAGTGCACACGTGTAAATATGTACAACCCCAATTCCAATGAAGATGGGATGTTGTGTAAAACATAAATAAAAACAGAATACGATGATTTGCAAATCCTTTTTAACCAATATTCAATTGAATACACTACAAAGACAAACTTTATTGTTTGCAAATATTCACTCATTTTGAATTTGATGCCTGCAACACGTTCCAAAGAAGTTGGGACAGTGGCAACAAAAGACTGGGAAAGTTGAGGAATGCTCAAAAAACACCTGTTTGGAACATTCCACAGGTGAACAGGTTAATGGAAACAGGTGAGTTTTCATGATTGGGTATAAAGGGAGCATCCCTGAAAGGCTCTGTCGTTCACAAGCAAGGATTTCATCATCTACAGTCCATAATATCATCAAAAGATTCAGAGAATCTGGAGAAATCTCTGCAAGTAAGTGGCAAGGCAGAAAACCAACATTGAATGCCCGTGACCTTCGATCCCACAGGCGCCACTGCATTTAAAACCGTCATCATTCTGTAACGGATATTATCACATGGGCTCAGGAACACTTCAGAAAACCACTGTCAGTGAACACAGTTCGTCGCACCATCTACAAGTGCAAGTTAAAACTCTGCCATGCAAAGCAAAAGCCATATATCAACACCACCCAGAAACGCCGCCGGCTTCTCTGGGCCCAAGCTCATCTGAGATGGACTGACACAAAGTGGAAAAGTGTCCTGTGGTCTGACGAGTCCACATTTCAAATTGTGTTTGGAAATCATGGATGTCGTGACCTCCAGGCCAAAGAGGAAAAGGACTGTCTGGATTGTTATCAGCGCAAAGTTCAAAAGCCAGCATCTCTGATGGTTTGGGGGTGTGTTAGTGCCCATGGCATGGGTAACTTACACATCGGTGAAGGCAACATTAATGCTGAAAGGTCCATACAGGTTTTGGAGCAACATATGCTGCCATCCAAGCAACGTCTTTTTCAGGGACATCCCTGCTTATTTCAGCAAGACAATGCCAAGCCACATTCTGCCTGTGTTACAACAGCATGGCTTCATAGTAAAAGAGTGCGGGTCTGCAGTCCAGACCTGTCTCCCACTGAAAATGTGTGGCGCATTATGAAGCGCAAAATCCAACGGAGACTGTTGAGCAACTGAAGTTGTACATCAAGCAAGAATGGGAAAGAATTCCACCTTCAAAGCTTCATCAATTAGTGTCCTCGGTTCCCAAACGCTTATTGAGTGTTGTTAAAAGGAAAGGTGATGTAACACAGTGGTAATCATGCCCCTGTCCCAAATTATTTGGAACATGTTGCAGGCATCAAATTCAAAATAAGTGAATATTTGCAAAAAACAATAGTTTGTCCGTTTGAACATTTAAATATCTTGTCTTTGTAGTGTATTCAATTGTATATAGGTTGAGAATGATTTGCAAATCATCGTATTCTGTTTTTATTTGTTTTACACAACGTCCCAACTTCATTGGAATTGGGGTTGTATATAGCGGTGAATGTTGGTGTGTAAATAAAGGTGATGGGCCAAGTGGAACTCGTGTGCAAGCCCAACCCTTTTCCAGCTCCTCAGACCATTTACCCGACAATACCCATAAAGAGTGTCCCCCTACTACAACATACTGCGGGCTCGAGTGACATGCTTCATCACACTTAGGTAATGAAAAAAATGTGTAATTTAGACACATTCATGTAGGGCAAATGTCCCATAAGAAGTAAAAACAAATGATGATTCAGTTCCTTAGATAAAATTCTGGTCATATTTTGGATATTAGGAAAAAACGCAATGATCACGATACATGATACAGGGAGATTCACTCGAAAAAGGCCTGAATATTCTGTGGTAACCCTTTCTAGGACTAAACAATCTGAACAAAGCAGTGTGCAATGTGCTCCTCAGTATATGTAGCTTAAAACAAGCCAGGATGTCCCTGCCTCAGCACGATGAGGTAGGCGGCAGACAGCCATCACAACATTTAACCTCCGTTTGCAACTTCCGGGGGCATACCCCCCTACCTGTTAATGTCTCTGGCAGAAAACTGAGGTCACTTCCAGCATTGCATGTAATGCAGACGATTACACATATGGCAAGGTCTGTAGCTTATTTTTTTTTGGTTTAGATTGCCTCATCCTAACAACAGTTACAACAGAATATTCGGGACCTCCTTTGAGCAAATCTCAGGGAGACTCACTCGAAAGAGGCCCAGAATATTATGTCATAACTCACTAGGACGAAGCAATCTGAATGAAACAATGTGCAATGTGCTCCTCAGTATACAGAGCTTCAAACAAGCTGGGATGCCCCTGCGTGGGAGCGATAAGCCACCGGACAGCCATCGTGACATTTAACCTCTGTTTGCACCTTCTGGGGGTGAAATGCATGCTTATGTAACCCACATGAAATATGGAGTTACTAAAATCCCATATCATTAGAAGTGCACTAGCATGTAACATCCAAAAGAGGGCGCCACACATTGTCTGCACGACAGTAGTAGTAGAAGTAGCTTCTAGCGTTTTTTTTCCCTTTTGTCTCGATAACCGAGCCCCGTGAACAATGTGCTGCTACAGCTGAAGACTCCCGGTATAAAAATATTGCAAAATAACAGTAAAATGTTGAATATTGACATGTATTTAGGCTAATAAGCTGTTCCCATGTTAGTATTCCAGCTGTAACCGTGAAGAGAAGCGGTTCCGTCGTGTATTCAGTGCTGAGAGCTCCAGTGAGTGAGAGAAGCAGTTTCTTTGCTCTAGTTTGGCTCTGAAAGGGGGAGTTCACCCAACTCCAAGTTTTGATGCTTTTGCAAGAGAAATGAAAGAAATAAATAACCAATCGGAGTGATAAGAATGTTTTAGCAATTGAGTTGGTGCAATAAAGTGAGTGTTCGATGCTAACCTCTAGCTAGCATTAATCGCTAAGCTAGGGCTAAGCGGTTACCAAGAGCACTATTAGCTTAGTGAAACCTTAAAAGAAAAAAGAGTATTTTACGGATTGTGCTGGTTGAATTTATGTATTTTGATGGTTTTGATGTAAATATGTTACTATTGAGTGTATTTTGGATATCAGAATGTGCACTTTATAAGTCTAGCTATTTGTATTCAAACTGATGTTAAAGTTAAAAATACTGGTTATTGATAAAAACAGTAAAAATGGTAATACATGGTTATTGATAAAATAGTCATCCATCCATCCATCCATCCATCCATCCATCCTTCTCCGGGGTTCGGGTCGCGGGGGCAGCATCCTGAGCAATGAGGCCCAGACCTCCCTTTCCCCAGCCACTTCCACTAGCTTCCTGGGGGGGATTCCCGAGGCGCTCCCAGGCCAGCTGGGCGATATAGTCACGTCAGCATGTCCTGGGTCTTCCCCGGGGTCTCCTCCCGGGTGGACTTGCCTGTGACACCTCCCAAGGGAGGCGTCCAGGAGGCATCCTAACAAGATGCCCGAACCACCTCAACTGGCTCCTCTCGACGTGGAGAAGCAGCGGCACTACTCCGAGTCCCTCCCGGATGACCGAACTTCTCACCCTATCTTTAAGGGAGAGTCCAGACACCCTGTGGAGGAAACTCATTTCAGCTGCTTGTATTCGCGATCTCGTTCTTTCGGTCATTACCCAAAGCTCATGACCATAGGTGAGGGTGGGAACGTAGATCGACCAGTAAATCGAGAGCCTTGCCTTATGGCTCAGCTCTTTCTTTACCACAACAGACCGGTAAAGAGCCCGCATCACTGCTGACCCAGCACCAATTCGCCTGTCAATCTCCCGCTCCCTTGTACCATCACTCATGAACAAGACCCCGAGATACCCCCGAGAACTCCTCCACTTGAGGCAAGAGCTCATCCCCGACCCAGAGAGGGCTCTCCACCCTTTCCCGCCTGAGAACCATGGCCTCGGATTTGGAGGTACTGACCCTCATCCCGGCTGCTTCACACTCGGCTGCAAACCAATCCAGTGAAAGCTGAAGTTCACAGCCTGATGTCCCCAATAGGACCACATCATCTGCAAACAGCAGCGATGTGACCCTGAGGACACCCTCCATCTCCTGACTGTGCCTAGAAATTCTATCCATAAAAATTATGAATAGAATCGGTGACAAAGGGCAGCCCTGACGGAGTCCAACTCTCACTGGGAACAAGTCTAACTTACTGCCGGCCATGCGAACCAAACTCCTGCTTTGTTTGTACAGGGCCTGAATGGCTCGTAGCAAAGAGCCATGTACCCCGTACTCCCGAAGCACCTCCCACAGAATACCACGGGGAACACAGTCGAATGCCTGTTGGTGGGATTGAGAAGGTCCTCAAAGTATTCCTTCCACCGCCTAATGACGTCCTCAGTTGAAGTCAGCAGCACACCATCTCCACTATATACAGTGCTAGTGGCACACTGCTTTCCCCTTCTGAGTCGCCTGACGGTTTGCCAGAATCTTTTCGGAGCCGACTTAAAGTCACTTTCCAAGGCCTCACCGAACTCTTCCCACACCCGGGTTTTTGCCTTGGCAACGACTGAAGCCGCAGATCGCTTGGCCTGTCGATTCCTGCCAGCTGCCTCTGGTGTCCTACAGGCCAACCATGCCCGGTAGGACTCCTCCAGCTTGACGGCATCTCTCACCTGGGGTGTCCACCACTGGGTTTGAGGATTACTGCCCCGACAGGCACCAACTACCTTGCGACCACAGCTACAGTCAGCCGCTTCAACAATGGAGGAGCGGAACATGGCCCATTCTGAGTCAATGTCCCTCACCTCCCCCGATATCTGGTCAAAGTTCTGACGCAGGTGTGAGTTGAAGATCAATCTGACAGGTTCTTCTGCCAGACGTTCCCAGCAAACCCTCACTATACGTTTGGGTTTGCCTGGTCTGACCGGCATCTTCCCCCACCACCTGATCCAACTCACCACCAGGTGGTGATCAGTTGGCAGCTCAGCTCCTCTCTTTACCCGAGTGTCCAAAACACATGGGCGCACGTCCGATGATACGACTACAAAGTCAATCATTGAACTGCGGCCTAGGGTGTCCTGGTGCCATGTGCACTTATGGACATCCTTGTGTTCAAACATGGTGTTTGTGATGGACAAACTGTGATTTGCACAGCAGTCCAAAAACTGAACACCACTCGGGTTCAGATCAGAGAGGACATTCCTCTCAGCGCTGAATGTTTTATTGCATTTCTTGTGAAGCATTAAATGTCTTAATCCTTCAATTTCCCATCAAGGTCCTCTGTGACTTTAAGGCGTACCGCTAGCCGAACCTAGCTAGATGTTAGTTTCACTTGTTACTAGTTTAGTAAGCACAGGTGCTACACTTACACACAACGCCCATAACACCATATGTGTCTGGCAAAAAAACAAGATCTCTTCTTGCATCGTATGTAATGCAATCGATTATACATGCCTCAAGGTATGTCGCTAATATTTTTTGATTGCTTCTGCCTAACGGGAGTTCCAGCAGAATATTCGGGGCCTCTTTCGAGTGAATCTCCCTGTACAATAGGCCAGTGTGAACAGTATCCATTCTCAAAAAGCCTAAAACTCTTTACTAACAAAAACATATCTGTTGGCTTAAGCCAGGGCTGGTAACAACATGCATTTTCTGTGTTTTAATGGTTGTTGCTGTTTCTCTGCAGTTTGGGTGAGTTTAAAGTTTGTCCAGAAGGAAAAGGAAGATGGTTCCTTATGTAAAGGCATTCATTTTGTCTGACAACTTAAATCTAATTTAAGTAAATAATACAGGACCCCCCCCCAGGTTTCATTCTATCTCTCATAGGGGCCCCTTTAGGTGCAACTCTTAAGCAATGCCGCTGTCCAAACCAAACCACACAGTTAAAAAATATGGTTATTTTGTAAAGAAAATGGTTCTATGTAGACACTTATGGACACTCAAAGAACCCTCTGCATGATTAAAGAGAATATTATAGATTAATAGAGAATGTGCTGCTGTAGATGGATTTATAAAGAAAACCTTTCTGAAAATGGTTCTATATAGAACAGAAAGGGGTTCTCCTATTGTATAAATCCTGACATCGCAACAGTAACAGAACCCTTTGTGGTCCTATTTAGAACCATTTTTAAAAAGGGTTTATGTAGAACCATATACATCTCATTCTATGTCAACCTGAAGAACCGCTTCATGATGCAAAGAACCCTTTAATCATGCAAAGGGTTCTGTGAGTGTTCATGGTTCTATATAGTCATTTTCTTTACTAAAGGCCGCTTGAAGAGCCATCATTTTTAAGTATGAATGTCTTTTCATAACGGTAACTTTACAGGTGAAAACATACATTCTTAACCTTTAATGTACATTAATGTAATAAGATTGTATTAAATTATAAGATACCAGGTTTTGATATGACATCATGCCCTCTCACCAGTGGTCAATTATTGCTCTGCCTGGGCTTTTTACATTTTTTCTGGCACAGTTTCTCAGCCTAGAAAATCACTGCCTAGTTACTTTAGGTGGTCCCAAAATAGGTTCAATACGGTGGCCTACATTATACAGCTAAACCACAGACCTCCTTAATGCACTCATTGTAGTTCACTGTGGATTTCCTCCTCCAAGTTGGGACCATCAACTTGCCTCAGGGAAGCAAAGAGGCTAATTTTTCAAATCCGGTTCTCAGTATCCTGCACATGGGTTGATAACTGGACTTATCAATGTAATTGACTTTGATTTGGATCACTGTTCACTCTCCCTCTTCTATCTGTCCCCAGCAGTGAATCACACTCTTTCTTTACTTTCGGCTGCAGGTTTACATTGATGGCTCATTCATTAGGGCGCGCTAAGTGCTCAGCTCGGAATAAACCATAAAGTGAATGGAAGGAATTAGTCTGGTTATGCGTCAGCTCCCCTTTCTCCCTGTTGCTTTCCTTTCTTCAATTATACAGAATACACTTGGTAAGCATGGGAGGAATAACAATGGGCAGATTACTCCTAGGAATCTCTCTCTCTCTCTCTCTCGTAAGCAGGGCAGTGTTGTTTATTTGTCATTGTGCACTCATTAATGATGTACATTACGTGTGAGGTGGGAAGGTCCTCAGCTAAGCTGTGCATATTTACATTTTATTTAGAGTGCTATTTAGATGAGGAACAGAGACAACAACCAAAAACGGTTTTCCATTGCATCCTTTCGTCAAGGTTAAAATATAAAACCAAGACGGAGTCATAAAGATTCCCTGACATGGGAAGTAAAATCCCATGCCATGCTTATTCGCAGTTGGTTCTGTCGGAGCTCTCTTAAATTCTCTTTCAATGCTTTCTCAATCAGCAGATTCATCTGCTTGTGTTACTTTAAAAATCTTTATTTTTAAGTGTGCACTGCAGAATATAACAGTGATTTCTGCCAAAATACCTGTTATTGAACACATTGATTTGACCAGTTCTTGACCACAGGACGACCATTCACCAGATATTATTACAACTCCTTGGTCATTCCTTCTCAAAATGAGCAAAGCCTTGGTGTGATTCTGGATAACCAGTTATCGTTCTCAGCTTATGTAGCAAACCTGACTCTCCTCTACAACATCCAGAGGATTGGACCCTTTCTCTCCAGGGAGGACAGTCGCTTGTTTAGCCTCTTGTCATTTCAGGCTTGACTACTGTAACTCCCTCCAGACTGGACTTCCTATGAAGGACTTGCAACTTACCCAGACAGCAGCAGCATAGCTCGTATTCAGTCTTCCTAATGCCAGTCCACTGCTGCATTACCTTTCTGTTTGTTCTCTTTAAGCTTCAAGTAAGGCTTGGCTTGAGCCATCATCCTTCAAGACACAAGAAGCACAAGCATCAAGACTTTTCTCTCTGAAGGTCAGGTGGTGGAAGGAACTTGGACCCTGGAAGTCGCTCTGGATAAGAGGGTCTGCTAAATGTTGTAAATGTTAATGTATTGGTTGGTGTAGCATAGTGGGTAATACTACTGCCACTCAGTGAAGCAGATTGGGGTTTAGTTCCCTGCCCAGGCAAGGATACCATGCTACACCAGCAATTAGGTAGAAAATTGTAAATCCCTCTGGATATGAGCATCTGCCAAATGCATAAATGTGAATGTACTTTAGCAAGATGGATGCTACAAGGCAGGTGTTTCAGATAAAGTGGACAGTGACACTGTACTGTGTTAGATGTTATATTGCAATTCTGGTCTGGTTCTGGTCTGAGGGAACCTTTCAAAGGCATTTCTTTAAAGAACCAATTTATAAATTAAGAATGTTAGTGTTTATCCAAGTTTGAATAATGTAAAGGTCTCAGGCCTATTCATTTTTCCCCTCAGAACTGTGTGAAAAAAAAGTTTTTATTTTGTTAAAGAGGAAAGAAGTGGCATTACTGACATTAGTCAGGAGAAAAAAAAACAAACAAAACGCTAAATTATGCTACCAGTAAGCTGCTGCAAGTCACCCTGTAAAGCCTGAAATAATCATTTAAAAGTCAGAGGAGTCAAGTTGAATTTCATGAGTTTCATGAGATGTCTTTATATACTGATATTATATGCGAAGAAGGTTCAGCTTGATTGTTAGGTCTCACATGCAAAATCAACATTATCCTTATTAAGGTATGAAGACAATAGTAGATCATTAACTCACAGAAGATGCGTCCTTCCAAGTTTTGTCTGAGCTCTCATTGAATTCTCTTTCAATGCTTTCACTGAATTTAGAGTCAGTTGCTCCGAGGGGGGGGGCCAAAGCACATCCCACATTACAAAATGCTTCAAGACCACCACCATCATGCCCCTCCCAAAGAAAAACATGTGACCTGCCTAAATGACTATCGTCCTGTTGCACTCACCCCAATTGTGATGAAGTGCTTCAAGAGAATAGTCATGACTCATATCCAGGAGACCATTCCAAACACCATAGACCCTCTTCAGTTTGCATACTGACTGAACTGGTCCACAGGCGATGCAGTGAACACAGCCCTCACACACCTGGAGGGAAAGGACATGTATGTCAGAATGCTCTTTATTGACAGCTCAGCATTTAACACGGTCATCCCGTATAAACTCTCAGAAAAGCTCCTCACCCTCGGACTGATCACCTGCCCTTTGCAAATGGGTGCTGAACAATCTAACAGACAGACCCCAGGCAGTCAGAGTCGGCAGCCACACATCCAGTACAAGAACTGTGAGCACAGGGGTCCCCCAGGGCTGTGCGCTGAGCCCTCTTCTGTACATGCTCTTCACTTATGACTGCGTGGCCTCCCAGAACAACACCATCATCATCCATCTAGTTTGCTGATGATACTACAGTCATTGGGTTGATCACAGGTGGGGATGAGACAGCATACAGGAAGGAGGTGGCTGAGCTGGTGGCCTGGTGTCATGACCTTTCCATGAATGTGGACAAGACCAAGGAAATGCTTGTTAATCCAAGGAGGAAGTTGGAGCTGCACACACCCTTGTATATTGTTGAGACTGAGGTGGAGAGGGTGAAAACCTTCACATTTCTTGGCATCCACATCAGTGAGGATCTCACAACACACACCTCATCATCAGCAAGTCCCATCAGTGGCTGTACTGTCTGAGAAGACTGAGGAAAATATGGCACGCCAGCCAAAATTCTCAGCACCTTCTACAGGAGTACGATCAAGAGTGTTCTTACCAGCTCCATCATGGTCTAGTATGGAAACTGCACTACTCAGGACAGAAACTGCACAGTCCATCTCAGGAGCAGCCTTCCCCTTGCTACAGGACATTTATCACGCCAGGGTCATCATTAGGGCCCACAATATAATCAGGGACAGTACACACCCCCAGCATAGACTCTTCACACTCCTACCTTCAGGCAGACGCTACAGGAGTGTGAAGTTTAGGACTACAAGACTGACTAACAGTTTCTATTCACAGGCCATCAGGCTGGTGAATACCTCACTCGCTCACTACCTCTTCCCCCCTCAAAATCTGACCGGTTTAACTTTGGCCAACCTTGGCTTCAGTAACTGCACCTTATTTACACTGTACTGTAGCGGTCAGAACACTACTGTTCACATCTGTTTTTACACAGTACACTACTGTTTACGTCTGCTACTTGCACAGAATACTACTGTTTACGTCTGCTACTTTCAACATGCACTTTATGAACAGCTGCTCTACATATTTGCACATATGCACGTGTAACTTTAATTTTTCTTTCAACTTAACTCTATTACTTGCACATAAAATTATTTTTAGTGTTATTTTTTATATTTTCTATTTTTCTATTGTCTTCAAGATTATATTAAGATTATATTTGATGAACGGATGAACAGCAAAGTAAGAATTTCATCATGCAGTGTAACTGCCTGTTCTGCTGTGCATATGACACAATTCTTTAAAATATTCTTACATCATGTGCTATGACACATTTCCACCAGAGAGGGCCAAATCCTCAAAACTTACAAAGTGTAACTTCAGAAATCTTTATTTTTTAAGTCTGCACTGCAGAATATTATAGTTATTTCTGCCAAAATACCTGTTATTTAATACATTGCTTTACCCTGATAAGTGACAAGTATGATGGACTCATATCTCTACGAAAATGGAAAAACACACAGCAAATCACAGGCTTGGCAAAGCATGTGGCTCGTCTGTCATCTGATTAGTGACCCAGCAGTGGAAATATAAATAGCACTGACACGGTGGCAGGACAATTTAGTTTCCGGTGAGAGGAGAGCGAGACTGATGGATTCAATTTAATCTACCTCGGCCAGAGCTGTGCTACATGACAAATAGTCAGTCATCTTCTGCTACTGTGAGTGCAGAATAAACAGGTGTTTTCTGCACGTCATCCCCCACCCTGCCTCAGACTTGCTTTGCAGCTTATTGGAAGCAATGCGTTTTCTAGATGATGTCATCCAGCAGGATGTTCTCAGGTGTCTTGTTGACTATGCAATTGTGTATAGAACACCAATAGCTACAGGGCTCCATGTCGAAGAAAGTGGATCACTAAAGCCATTGAGACTTCTTGTTCCTGGCAGAATGTCTTGGGATAGCCTGTGTTATTGCTTTGGGTTTTTTCTTCTTGCAATAATCTTAATAGACTGCACTAGCCACAGTAGGGAAGCCTCAGGGCCATCTAGGCCTTCAGAGAAGTTACATTGTGATTTAGATTTCATTTATTGTTAATCATTCTTGTTGTATTTAATCTCTGCAGTAGTTACACTCTAATTTCATTGTTAAGTTTTGGTTGAAAACAAAGGTGTTTAATCAGAATATATTTGTGTGGTTTTTAGGCACATTCAGCCAAGCAAATTATTTACATTGGTTAGGCCTTCAGGAACTGAACCTAGGGCCTTGCACATTAGATTAGGCACGTCACAATGATCTATAATACACTATATTGCCAAAAGTATTCAGTCGTCTGCCTTCACACACATATGAACTTGAGTGTCATCCCTTTCTTAATCCATTGGGTTTAATGATGTCGGCCCACGCTACAGGTTAGGAGTGTGAAGCGCATTTGTGTGGTCAGACACTGGTGTTGGACGAGAAGGCCTGGCTCACAGTCTCCGCTCTAATTCATCCCAAAGGTGTTCTATTGGGTTGAGGTCAGGACTCTGTGAAGGACAGTCAAGTTCTTTTACACCAAACTCACTCATCCATGTCTTTATGGACCCTGCTTTGTACACTGGTGCACAGTCATGTTGGAACAGGAAGGGGCTGTTCCCAAACTGTTCCCACAAAGTTGAGAGCATGAAACTGTCCAAAATCTCTTGATGCTGAAGCATTAAGAGTTCCTTTCACTGGAACTAAGAGGCCGAACCCAACTCCTGGAAAAAAACCCACACCATATTCCCCCCTCCACCAAACTTTACACTTGGCACAATATCAGACAAGTACCGCTCTCCTGGCAACTGCCAAACCCAGACTCGTCCATTGGATTTCCAGACAGAGAAGTGTGATTCATCACTCCAAAGAACTCCTCTGCTTGAGACACCAGCAACATTTCCAATATGGGGCATGATGTAAACATGTAGCATTAGCAACACTGCAGCTGTTCTGGAGATGTAGCTTGCAGTGCCGCCGCCTTGTAGTATCGGTAGCTTTTATTTGAATAAATATTAAGATAATCACTGCTGCTTAGAAGCTCCAGTTTTCAGTTTTATTCTTAATGCTGGTGATCATGCCTGTTTGTCCACACGTCTTGCTGTGTTTTTAGCTTTACCCACAGAGAGTAGGGTTGCTAAGCCCAGCAAAGATCTACAGCATAAAGTTTGCTTAAAAGCTGCCCACAAGAAGCTGAAACTTTATCTTGCTCAGAACTAGTTTGTCTGAACTCCCACAATGTGTATCTCACACGTGTTGATACAGTGTAAATATAAATAATAGATATCTTTATAAATTCAAAGGGAACAGAAAGGAGAATGGTTTATATCCCTTTTTTTCCTTTTAAACGGCTGCATGGCAGCCCCTCTTATTCCCCCTCAGATTTGACATGATTTGATGTGTGTCAGTGTAAGCTTAACCATTTCTGAAGCCCAGTATTTGGGTCATTCTACAGAAATGTCAATTTTTGTGTCCCTAGTTTTACAGTTATATTACACTTAAACATGTTAGGGTTACAATTTGTTTATATCTTAAAATAAAGCAATACATTATTTTAACCATTACACCTCCTTGATCCATCAATTTAGCAATATTGGTTTTAAATCAATTATTATTATTAAGAATTCCAAGCACCACTGAAGTGCTAGTCCCCAGGGATGTGTAAAGGGTGAGGCTATATTTTGAAGTAAAAAAGTTTTTCTGCAATTTTAACTACAATAATCTACACACACACACCCACCTTCTAAGCCGCTTCTCCCTCCGGGTTGTGGGGTGTGGGGGTGTGTGGGCGGGGTGGTAGGGGGCTGGAGCCTATCCCAGCTGTCATTGGGCAGAATGCAGGATACAGCTTGGACAGGTCGCCAGTCCATCGCAGGGCAGACAGACAGACGGATGAGGCACCTAGGGGCAATTTAGCATGTCCACTTGGTCTGACTGTATGTCTTTGAACTGTGGGAGGAAACCGGAGGAATCTCACACAGATGTGGGGAGAACATACAAACTCCATACAGAAAGGACTCTGGTCGCCTGGCCAGGGAATCGAACCCAGGCCAATCTTGCTGTGAGGTGACAATCTATACATCACTGTGAAATACAGAAATTAAATGACATAAAGAAAACAAACGCCAAATAAATGTTATAAAATATCTAATGAAAGTTGTTGTCCTTAGGAGTCGTGTCACTGGTGTTACCACATGACAAAAAAAATCTTATTTTGAAATAAAAACCACACTGATGACATCACTTGACTTCCATTTACCCGTTTTCTGAAGAGATTTTCTCATTTAGCTCATGATTTCATATGAAGCTTTTAATTGAAATCAGTGGTGTGATCGACTTTATTCTTAGGAAATTGTGACGAAACAGAGTACAAATGGATGAAATGATATTTCATGATTGACACCATGTGGCTTGATGTTCTGTAGCAGTTATTTTGCAAAATGCATTTCTCATTAAAAATGTCACTGGTCTTATCTTTCTTATGTGTAACACCAATGAGGATCGGTAACACTAGTGATGCCTATGAATAGAATGAAAAGTGAACGTTTCTGTAGAGTGACCCATCTACAGTTACCATTACAGTTAGTTCATCTAATTAATCCTTTATTAAGTTACATCAAGTGATGGAATTAAACAAATACATATGATCGCTAGAGTGAAAAATCAAGAGCCAAACATATGCGCCACCTGTCTTCTTGTAACATACATATTCAAAACTCTACTGAAAACAACACATTCTTCTCACATTGTATTGTATTTATGTTTATTTGTGATTTTATATTGTGTTTTACTGGCAAAAATACACTTATTGCCTAGATAAACAGTTTTCTTGGCTGCCTAACGCTATTATACAGCACTGTATGACTACACTTTTTATAATGTAAGGCTGATTATCTACTGGTTCATTTACTTGGGAATCCTGTATTGACCTCTGACTCAAGCTGTGGGATGAGAACTTTCTCTCTGGCTCAGAAAAAGAGAAAAATGCATTCTCCAGTAACTACAGCTGATGTACTTTGTGCTCTACTTGTTTCCCAGGCAACAGCGAGATTGTAGTATCGCAAGATTTTAGTGGGTGAGTAAATGACAGCATCGCTGTACATCTGATGTGAGACTAGACATCTTATCAGACGTACTGTGGCTCTAAATGAACTCGTACGGAAGCACATGCAAAACAGGCCGAAGCCCAAGGATATCAAGCCACGGGTGACCAGAGAAATAAAAAGATCAATATCTTCTTATCTTCAAAAGGCCAGTACGACCAGGCTGAGTATATCTGATAGCCGGAAAGGTCAGCACAGGCATGGTTTTTCCGTCTGAAATGTAAGGCACACTGCTGTGTAGTGGTGCTCCTCTGGTCTGAGTGAAGCCCAGGGAAAGGTTCACGGGGAGTAAGCCAGGCAGAAGTCTGCACGCCAGCCTGCTCTTGGCAGAAAATTGATGGTCCTGGCCCTGAGTCCCACAAGAATCTGCCCTTTCTAACTCCTCACAAATGTGCAGTAAGACAAGATATGGCGTGATGACCTCAGGGTTGTTATATAAGCCAAGGCCAAAACTTATTTCAATAACAAGAATTGGTGGGTCATAGAAATAGGAAGTAAATGAGCTGATGAGTGGATGCAGTTGGGAAAGACCAAGCAACACAATGGCTTGCATTCTGAAAATCCACAACATCGCTGACATTTGACAACCAATATTAAAAGTGTTATTTTATCAAATCCAATTACACAGTTAGATTTAAATTCATGAATAACAGACTACAGAGCTGCTAATAAGCTACAGTGCTATTGGGACATAGATTGGAAGAAAATTCCATTAAAAAACTCCTAATTTGCACAGAAGGAACCCAGCACAGCGAGTGCTACCAAGTAATTTTCTCCATCCTGTGAAAAGAGGTTGTGTGAATATTAATTCTCTGGCCATGGATTAAATTCAAGCTAGAACTTGATTGTTCCTGTAGTCTTTAATACTAGCGTAGGATTCATCGGCACTATATGTGTGCTGGACACAGGACTGATGTGATAATACGGGAAAAAGGCTCAGACTTCTTGCTCAGCTACTTATCAGAGTGGACACCACACAGAAAAATAAAAAGGAAATAAACAGATTTGTAAATGAGTAAGCATGCAAACTACCAGGTAACACATTGGCATTCATTTCCTGTAAATTATAGAGCATAATTTTTATTTATGTGCCATAATGCTGGGCATGACTTGCTTTATGGGGCAATCATGTGCTGGAGGTTAGGGAACAAGCTTTGTGACTGGAAGGCTGATTGTTTGATCCCCTGAACTGACAGTATGAGACTGAGGTGCCCTTGATCAAGGCACCAAACCACCGGGCACTGCGGACAGGGCTGGCCACCACATTGGGCAGTTGTGCTCCCTGCCCCCTAGTGTGTGTGTCTTCACGATTGTGTATGTGGTGTTTCCCTGCACAAATGTTGTGGGAAATTTTATCTAATTAATAACTTTTGCACAGTCCACATTTTCCCAGTATGTTAAATTCAGCAAAGAAAAAATAATTATGCATTAATATGTGCAGAAGTGTGTTCTCTGTAGAGGATGTTAAAGAGTGCCCATACTTTTGCATATGAATCACAACAGGCTACTTACTGTTATAAAGTATTATTTAAAGCACTATATTTATGCTCAATTCTGACTAAAACTACATATTCCAGCAGTCCAGAGTCTGAACTGCATCATTTGTGGAGAAAATGAAAGTAATGGTATAAATTTTACAGCAGGCGAAAGTCAAACAGCATGAATGCCCCCTCTTGACATCCTTGCTCTGCATTTGACCTGCATTTTTTCTTTCATTCTCAACATGTTTAATGATAAATGATGAGTCAGAACAAGTACATACACATTTACACATACAAGTTCAAGGATATTTGTATTGGAAAAACTTCACAAAAAGAGTTTGGATTTGGCCCCTTAGATCCAGTGAGTGCAGTGTTAATGCTACATTGTACAAAAACATTTTAGACATAAACATAGACTAAAAAAGGTACTAAATTGTCTCTGGGGCAGTTCACCTCTTGCCACTGGGGTGGTTCCCTCAAGGGTACATCTCAGTACCTTCAGGAAAGGAACATAACTACCATAATCCATGGAAATGATTTTTTCTAAATTGTATTAATGCCACACACCCCATCTCATCTCCAGGCTTTTATTTTATTGCTCTATTTTAAAACATTAGTTGATGAAAAGGTACAAATACATACTTTTCACTTGGAAATACTTATTTAAGGTTCACAATTGGACCTTGAAACCACTGTAGTACTTTTGAGAGAACATTTACATTGTTTGTATCTTGACGAATGAAAAATGTACCTGCACAGAACCTTTATTTCTAATAGTGTATGCTTCCAACTTTGTGGCAACATGTTCCAGCATGACCGAGCCCCTATGCACAAAGCGAGCTCCATAAAGACATGGATTGACAAATTTGATGTGGCAAAAATCCAGTGGCCTGCCCAGATCTTCGACTTCAACCTCACTGAACACCTTTGGGATGAGCTGGAAAGTCAATTGTGAGCCAGGCCCTCTAGTCCATCACTTATGACAAACCTTACAAATGCTCTTTTGAATGAAAGGCCACAAATCCCGACAGACACACTCCTAAAAAAGCTGTTAAAGCTACAGCGGGACAGATGCAGTAACTCCATATTAATGCCTAAGGATTTTGAATGGGATGTCCACATAGGTTTGATGATGAGGTGTCCACATACTTTTGGCCATTTAGTGAACATGACTGATGAAATGTTTGGAAGATGGCCTTTCTCTAGGTTCTGATGTCAGTGGAAGATTCATCAATGCTGTTTCGTAAGGTGGAGAATGTACCTGAGCATATGGGGAGGAAAGGCTCAGGCTGCTTGTTCAGCTCTGCATCAGTATGCCTCATCATGCCCTCCAGACAAGTTTTCTTTACCTATCTGGGAGCCTGGAGAGAACAGATCAATCATCACAAACACACGATGCACTTCCTTCATTAATTTTTATCAGTCTCCGTGTTTCTAAGACATGATTTACAAAATCATCAAATGAGGCTGCAGAGCATGAAAATGATTTCCTTTTCATCTTAGCGTTTGCTTAAACACCTATGACAGATAATTGGCTGGTGCTAGCATATTGATTGCTCCTCAGGGAGCATGAGGGGAGGACTGCAACGTGCCAACATCGAATGATACTTCTAATGGTGCTCAGTGCAGATATTAGATCATTTCTTCAGTGGTGAGGCAACTTACACCCCCAGCTTGTTCCGTTACAAGGCTGTAGCACGGTCTGAAAGAAATGGTGCAAGTCCTATAACCATGATTGTTGTAGATTTATTGAAACCATGACACTATTCAGAGCAGAAAGGTCATGTCCAGTAGAAAGTACTCATCTGACAAGGAGATCAGAAGGAATGTAGTCATTTTTTCCATTCTGAACCTATTCAGCTATTCTGCATGGAACACTTACAATGCAGAGATTCATGAAGGTCACTCAGAATAATTGGCAGATCTGAGATTGCATTCCCTCCTGCAATGGATGCAGATCAGCAGCAGGAAGAGTGGGTGTTTGTGTATGCTTTTTCATGTCCTTCCAACCATGCTTCGCTGGATGTATAATGGCCTTTGGGGTTTAGCAAAACTCAGGGGTATTGCCTCACCCACCACTGATATTAACATCTTGGAGATCACCAGTTTAGCCCCATGTGGATTTGTGTCATCGCCAGCATCACTCAGACATTGAACTTCTTCTTTCACTAAAATTTGGAGACTTCTTAGCTAAAAGAGTTGTATTTCTCCCTAAAGGTAAAGTAAATGGATATTCTGTATGAAGGACAGAGACCACTGATGCTACATTTTTGTTTTTAAGTGGAAGAGATACTTTTTGGGAGAATTTCACTGAATTTTTCTCATCAATTTAGTAATTGTCGGTTCCACCCTTTAGCTAGTTCTTCCCCCTTTCACACCACCTCCTGAGGACGCCTTCTCTATTGGTTCCCTTTCTCCTGCCGGCTCACTTTAGTCAACTGACTGTCCGGAAAACTCCAGTTCCCATGATTCAGTGGCAGATCACATGACTTCAACCAATAGACATTCATTCCAGTGCTGCATTTACCAGAATTCTGAACCTACAAACCTGTTTTCCATTACCTGTTTGTGTTTGCCCTCTTGGTTGCTCTCTTGGACTGGTTACAAGATTTGCTCTGAGACACATGAAGCTCCACCACATCTTTTCAAACTGCTGACTGCACGTCCTCATTGAACAGCTCAATACGCTTGGAGGAGATTGTTCACTCAAAATTACAACAGCTAACAGATCCCCTTCCATGTTGGCTAGGATCACGCTGAATGATGGGGGAGAAGGAGGACGATGCTGCCTACCCAGAGAAATCTCACTCTGAAGAAGAAGTTTTTTCTTAAAACCAGGTTCTGATGATCACCAGTGTTTTCTTATTTGGAATTTGAACAGAATCCACACACAAACACACGAGAGAGAGGTGAGGACAGTTCTGTGGTTTAAGAGCACATCATGAATCTGCCCTAGACTTTTTCCTCAGCATCTCTCTCAAAAACACTTAGAAATGTATTGGTCAATGAGACCAAGTGCTCTCTTGGACTCCTGGCCATGGAGAGTTATGACATTGCTAGGAATCGAACTTGCAATCTCCCAGTGAGAGAGCCGATGTTTAGATAGTTGCACCACTCAGGAAAGTTGCATATAGTCCAGGACATCACCACATGAACTCAGGACTACAGCAACTTGAGGCTGTGCACAACAGTCAACATCAAGAAATGCAGCTGACCTCTCTGAAATGGCCTGATACACTGTGGAAACATGATGGGCTGATGAGTCAATATTTCAGATATGTATGAAAATAATGGAATCGCCTCGGAATCCCCCTTGGAGAGCTGGTGGAAGTGGCTGGGGAAAGGGAGGTCTGGGCTTCATTGCTTAGGATGCTGCCCCTGCGACCCGAACCCCGGAGAAGCGGAAGATAATGGATGGATGGATGGATGGATGAAAATAATGGATGTTATCTCTCTCAGGTCAAAAAAAGAAAAGGGCCATCCAGATTATTACCAGTATAAATTTTAAAAGCCAAAGTCATTTAGCAACATCCCACAGTGGCATTAAAAGTCTGAATTCGTGTTGGGCTGAAAGCTAGAAGAACAGAACAACAGAGCTTTTGAAACCATTTTGTTGAAGCCAACCACAATAAAACACTGTGCTGCAAACCCAGTACCACACTGGAAGAATCAAACTGTGGGCAGCACCAAAGGAAAAAAACAAAACCTAACCACACTCACCTACTCTGAAACAAAAAGAGAAGTGGAATTAAAAGCTAGCTAGTCTACTATTCCCTGGCTTGTAAAAGTACATGTGCTGGTGCCCTCTGACCCTGAGAACTAGATAGAGTAGACTTCTACATGGAGAGAACGTATAGGCGTGCCCCTCTTGTTTGTTTGAAACCCCAGGTGGTACAAATAATCAGTCTCTTGTAAAACAAAGTTAAGAATACAGGTAAAATACCTAAAACTAAAGCACTTCCCCCAACACAAGATATTAAAGCACAACATATTTGAACAGCACTATCTCTTTTCATCCACCTTGAAGGCCTTTTTTAAGTCTCAGGCTCCTCCCCTAGCTACACCAGCCAGGCCTCTGATTGTTTGCAGAGCAGGTACAGCTGTGAAAGGAGACAACAGGAAAGAGATATAAAAAATAAAACAAAATACGTGAATACAGGTAACAACAGCAAAGGCCTTTAATAGACATTGTGTCCCATCACATTCTGTCTGCCTCACAGTGGCTCCTGTTATTGTGTATTTGCATTGAGTTGTGTACCAACTCTATTTACTTTCCTTACTTATGTTCATAACCTTGTGCTGTATTAATAAAAAAGAAAATCACAATTTATGAAGTTATATTATGATTTATCGTCCATCAGTGTCCGGCTGGACAGGTGGGTGGTCGTTTACTTGGAAAAAGGCAGGGAGATGGAATTAGTTTTGTTCTGTTTGGGTATATGTAAAACAGAGAATGTGAACAGTTTACTAAAGCAGTTTAAGAGTTCCCAACAGTAATGTAACTTTTAGATCCTTGCAAGGTTGCCTCTTGGCCCCTAGATACAAGGAACTGGGATGCTAGCCAGTTCTCAAAAACATGGCATCCTCGAAGACATACAGAGCCTGATGTGTGTCTGAACATGCAGTTTATGGGCCGTGACTATGGAAAGACACAAAATACGTTTCTCTTTCTAATGCATATGCATTTGAGGGAAGGCTGTGCAGAATGTGGGCATGTACAGGTGGTTACACATTTTGCTTGATTTACTACAGTTTGAGCAAAGTTTGAGTTTTCCTTCAGCGTCTCAGCGACTCATTGTTGTGAGACTTCTTTAAGAGGTTTAGACAGGTGCCTGAGCCTCAAATACATGCTGAAGGAATGTTCACCTTTAGAAAAATACTGTTTAAACTGTCGGGACCAGATGGAAGCTTGTGAGGAGACCAGTGGTGGACAGTAACTAAGTAAATGTAATTAGTTACTGTACTTAAGTAGTTTTTTCGTGTATCTGTACTTTACTTAAGTATTTCTGTTTTGGGTGACTTTTAACTTTCACTCCACTACATTTCAAAGTCAAATCTCTGACTTTTTCCTCCTACATTTTGAGAAATCTGTCATTTCTTTTTGTTTCTGTGTGTATAAAAACGTAACATGTCAAAACAAAAGAAGTGCAAAGCAAGAACACCAATCAGGGCACAGCGGTCACTTTGTTTTGAGCTTGTTTTGACCTGTTGGTCATACCAACCCAGTGCAGCACACGGTTCAACATCAGCAGTAAAATTTTGGGAGCACATATGTCTACCTAAACTATGGAACTAACCTAACTTTTTAAATAGAGCACAATATAGAAATATGTCCACATATGCAGTCGTGACTGACGCGGCTTTTTTCTGAATTTATACAAACACCTTTTCATTTTATAGTAAATTAGTTTGGGCTGGTTTATGTTTATGAACAGAGACCTACAGATCAACATAGTAAAGGAAGCTCATTTGTGATCCTGAGTTTAAAGCCAGTTTTTATTAAACTTAAACTTGGAACTAAGTTGTAAATAAATCTTAAACTGAAACTTTGCTTGTGTGTAAAAAGTGATTTCAGAGCCACTCGGTTCTCCCTGATGGAAACTGTTTACCTTCAGTGTTTTGTGCTTATGATCATTTTAATAGACGTCAGCGTCACTAATTAATGACCTTCTATTAAAAGACTGGTTTACCAAGAGAGACGCTGGAGGATTTTCACCTAAAATGAGTTCATGAAGCGAGTCTTGTTATAAAAATGATAACAGGACATCAGAGCCATAATTACTCTTTTAGTACTTTTACTTTTGATACTTAAGTACATTTGAAGGCAAACACTTTAGTACTTTTACTCAAGTTGAGGTCTAGAGTAAGGAACTTCTACTTTTACTGGATTTTACCTTGGGTGTCTCTACTTAAACTCAAGTACATGGTTTGTGTACTTCGTCCACCTCTGGAGGAGACACAAATGCAAAATATGCTATGGCAGCGCAGTCCTTGTTATCAGTCCAGTTTTTCTTAGCTAAAGTAAAATAGCACTCCTGCAGACTGTTTGGTGGGAAAGCACTTCATTACGCCATTACTCCTTCGTCACTGACCTTCCGTTTTCTGTTTTTGTCTTAAGCTCATTAACAGCTCCATTATTTCACTGTGCCCTTTAAACGCTGTGCCTCATGTGTGTACTTAATGCGCCGAACTGTGCTTAGTTTGCGTTATAAGCTGTGGTTTTAGTAAACTGACTGTTAAATTTAGGCACATTGTGAGCACATATAGTCAAATGCAGGAGTTTGGGTACACCTGGTCAAGTGACATTGACCATTACCCTCTTAACCAGTAAATATTACACATAAACAATATCCCAGCTTCTAAACTGCACTTCTAAATATACTGGTATATAGTATCACACTCAACTCCATCCTCTGAAACTACTGTCAGTGTTAATTCTAGTATCTTGCATACCTGCCTTATTACCCAACTTACCTGCCTTATCACCCCACTTATCTTGACTGTCACCTTATTGATCCTTTGCTTTGCCACTATGCACCCTTTAACTGCTGCTGCTCTCAGAACTTTAACTTTAACCTCATACTTTGCACAATGTAAAGGTTACGACTGTGTGTGTGTGTGTGTGTGTGTGTGTGTGTGGGAATGCATGTTTTATTTCATTTTTATTTTATTTTATTGTATTTTATTTACAGCAAGAAGGGCCTGGGTTCGATTCCCCGGCCGGGAGACCAGGGTCCTTTCTGTGTGGAGTTTGCATGTTCTCCCTGTGTCTGCGTGGGTTTCCTCCAGGTACTCTGGTTTCCTCCCACAGTCCAAAGACATGCAGTCTGGCTGATTGGACATTCTGAATTGCCCTTAGGTGTGTATATGTGTCTGTGTGTTTGCCCTGCGATGGACTGGTGACCTGTCCAGGGTGTATCCTGCCTTCCACATAATGACAGCTGGGATAGGTTCCAGCTCCCCCATGAACCAGAAAGATAAGCGGCTTAGAAGATGTGTGTCTGTGTGTGTGTGTTTGTGTGTGTTTTATCTGATTTTATTTTAGATGTATTTCATTTTATTTTATTCACTACATTTAAATGTTTATTTGATATTGAGCACCGTGAGCTCCTGTAACCAAAAACAAATTCCTCGTTTGCGTAGCACATCTGGCCAATAAAGCTTGATTCTGATTCTGATTCTGACATTTTGTGGATTTTCAAAGTGAAAAAAGATGTGGCCTGTGCAAAAGTTATGCGACTCTTTATCCTGTTTGTTTTATTTTTCATGATTTGTTAAAGCAAGCAAAGGAACAGAAACTGTGCACTAAAATTAGCAGAAAAATGTACTTTCATTTAGTTCCCTGTACAAGACATCTTAACTTATTTTCACTTAGAAAATCAGCATGGCCTTTCACAAGTTTTGCATACAACTTTGCGCATTTTACACTTGTACACACGTCTGGCGCACAGAAACTCGAGAGCAAGTTCTTCAGGCCCAACGGACAAGAAGCTGGCAAAGTGACAAAGACCAACCGTGAAATGCTACATTTCTCCTGCAGATATGAATTGAATTCGACCATCTGTAGTAGTGATGATTTAAGGATTTTACTAATGCAGTTATGCTCCGTTCCAGCTCAGTGGAACTCCTGGACTGCACAGTTGTTCCCTCACATAGCTGCCACACCTGATTCGATTTATCAGTTAATTATAAGCCTTTTAATGAGCTGAATCAGGTGTTTTGGAGCTTGGGAAACAGAAAGCTGTACAGCGGAGGTCCCCTGTGACTCGGACTAAGAAGTGCTGCTAATGGTTGGACTGGAAATGCCTAATTGCCAGACTAGTCCTACTTAGTCTGCTTCTCGTGATAGTCCATGTAAAACGCATGTAACATGTAATAATAGCCTGCCCTTTAGGGAAGAGAGGGTCACCATCTGTCCACCCCACCAAGTAATATGTTATATATAAAAGGGGCAGAATGTGGCTATTTGGTTGCCTGATAAACCTTTCACTGAGAGGAAGACTCTGATATTTTTCATCCTAATTTGTCTGCAGCATCTGCAGTACATTTTTACCACCATAGCACTGCCGCATTTTTATAATTTATAGATTTTGCTTCTCCTGCTTTTCCCCTTTTTCTGTATCTTATACTGATGGTCAAACCTCAGGAGGATGGGTTCCCCTTTTGAGTCTTGGTATCTCTCAAGGTTTCTTCCTCTCACTCTTAGGGAGTTTTTCCTTGCCACTGTCGTCACTGGCGATGCTCATGGGGGATCGGACCCCGATTTTTCTGCAAAGCTGCTTTGTGACAACACTTGCTGTAAGTCGTGCTATATAAATAAACTTTGACTTGAATTGATGTCACTTGATTTGAATCTTCCAGTCAAAGTGGCCATAATGCACATTTTCAGGAGATGTTTCTGAGAAGAAAAAACAGGGCATTCCAAAAAACCAAAAGAAGACCACCAAAACTGCCCCCATCAGATAAACAGCACCTAAAGCTTTCATCTCTGAGAGAGGGTAGAAAATCAAGCTGCTTCAAATCTGAAAACATCCACAGGTGTTTTTGTCCATCCTTCTATTGTGAGAAGACCACTCAGTGCTGTGGGTCTGAAAGGATGTGTATCGGATCAAGAAGAACCTCACTGAGAAAAGGAGACGGACACATCAAACAAAGAATCTGAACAATGGACTGACCACCCCAGAGGCCAGACATCAGCACCACTGAATGGGTTTGATTACTTCAGAAAATCATTAACCAGCTTCTAAGACTGAGCTTTGGAGGTATGTGTGCAGATTCTTTGAGGAGCTGAAAGTGAGTCTCCAGAAAAGAGTCAGGCCCGTAGCCAGGGGGGGGATCGAAGGGTTCTTGTTCAAAAAAAGGCCCAAAATCGGTAAGCTGCTGCTGCTGAGTGCAGGGCTTCTATTTCTTTACAACTCCCCTGCGTTAACAGTGCTGGGCTCAGCTTAGCCCAATAGTATATTGTACATGTAACACCGGATTATTAGTGTTATTATTCAGATAACTCCAAAGTCTGGATTTTAGTTGATTTTTAAGAAATGTAGGTTAAGTGACAATAACATTCAGTCACTCACTTTGCAATGCTGATGATCAAGCTAGGGTGTATTTTACTCTCAACATGCCTGTTGCTCCTAAGGCCATAGTAAATAAAATACAGTATAGAGGTGTAAAAAAGGGGTTAAATATGGAAATGTTTTTAAATTTATTATTTTGCTGTATTTATTCAGTGGGTCAGCATTTGGAGGGTGAGCTATCAACAGCTAGTAGCAGTGAAACTCAACAGTTAGCCGAGTATAAATTATGAGATATTAAAATACTAAAATCTGAATATAAAAAAAAACTATTTTAAAATGGTCAGTATCTTTTCCACACATAGCCTGCAACGTCATGAACAACCTCTGAAATCTTAGTGCCAGATTCATGCAAATGCAGTTTTGGAGTTCTACCTTGCCACTAAAAAGGGCTTAACTGTTGAGTTCAGTGTTGTTTGTGTACTCTGTAGAGCCAGAAAAGAGCTTTCAAACAGCATCAAAACCATCTGTTTGTAATTTAAATTGACATAATCAAGGTTGAATGTGTAGTGCCCTACCCTCGTACTTAAAACATTCTTAGTCCATTTCTCCCTTTATATTAGTGGCAGATTCATGCAAATGCAGTTCTGGGGTTCTACATTGCCACTAAAAAGGCACACAAAGTTTGATGAAAATCTCTGTCGGTTGAGTTCCAAAGTGTCCGATTTCCCTTAAAATGACCCTAAAGGAGAGGAAAAACAGACAGACAGTGAAGGCAAGACCCAATTAAAAAATAAAGAAAAAGAAGGCGAGATAGAAAAGATGGAGAGGAAAAATAGACAGACAATGAAGAAAAGCAACAGAGACAGACAGCAACAGAGATACAGAGGAGGGAGAGCAACAACAGACCTAGGTGAGCAACAGAGAGAGACAATGAAGTCCCAGCACAGTTGTAGGAAGATTTGAATAAGACGGAACACTTCAATTTATATCATTATTAATTCATGTTTAAGTTTTAATGACCATACCGATAGTGTACCTCATGAAGTAATTCTTATCTATTTATGTCAACAGTAGAGAGATAAAGGACAGCAACATCAGAGACAGACAATGGAGGGCAGCAACAGAGACAATGGAACAAAGCAACAGACAACTGAGGTGAGCAACAGAGACAGACAATGAAGTCACATCACAGATGTAGGAAGTTTGAGTAAGCAAATTTATGTTAACAGTGGGGAGCAACAGACGAAAAATAAGGACAGCAACAACAGACGCACAACAAACTTATAATGAATAAAATATGTCTAAATTAAAAGGTTTGAAGTGTGCTCGTGTATTTAGGGGGCATTGGAGTAGAGAGCCAAATGAAGTCCACTTTTGGGGGAAAAAGATCCCCCCCCATCACAATGCTGGCTACGGGCCTGAGAGTGGAAGCTGTGATGAAAGTAAAGAGTGACTCTCACTGAGCACTAAAAAAAAAATTCCATTTGTTTTATTATTATGTTTTATGGATATTTTGATTAAATCATGAAATAAATGAGGGGTGGCCTGCACAGCACCTTTAGTGACCCTCTCCCCACTTAATCCAAGTGAGCCAGAGCCAGTGTCTTAGTTAAGGAAGACGAACGTTGGTTGCACCAACTCTCTTTATTTATTTGTTTGTGCTCGGCTGGACGCAGGAATTCTCCAGGGTGCTGAAACCGCTTCTCGATGGCTTCGTCTCCACCCGAGAGGCGCGTGGGGGGGTGGATAGGTGTCGGGGTGTGTGGGCTGTGTGTGTGTGTGGAGCTGTGGGGGGTGGGCAGTAGGCATACGGGGCGGGGCGTGTGTCCACGGGCCACGCCCACTCCACCCTGATTGGGCGTCGCTGCGCGGAACGTCACGCGCAGAAGCCCCCCAGCACGTTGGTGCCACTGAATTATAGATGAAAGGCTGCAAACATGCAGATCGGGGTCGCGCAAGCAAAACAACGGCCGTTCCCGAGGAGGAGATGAACCGCGCGCGGCGCTGATCGAGCCTTCTTCTTGGTCCAGGAGCAGGGTGTGCGTGCGTGCGCGCGCGTGCGTGCGCGTGTGTGTGTGCGTGGTTTTTGCTTCATCTCCGGAATCCACTCCACACCGCGGCCACACCGACCGAGGCACGATGCTGGGATGCTTGAAATACGGGACGGCGCTCGCGTTGGCGCTGCTGAACGCGTGGCTGCTTGGCACCGGAGCCACCGAGGAGGGCATTTACACGCACCACCTTCTGGTCCAGTTGCACGAGGGGGTCGACGAGGACGCCCACCAACTTGCAGTGGAGTACGGCTTCGGGAGCGCCAGGAAGGTGAGCAGCGCTCACTGGAACAGCATCTACTGTACATTCAATGCATTTATGAACATAGTTTCATACCCAGCAGCATTAATGACCACAACTAGCTACCATAACAATACAAATACCAGGAGATTTCGGACCAATTAGTGTTGCCAAACAACAAGAAGTGACCCTGTTTAAGCAGCACTGTACATTATGGTGTTTTGATATATCATATATAACCTTATAATAATAAAAGTCCTGGCTGTGATGTCACTGTGGACTTTGAGCATTATTATAATACTCAATATAATCCAAAAAATGCATCTGATTTAATATGATAGTGTTTTTGTCTGCTTAGTATTGGAATTCAGCATGTTTTGATTTTTAAATATGATCTAGCATTATCATGTTTTAGCCTGGTCAGTACTGGAATGTATTATAACCCAATATTTTAACCAGATTTAATGTTAAAGCTATAATGCTTTAGTTTGGTGGGTAGTGAAATTGAATATTATTAATTTTTTAAATATGGCTTATTATTCTGGTTTAGTTTGGTTAGTATTGGAACTTAGTATATTTCAGTTTTCGATATGAATTAGTGTTATAATGTTTTAGCCTGGTTCATACTGCCTTTTACAGTAATCTCATATTTTAACTATAGTGCTTTAGTTTGGTGGGTATTGGATTTTAATAGGATTATTATTTTTTAACATGACTTATTATTATGTTTTAGTCTGATATTTAGTATGACTTAATCTTTTGATATGGTTTTGTATTCTAATATTTAGTCTGGTTAATATTGACTTATAGTACGATTTCTTGTTTTGATGTGATTTACTTTAATAATATTGTAATCTGCTGAGTATAGACATTTAATATGATTGACAGCTTTAGTCTTCATGGCTCTTGCTGTTTACCTCTAGTCTTCAGATTGTCTATCTGCTGAAACAGGATTAGATCTGTAAGCCTGGAGCAACATCTTAGAGAACCCAAACCAGTCTGGGTGTAAAAACCGTCCAAGTAAAAGCGTCCAAGTTAAGAAACGGAGGTCCGGCAGCGAAGGCCTATTTTCCTCATCCTCAGATAAAATTGGGCACTTGTGATAGTGGACTCTTGAGATTTATGACCCAGGAGCTAATAAATGGTCCTTTCATTACTAGAAGTGTCATAAAACAGTAACAGAATTGGTTGATAATGTTGTTAACCTCTCTAAATAGACCAGGCTACTGTCTAATATTAAAGGTCCCATAGCATGGACAATTTTATTTTTACTTGCTTTTTTTTAAATAAAACAGTTGGATGTAATATTAAAACATACGGCTCACTCCTGGGTGCATATATGAAAACAAAGCTGCAACACCTGTTTTGAATGCATTGGTTTTTGTGATGTAATTAAAACCTATACAAACCTATTTAACTTACAGTGTTTTAGCCCTGCTTATTTATGTGGAGTGTGGAGGTTGGAGGGGTCGCAAGAGATCATGATCTGTGCCCAATTAGGACCCCTTACAATGGACATTAAATTGATAAATTTGGTTGTCGTTTATATAACCACATTGAATTTTCTTGCAAAAAATCTTGTGATTAAACTTGGAGTGTTACAGCTTGCACTGCGTTTTGAATAAGGTAAAATGCACAACAGCCAATCAGAAGAAAGCACATTTACATATCTCAGTCTTGAAAGCCCTGCCTGTTTATTTCAAATGGATAAAGAGAGAAAATGCTCAAGTAAAAATGAATTGTGGTGGTTTTGGTACATAAAACTATGTAAGTGCTACAAGAAATAATACAAGAAAAATGTTGGGCCTGTGTGTTGAGACAAGAAGAGAACAATATGTCCTATAAACAGCACATACTAGAGTCCTGAATCATGTGTTCTGTATTCAGCATGGATGGATTGATAAAGGCTTTATTACATACACTGCATTGAAAGTCTATTGAAGGATTAGGGATTTTTCTGTATGAGTTCATGGCATCAAGATGGGTTTCCACTTACATTGCACATTATTTTCTTCCTTTAATCGACCCATGACATTCTTAGATATGCAATACTGGAGCTTGAACATGATGTCAGGTCTCTGTGTGAGTGTCAGGGAATCTGAGAGTTTAGGGCTGGAAAAATCTGTAGAGCTGTAAAATCATTAGTTCAGATTGAGAGCTAGTTTAATATTTATGACGCATGCTGGGACTGTTCTACATTCAAATGATACATTTAGATATGAACAGCAAACATGCAGATGGGCAGCCACCTTCTGTCCACAGAAGACTTGCTGATGATAAGAAATACTTCCATCCCATCACATAGCATCAGTGTTGAAGAGCTGAATCCATTTAGGGCAACATTTTGCCCTCATCTGACATCACAGCTCTTATTTATTCTCCATAAAGAGCCGTTTATTAGTGAACAGAGGACATTATTAGCCTGACAGATTAGTGCTGTCAAATGTCAGAATTTGAGGTGCATGTGTGCGGTGGGCTGTTGTGGCGCTCGTCGATGTGGAACGCGGGGTTACATGTGTGGCATTTAAAATCCTTCAGCCCACACTGAGCATCTCATAAAGTTGGTCTCTTAACACTGGCTCATACTGTCGAGGCTGGAGGTGTCGTGATACCAGAATTTTGGCTCTGATATCAACACCAAGCAGACACCTGCACTGCCCTTTTGTCCTCAGACTGTACAAATGTCCTTGTGTGGAGTAATTGCATTTTACATCTCCTCCATTTCAGTGAGTTCAGACCCGGTAGTGCTTGTGGGGCAGCTCGGGTTTCACAAGCTTCCTCTTAGACGCCCCACTCTGAATTTCTGTCTGCGGAGATTTTATATCAGTAACTCTGACATGTCACAGACACACGGCAACAAAGCAATGACAATGTCTCTTTAAAGGTCCCATATCGCAGAAATATTTCCAGAAATAAGACTGGTTGGTATGTGAGTTAAAGTCCGTACAGTCCATATATGGAAGCTAAGCTACAAATGCATCTTGTGATGCCACAAATACAGTGCATTTACATACATCCTCCTACAGCAGTTTAGCTCCTAAAGTAATTGTAACAAGGAGCGAGGAGGTGGACATATACGCTGAGATAAGTGACTTTTATTGAGGGCAAATCCAGGGACATGGTCATGACAGTCCAGGTTCATATATCCATCACGAAGAGCACGAGAGTCAGACAACAAAAACCGCAAAACAAACAGTTCCGACAGAACAAACAGTACATCCAACAAGTCTACATGCATCAAACAAAGACTAGCAAGACAAACATAACTAACAAACAAAGAACAACACAGACCAGGGCAAACAGGGCTTATAAAACACAGGGATAACGAGGGACAAGGCAGAAAACAGGTGAAGACAAACAGGGGAGGAGTGATTGGTCAAGCCAGGAGTTGCTTTTTAACTACATATAATACTGGGCTTCTTCAAGGAGAGGTTTGAAAATGGTTAAACAAACACACTAAAATCCATAAAATCACTATTTATTATTTATATGATATATATATATATATATATATATATATATATATATATATGTATAAAATAATGAATTAATATTTTATCAAAATATTAACACTTTTCTCAGCAAATAAACACATGCTACACAAATAAATAGACTTTGAAAATGTGTTTTGGGTGCCTAAGACTTTTGCACAGTACTGTATATAAAACTTTTGTGAAGTGGTGAGGGAGCTTTTAGGGCATCAAACACTTTAGACGTCTGGTTCCTATCAGCATCACTGTGAACAGTTCTGAGTTTGCAAGTCTCTCTAGAACAGAACATTTCACATCTAACACCTTACATCTTAATCAATTAGTAATGCAAATTCAATATTCATCAGTATTCAAAAATGTTAATAGTAATTACCCTTTAACGGAAGAACCTGCTCAAACAGAGTTGTCACTCACTCTGCCCCAGTATGTAGTGTAGTACATGACACAACTGTCCTGTGTGTTGGAGACTGGGTTCAGTTCTGCGCTCAGGCAGTTATGCAGAAATGTGAGCATTTTACGCTGATTTGTAAACTCTGATTTTTGGAACATGATTACTCTGGACAAGACAGTCTATATGTATATACAAGTCTATTATGTTAAACACATTAAGCAATCTAACAGATGACCAAATCATTTAAACAGACCTTGTTCAGTATTCTGAAGGGAAGATGAAATACAATACAACCTGACACACACACGGTTTAAAGGGTTTATATTTTATGTAGATTATTGTCAACGGGCAAAATTTGATTAGCATTGAAGCAAAGTGTCATATTAGTTTATTTCAATAAACAAAAACGTCAGTAACATCGCTTTGTTGATTGACTGTGTACTATTACTCTCAGACTTCAGGGCTTACTGTATCTCACAGATATTATGCAACATCCCTCCTCATTTGCATCAGACAGACAAGCTTCATTAAACATTGTGTGAACTCTGCGATTCTCCCGTAATTGCTTCGCCTGGCTCGCTCCCGCATGCACTGTAAGATGGGATGTGTAGAACCACATCATGTTTCGTGCTGATTCATCTCAAACCTGATTCTTTTAACTTAATCCTCTGGCCTTGTGTCTTGCCAGGCATTTTATCTGCTTGTCGTTACATGCATGAATAATTTCAGTGTATTTTTGAAAAATGCATTAGCCTGGATTGTCTATACAACACTCCCCGTCAGAATGCTGATCTATATGGATAAGACAGAGTGAGCAGATATCATGGTTTATCCAGTGACCCTGACTAAACCTTTAATAAAACATAAGCAAAACACTGCATTCGTTCAGCGCTGCCCACGGTCGGACGGTCGTGTCTCCAAACGCATTTTTTAATGGCCTCATATGGTCTTTGTCTTTTCTTCCAGCTTCCCTTTGGCGAGAGGCTTTTTCATTTCTACCCGCGGGACGCTCCTAAGACCAGGAGGAAACGCAGCCTTCGCCACCGCCAGCGTCTGGAGAAGGACCGGCGGGTAAGCCTACCGGCTCCGTGTGTGGTTCCCATAGAAACCGGCCTGATTCCAGTCCCTGAAAAACAATGGGATGGATGATGCGGCCTAAAAATGAGATCATGGCATTTTCAAAGAGATAACAATGTTTTCACGGGTTTCAATAACAACACTGGTCATATTTTGATCAATATGTATGTCATATAATACTGTGCAAATGTCAGAGATACCTTTGAGGAGATTAGATAAAATATACTCCACTTGCATAATGAAAGAGAGGGTCAAAGTTTTAAAAATGTTTAAAAAGCTACAGAGAAAACTGGGCTCCTAACAACCACCTGGAAGACCTGGTAGATAATCAAAACTGCCCCCATCAGATAAACAGCACTTAAAGCTTCCATCTTTGAGAGAGAGGAGCAAATCAAGCTGCTTCAGATCTGAAAACATCCACAGGTGTTTCTGTCCATCCTTCCACTGTGAGAAGACCACTCAGCGCTGTGGGTCTGAAAGGATGTGTAGCTGATCAAGAAGAACCTCACTGAGAAAAGGAGACGGACACATCAAATCAAGAAGCTGAACGATGCACTGACCACCCCAGAGCCCAGACCTCAGCACCACTGAATGTGTTTGATCACTTCAGAAAAACATCAAGCAGCTTCTAAGACTGAACTTTGTAGGTGTGTCTGCAGATTCTTTGAGGAACTGAAAGTGAGTCTCCAAAAAAGAATGGAAGATGTGATGAAAGTAAAGAGTGGACACAATAAATACCAAAAAACATCACATCACATTTAGTTGTGACTTCCTTGTAAGTTTCTGTTAAATACATGTTTTCTGCTTTTCCTTTGTTTATCGTATGTCTAATCTCCACAAAAATATCTCCTTAAAAAAACTAAACTTGTGCTTACTGGTTGGTTTGACTGGAAATGAACAAAATATAGGGTGGTCTCTGACTTTTGCACAGTGCTATATGTATAAGTACAACTCCAATTCCAATGAAGTTGGGACGTTGTGTAAAACATAAATAAAAACAGAAAACGATAATTTGCAAATCCTTTTCAACCTATATTCAATTGAATACACTACAAAGACAAGATATTTAATGTTCAAATGGATAAACTTTATTGTTTTTTGCAAATATTCACTCATTTTGAATTTGATGCCTGCAACACGTTCCAAAGAAGTTGGGACAGGGGAATGTTTACCACTGTGTTACATCACCTTTCCTTTTAACAACACTCAATAAGCGTTTGGGAACTGAGGACACTAATTGTTGAAGCTTTGTAGGTGGAATTCTTTCCCATTCTTGCTTGATGTACAACTTAAGTTCCTTAACAGTCCGGGGTCTCCGTTGTCGTATTTTGCGCTTCATAATGCGCCACACATTTCAACAGGAGACAGGTCTGGACTGCAGGCAGGCCAGTCTAGTACCCACACTCTTTTACTATGAAGCCACGCTGTTGTAACACGTGCAGAATGTGGCTTGGCATTGTCTTGCTGAAATAAGCAGGACGTCCCTGAAAAAGACGTTGCTTGGATGGCAGCATATGTTGCTCCAAAACCTGTATGTACCTTTCAGCATTAATGGTGCCTTCACAGATGTGCAAGTTACCCATGCCATGGGCACTAACACACCCCCAAATCAGAGATGTGGCTTTTTAACTTTGCACTGAAAACAATCCGGACAGTCCTTTTCCTCTTTGGCCTGGAGGACACGACGTCCATGATTTCCAAAAACAATTTGAAATGTGGACTCGTCAGACCACAGGACACTTTTCCACTTTGTGTCAGTCCATCTCAGATGAGCTCCGGCCCAGAGAAGCCGGCGGCGTTTCTGGGTGTTGTTGATATCTGGCTTTCACTTTGCATGGCAGAGTTTTAACTTGCACTTGTAGATGGAGCGACGAACTGTGTTCACTGACAGTGGTTTTCTGAAGTGTTCCTGAGCCCATGTGGTAATATCCATTACAGAATGATGTCGGTTTTTAATGCAGCGCCGCCTGAGGGATCGAAGGTCACAGGCATTCAATGCTGGTTTTCTGCCTTGCTGCTTACTTGCAGAGTAAGCAGAGCTTACTTACTTTTGATGATATTATGGACTGTAGATGATGAAATCCCTAAATTCCTTGCGATTGCACATTGAGAAACGTTGTTCTTAAACTGTTGGACTATTTGCTCACGCAGTTGTTCAAAAAGTGGTGAACCTCACCCCATGCTTACTTGTGAACAACTTAGCCTTTCAGGGATGCTCCCTTTATACCCAATCATGACACTCACCTGTTTCCAATTAACCTGTTCACCTGTGGAATGTTCCATACAGGTGTTTTTTGAGCATTCCTCAACTTTCCCAGTCTTTTGTTGCCGCTGTCCCAACTACTTTGGAACGTGTTGTAGGCATCAAATTCAAAATGAGTGAATATTTGCAAAAAACAATTAAGTTTATCTGTTTGAACATGAAATATCTTGTCTTTATAGTGTATTCAATTGAATATAGGTTGAAAAGGATTTGCAAATCATCGTATTCTGTTTTTATTTATGTTTTACACAACGTCCCAACTTCATTGGAATTGGGTTGTAGAACAATACAACAATGTCATATCTTCACTCTCTAGCTAATTATACCATTAAGGTATAATTATGGTATTTATTAAAAATAAGGTTGAGCTTTGGAAAATGCCATAGTATTATTAATATAAATTTATATAATTTTATAACGGTGTTGTCAGATCAAAACCTTGTATCTCCATTTTTCAGTTTTTTAAATACTTTGGAAGCACCTGTTGTTCTTTACATTGTGTGTAAATTTCATGATGAATGGACCAAAAGGAACAGCCCAAAATTATTTGGAAAAAGGTCTAGTTCCACTGACTTACATTAAAAGTAACGAAGGTTTTTCCTTCTCTTGTAAAGTTACCATTTTGGAGATACGAGCTTTTGATCCAACAGCAGCGATATATTGTAGTACAACGGTAATATGCACTACTGTGCTGTTAAATTTGCTTGTGGACTATTTAGCTGATCATTGGCATCTGTCAAGGACAGTTATTAGAAGGTGTCTGATCAGTTTGTATTGCATGTTGGGCCTCATTTTGGTGAGCAAAGTGAATTTGCAAAGAATATGAGTGCATATGATCCTTTGTAAAGTTTTAAGTATTGGTAGAAAATAAAAAATACCTCTAGTTAGAGTGAAAAAATGGCACTGCGCAGGTACATTTTTCACTGATCAAGGTGCAAACAATGTAATTGTACCCTCAAAAATACAACAGTAGTACAGTGGTTTTAAGGTCTTTGTGTATCTTAAATGTGTTTTTCCAGGTGAAAAGTATGTATTTGTACCTTTTCATAACCACACGTTTTAAACTAGAACAGTAAAATAAAAGGCCTGGAGGGAGGCGGTGTATGTGGAGTCAGTACAACCTAAAAATATATTTACAACTAAGTATAGTACAGTTATGTTCCCTAAGTAGAGGTACTGAAGACATAGCCTTGAGGGTCCCACCCCAGTGACAAGAGGAATACTGCCTCAAAGACAGTTTAGTACCCTTTTCTTGTGGGTCCATGTGCTGTGTATCCCTAGAGAAACATTGTTCTTGTTGCTCAACAGCTGATCCCAGATTTCATGAGATAACATGGTCTTGGACTGTGTAAAGGTAATCCCAAAGAACACACATGCTAACAGAACTTTAACCAATGTTTTCCCCGTTAAGATGCTTATATAAGGCAGACAGTCTTCAGTTCCCTCTGTACACAGAACTGCAGGTTTGAATCTGATTACATACTAAAAGTAGTTTTGTGCAAATAATTTTTATTTGCTTTTCCTGTTTCCTTCGACTCCATGGGAATCATGAATTCTGCTGCTTCCGTTGCCACCTTATATAGAGGTTCATGGGCGTAGATTTATGCAAATTGCTACTTCAGGTGCACGCATGGCCTTTAGGGTAGACTGAGACGCATCGTGATACATGTGAATAAGAATGAATGTCATGTTTATGCAGCTACAAAATGAGAATTCCGGCTGGATTTTTCTGAAGCGCTGCATTTATCAGCAAATTTACACACATTTGGGAAGGATTCATGAATTGAGCCCATTGTTTGTTGAGGGCATAAGCTTGAAAGAACACATTTTCCTTGAAGGCACATGTTTCTTCAGACTTTTCTACAGAGAGAGCAGTTTTGCACCACCCCAGCATTCTGCAGTTGATAAATCGAGATGATTGAGAGCTGTAGGGTGAACTTAACTCTGTATTGTCATTACAATGCAATTAGGGCTGGGAATCCTTTGAAACTTCTCCTTTTGATCCAATTCCTTGAATTTGATACTGATATTAAAGTGATGCTTTTCTTATACATTTTGTGGCAAACAAGACATTAAGACATAATTGGCATGAATCACATCATTTAGATGATGCAGTTAAAGATACTGTATTGATTTGATAATAACATGACTGTAGAGTCTGATACTAAATATACTTATGAAATGGAGGAAAAACATCTCTCCTGCTGGTTAGTTAGCCATCTTAAACTAGGGAGCTGAAACAGTTGAAAAAGACTGTAATCATTGAGTGTGTTTACATGCACTCAGTAGTCTGATCATGATCAGATTACTGCAGTTGTCCGATTATTCAAATGGTCATGCAAACAGCATACTCTTATCTAAGAAATGCTGTTTACATTACCATTTGAAGGTCTGGAAATCCTATAAAAGAGCTGGATTTTAGCTCAGTAATCAGATTTCTCAGTGCATGTGAACTCTTACTCTGATTTCTTTCGGTTTCTCAGTTTATGCATGTGTGAAAACAGACGGCCGTACTGGAAATAAGCAAACAGCGCTGCCCTGAGATGCAGCAAAACACTTTTGGATGCTTACTGAAATGAAAGATTTAAATATTCTTCATCTTCTAGATGATGTATGTTCATATTTTCAGGTAAAGTGGCATTGTTTTTTTTTTAAAAAAAGCTGCTCAACGATGTTTTGACTTTATGTTATGTTTATGTCACATCTTCTTCTGCGAGTTTATTGGCCGGTTTCAAAGCAGAAATCTGATTACTGTCTGACTCATGTAGACCTGGTAAACATGTTGATTGGATTACTGACAAAATTTCATTTTCTGCAGTTATCAGATTATTAAGTGCATGTAAAGGTGATCATTGCTTTTTTGTTACTTTGAAAAATGTGGTTTCCTGGTGGACATTTAGAGCACATTTAGAGATTGAGTAGAACTGACCATAGCACTGTCAAAACTCTCAGCTCATTTTGCTTGTTTTAAGAAATGTGCTTGAAAACAGCATAAATACCTGCAAGTAAGGTGAGATGATTACAAGTGAAAAGTATCTAGAAATAAGCTAGAAAGAATTTACAACCATCTCAAAATGGGAAACAGCAGATATATTGACTAGATTTAAGATCGTTTCACTTGACAGTTTTTCATTTTTTGCAGTGCACATTTGTTTTCATCCAAAATACTGAAAATAGACATTGATGTCTAGTCTTTTTGGTACTTGTTAAAGCTGACATGTTTGGGGTGAAGCCTGTTGGGTACAGCCCTAATTGAAATATTGCAATGGTGTAATATAGCAAGGTCTATTTATTAGTTTATCAAGCTGAAAAGCTCAAAGAGCTTTATGGACTGATGGTCTGGGACAGAATTGTGTAAGGAGAAATTAAATGTAGTCAGATTTCATTGTCCTTCTGGAAAAAATACAGCATTGCTAGTCACCATCAAAACCAGCATGTGTTGTGGTTTTGACCAGCATGGCAATGATGGGTTACCAGCTAAACCAGCACAGCTTAGACCAGCATGGACTTCATGCTGTTTTTTTCAGCAGGGTTGAGGCTGAATAGTTGAGAATGCATGGCCTGAACACACCCAGAGAGCTCTTCTGCAATATTGTTCATTAACTGCCACACATATTACATAACTCTTCCAAAGTTACTTTGGAACTCTAAAATAGTAAGTGTGTAGGAGAAGGGAAAATGTTCATAATCATAATGTACGTTAATGGAATGAAAATTTATTATGAACCATTTCTATTGGTCCATTCAACATCACATATTCATGACATACTAACCCGACTGCAATGCTAATATACGATTGCTTTAAATGGCTATAAATAACATTCTGAATTATGTCTCAGGTGCCATTAGTATGAAAATTTTAATTAGCTATGCTTTTAACGGCTCTGTTTTAATCTAAAATTATCATTAGGTTTATTAGCATTTCAGCATATAACAGTGTCAGGCATCAATGCTTGTTAAACAAAAGACTATTCAGACCTGCGATGGTTAGCCTTGCAAAATCAATGCAAAAGGATGCAGAGGAGTTTTTTTGTAAGCCACAAACATTATTCAGGTGTTGTGATAGAGTGCCTGGTATTGATCCTGCTTTCCTGTTTTCGCACTTTGGCCAAGCTCCCGCTTGATGCCTGGGCTGTTGCCTGTTTACCCTGAGACAACGCCAGTGTTTGCTCTGCTCTTCATCCTCTTCATCCTCTGCTTCTCTGCCCTTTCAAACTGTTGAGTAAGCATAGTTTGCTAAGCATGACCTTTTGCCTACAGCATCAACATATGGTGTCTTAATGCACAGGAAGGATGATTACAACTAAGGAATTTGGGTCCTATGTTGGACCACAGTCAACACAACAGCCAACACCACAGCCAACACCACAGCTTACAAAGCTAACAGCACAGCTAAAATGACAGCGAACAACATAGTTAAAACCACAATTATCACCATATTCAACACCACAGCTAACACAACAGCCAACCATGCAACTAACACCACAGTTAACATCAAAATCAACATCACAGCCAGTACCACAGTTAATGTGTATTATGTTACAGTGTACATGTGTAGTGAATCTTCGAGTGAGCGCACTTTGCAGGTTATTTCTGTGATGTTGTGTTGCTGAAACACCCAGAGTAGTGCAACTTTAGCATCAGTGCCTATAAAGACTTGCAAATTCCATAATTTATGGAGGAAATTGATTAAATAGCACCCAATAAAATGAGAGCGTGGACTGATGGCAGCTAAGCAACTCGTTAGCAATTTTGACATCTCTGTTTCTGTTATATATATACTGCACTGCTAGACAGCATATGTTCCTATGTAATGCTCTCGTAACACTATTCTGCTTTGTAATTCAGTCACTTGGATGGAGGACAGAAAAATGTCAAATAGGCTGTTCCTCTGATTTCAGGGAAATGACACAATATGAACAGAAAATTACTATATGTAAGATCTCGGAGCTAAAGATCACCAAATTATGAACCGTGGAGCCAATTTAATCCAAATAGAAGAGCTTTCAACCTCAGATTCTTGGCCTTGGCCTTTGCTCATTTTCTGTGAAGAACATATAAACATAACCCATTTTCAGTGTCTTCACACTGTTCACCCCGCACACATTTATATTACACATGTGGTGTTGAGCTGAACCCACGGGGAAAAAATGTTTAGGTACTGTTCTCCTCTTATATAGCCTACGTGTCTGTGTGTGAATATATTCATATATGTGCACAGTTACCACCACAATTAACACCACAGCCAACACCACACTTAACACCACAGTTAATACTACAGGCAACACCACAGTTAAAGCACAGTTAACAACCCAGCTAACACCACTATTAACACCACAGTTAACACCATAGCCAACACACCAGCTAACACCATAGTTAATACTACAGGCAACGCCATGACCAACACCACAGTTAACACGACAATCAACACCACAGCCAGCACCACAACCAACACCACAGTTAACACCACACTTAACACCACAGCCAACACCACGCTTAACACCACAGTTAATACTACAGGCAACACCACAGTTAAAGCACAGTTAACAACCCAGCTAACAGCACTATTAACACCACATTTAACACCACACTTAACACCACAGTTAATACTACAGGCAACACCACAGTTAAAGCACAGTTACCAACCCAGCTAACACCACAATTAACACCACAGTTAACACCACAGCCAACACACCAGCTAACACCATAGTTAATACTACAGGCAACAGCATGACCAATACCACAGTTAAAACCACAATCAACACCACAGACAGCACCACAACCAACACCACAGTTAACACCACAGTTTATACCCACAGCACAGCTAACTCGACAACCATCACCACAGTTACCAGCACAGCTAACACCAAAATCAATACAGCAGTTAGCATCACAGCCAACACCACAGCCAACACCATAATTAACACAATAACACATGATTCACCATGGTGGTGATAGGAACCAGATGTCCACCTCTAAAAGCTCCCTCACAGAAAGGTATTACATGAAATGTAATATGAATACACTGTCTGATGAACGAGACACTGTTTTTTATAATAGTTTTGAGAAGATATTTTTGCCTGAAATGTATTTAAAAAACCCATTCATGGTGTAGAGGTACACGCAGGGTGTTGTAAAGCAAATAGTCCTCAAAGAAAAGATATTTTTTCCAGTTACCAGATTTTACCATCATTTACATTGCATATAAAACTCACATGTAGCTTCACTGGTGGTTTCAGGCAGGAAAAAAATGTCTGTATTTGTATTGTAGACATTGTAACCCCTGCTTCCTATCAACACCACTATAAAGAAATCTGAGTCAGTACAATTAACCATTTCACATCAAACCATTCTGAATAACTTTGTTTACATCTCAACAACTGAATGATGTAGTAATTTTGAAAATCATTGGACTTTCCCTTTAAACACCTTTGACTCTTTCCAAGCGCTTGAAATGGTTCATTTTAGAGCATCAACAACCACAATAAGGCACATATGCCACAGACATAGAGAACACATAAAAATAAGCTCCAGTGCATCCAGGTACCAACAGATGAATTTAGCTTTATTTGCTGCTTCAAATGCCTGGGAGCTGTGTTTTAATTAAACACCAGTTTTCAAGGACAGTGCACATTTTTTTCCTTTTTCACAACACCAGCTTTCAACGACAGTGCACAACTTTTTCATCTTTTCTTCTGACTGTGCACTGAGTCAGAACAAGCGTGGGCACCGCTGGGAATTCTCCTTTCTAAACTAATTAAGGAAAAATAGCCTGCTTTTAAGCTGTAAGCCTGCTTGCTGTCTCCAGCTTCTTTCATGCCTGCTTCTTTAAACCTTTTTCTGTACTAGCTTTGAAAAGAAAGGCAATGTTTTGGATTTACTAAGTCACCAGTATTCAACAAGTTAATTTAAGACACCTTTAAATTCTGTTTTCCATGTTGTTTGCCCTTTAAAGGAGCATCCGTCTTTTAGGAAACAATGCTGGTTCTTCTAAAGCATTGCTTTAAAGATCCCTGCTTCCACTGTGGTGGCATGGTGGTGCAGTAGGTAGCCCTGTCACCTCACAGCAAGAAGAGCCTGGGTTCAGTTCCTCGGTCAGGTGATCAGGGTCCTCTCTGTGTGGATTCTTCATGTTCCTCCTGTGTCTGTGTGGGATTTCCTCCCACATTCCAAATGACTTTTGTGTATAGGCTTCAGCTCCGCCCTGTGACCCAGAAGGATAAACGGTTTAGAAAGTGTGTGTGTGTGCTTCCCCTTGCAGTCTGAGTTCAGTTCTTCTTATGTGGGCAGAAATCTCACTGCTATTTACAAAAAGACTTGAGCTAATTGAATCTTAAGGGACTCGAATGCTGAAACGGACATTTTATAATATTAACAAAGCATTTAGGAGTATAAATATTAATGCAAGTTCAGAGAATATTGCATATGTAAGGCCTTTTTTGACAGTTTAGGCCCTTGTGTACTTTCTAGGTTATATAGGCAGTGCCAGAATGAAGGTTATGTAGTTTAAACTGGTCTGTGCTGTGAATATATACTGTCAAAAAGACCTCTGCCATGCTCTTCCAAATGTCACATTTTCATAAAGAATTGTCCTTAGGGACTTTTATGAGCTTCATATGTTCCAAAATGTTTCATTAGGAAGCGTGATCTTTCATCACAGAGCACTCAGTTCTTTTCATCACACTTATCAGATTAGATGTCAGGGCGTCTGTGCATGTATGTGCTGTATACTGGCTTTTTTACTGGGATGTTTCTGTATACTGACAACTAATGATGAGGTTTCAAGTTGTATGACAAATCAGGAAGAAGAAAACTTCAGCACAGGTTTTGATTCTATATGATGATTAATTAACAATTTTGAATATCTGTTTCTATGGATACCACCACCATCTACAAACCTCTATCCTGCAGTCACAGACATGCTGATACAATTTCAAGAGAAAATTGGTAGATTTTGAATAAAAACTCAAATCAATGTTTTATGATAAGTAACAGTAAAAAATAAATATTATTAAATATGTAATTTCCTATTAGCATGGTAAGGTAGTTTATGTGAAAAAAAGGAAAAAAAAGAAAGCAATAGAAAAAAATAAAGAAGAAAAAAAATAATAGGATATAGCGCTGTTGTCCGGAACCAAACTGGTGTATCTCCATTTTTGTCGATTTTCAGTTTTTGACATGAATTGAAAATGGATTTATTTTATGTGAAAATTTCATGAAGGATGGACCAAAAGAAACGGTCCAAAATCACTTGGAAAAAGTCTGGTTCCATTGACTTACATTAAAAGTGAAGTGTGTTTTTTACTTCTCCTGTAAAGTTACCATTTGGGAGATACGAGGTTTTATATATTGCTGGAGCAAAACCTCATATCTACATTTTTGTTTTTCAGTTTTTAACATAATTTTAAACTGCCTGTTGCTCTTTACACTGTATGTCAATTTCGTGATGGCGACTCTGGTTCCATTAGATTTACATTACACCCTTCTCCTGTAAAGTTGTCATTTTGTAAATGGGGTTTTTTCCAACAACGATGTATATATATATATATATATATATATATATATATACATACATACATACATACATACAGTACTGTGTGAAAGTTTTAGGCATGTATGCAAATTTTTAAACAATTTACCTCAGCAGTGAGTTTATCACAATATATATCAGAATAAAATCCTATTCATAATTCAAATAAACATTAAACAATAAAAAGTAACAAGAATTTCTTGGGGCATATTTTTCCTTGACACCTCCACAGCCACCACAGAAACTTAATATCAATTACATCATGAGTACAATTTAATGACGCCCTGATTGGTCAAATCAGGAGTTGCTTTTTAACTATATATAATACGGGGCCTCCTCGAGGAGAAGTTTGAAAATGGTTAAACAAACACACTAACATCCATAAAATTACTATTTATTATATATATACTGCTGGAGCAAAACCTTGTATCTACATTTTCATATACACTCACCAGCCATTTTATTAGTACCTGCTAGTAAAAGATTGGACCCTTTTTGCGTTCAGAACTGTCTTAATTCTTCATGGCAGACTTTCAACAAGGTGTTGGAAACGTTCCTCAGAGATTTTGTTTGGTTATTTGAGTTACTGTTGCTTTTCTATCATCTCGAACCAGTCTGCCCATTCTCCTCTGACCTGTCACATCAGGCATTTTCGTCCACATAACTGCCGCTCACTGGATATTTTCTCTTTTTTGGACCATTCTCTGCAAAAAAAAATCCCAGTAGACCAGCAGTTTCTGAAATACTCAGACCAGCCCGTCTGGCACAAACAACCACACCACGTTCAAAGTCACTTAAATCACCTTTCTTCCCCATTCTGATGCTCGGTCTGCATCATTATTAATTAATATTCTGTACATTTTGTTTATTCAAATATTAACACTTTTCTCAGCAATTAAACAAATACTAAACAAATAAATAGACTGGCTGTGAATCCTTCACTCATGGTGTCGCAACCCCAAGCAGTATTATTAGCTTCCCTGGTTTTCACTGTTTTCATCACTCTGTTGTATAAAAATAGAATTCGATTTAGAGAAGAGTGACATTTGGCAGGCGCCACTTCAGCATGTACACCAGCTGAACATGCTGACTGTATGAATGTCGCTCATATCATTTGTAAATGTCCCTCAAACCTCATTCAGCCTTACCCTCAACTTAAACCTCTGTCTGTTCCATTACAGATGAGCTATAATAGATTATATCATCTTTCTATCACTGCAGTGCCTTATGAAGCAAATGTAGCTGAAGAAATCAGAGCTGGGCTTCACTCATTTAAATTCAGAATAAGTAGGAGAGTTGTGAATATTCATTATTAAAGTACACAGTTCCGTCCCACCCTTGTGCTGTCTGGAGGGACAGTCCTAGTGGCTATCAAAGGGCTTTCAAAGCTCTTCTTAAATGGGTCCAGACCTGCCTTTGATATGTACAATGTACGATGAAGGCGAGAGAACATGCAAATCTGGGAACATAATTGAGGCATTCTTTGTTTCCAAGGCCTTATCGCACCCCATACTGCCTGTTGAACGAGCATCTGGCTTCTGTGGGATTGAGCTTCTGTTGAAGTACGGGGTCCAGACTCAGAGGCGGAATTAGCAGAATAAAAAATGCACAGTTTGTGCCTGAACTATTCCAGACGTAAATCACATTTACTTAATTTTTCTTACTGTAATTGTCCTTACATCTTTTTAACCATCAATTTCTGTACTAATTTCTCTTTTTCAAAACTCTTCACACAGTTAGCACAACCACACTCTGTTAGGACCAAATCGTACCCCACTATTTTCCCTGCTGGAATAAAAATGTTTTGTTGAGTTCTCTCTCAGTCTCAACCTGTCAAGCTTATATACAATAGCAGAACCCTTTTTGGTGCTATATAGAACCATATACAACAAATTTTCCATCAATCTGAAGAACCATTTAAGCTTGTAAATTGTCCTTTGACTGTTCATGGTTCTACAGGGAGATTCACTCGAAAGAGGCCCCGAATATTCTGTAATAACTCTTACTAGGACGAAGCAATCTGAATGAAACAGCATGTCATGTGCTCCTCGGTATATGTAGCTTTGAACAAACCTGAGACATGAAATTACTGTGTGAAATGTTCAGAATAATTGAGCATGATACTGAAAAACAATTTTAAAGGAATGTTGATCATTTTGTCCCAGCACAGGATAAAATGGCCCAGAATAAAGAGTCTCTATCCTTGGTTAAAAAAAAAAAATATTTTGTGCTTTAGGTGAAAAATGTGATTGCTCAGGAGGGCTTTGACCGTCAGAAGAGGGGCTACCGAGACATCAACGACATTGACGTCAGCATGAGTGACCCGCTTTTCTCCAAGCAGTGGTATCTTGTAAGTAGTTACCTTTTATTTTGTCATCACAGTGCCTGACCTTCAGCACTGGGGCTATGTATACTGAATTAATCTGAAAGGTTGATGACTCTTGATTTAAATAATTTTTCTCGTTAGCAATTTGTGTCAACGTTGAGGCGTGAGCCAGCATATTCTGAGTGCCTGATCTGTTTCTCCACAGCTTTATCATGCATGGGAAACCTTGTCTGCCTTGTGAAAAGGGAGCATCCCCTTTATTGAGCTTGTCAGTTTGAAATGCTTCCCAGTGGGTTTTCGACGAAGTGCAATATCAGTGACCTTTATTTTGTCCCGCTGCGCTCGTGCTTGTGACTAATTTTCTGATGTCCACGCACCTGGAACGCTCAGCTCATGCGACGTGTCCATATTGTGTCACTGATTAGATAAATACAGGGCAGGCTGACGGCACTCCCGGGCTGGACCTCAACGTGGCTGAGGCTTGGAAGATGGGCTACACTGGAAAAGGAGTCACCATCGCCATCATGGATGATGGTGTGTTAACTTTAAAGCTAATTTGTCCTCCCATTGTCACTAGTTAACTCCTAATTACTGTAAGCACTGTAGAATAATAATATGAAGCTGTTGTCTTCGTTTAAGCACACTGATCGATCACATGTTGGTGTTTTTGACAGGAATCGACTACCTACACCCAGACCTCGCCTTGAATTATGTAAGTACACTTTTTGTATGATAAAAACAGTTTTTATGCTAATTTCCATAGGCAAGCTAGACCTTCAGTTCGAGCCATGAATGTCAGAGTGTCAGAAGTCAGTCAAAAATAAAGAAAAACACACCTCTACAATGCTGATTTATGCTATCATACCTATGGGACCCCAGTAGCATATTAGCACTAAGCTCACGTGAACATTTTTTGGCCATAGATTACACATGGCCATCTGAAGCTTGTAAAAGGCATTCCATGTTTTATCCATGTCTTTCCAAAGCTTCTAAAAAATGCACAATGCTTGCACAAAAAGCACAATGTTTGTGTTAAATGAAAATGAACTAAAATTATAGACAGGTCCTGGGGGTTCCTTACTGCTAATTTCTGCTAATTTGGCTAGTACACTGATTCAGCTGACACTCATAGCCATTCTGTTCTAAATATCTTCACAGCCAGGGTTTTCTGTGGCTCCTCTACAGGGCTAATCTTGCTCCTCTACTGTGTGCACCAATGCTACTTAATGTTAACGTGGACGTACACAGTAAATGTGATTTCCTACCACACAGGCTATATTGGCAGCGGGCTGCTGTTTTTTGTTCTAGCCTTTTTGCTGCAGTACAGGAACTGCTAAAGCGACATATAGCACAGCGTTAGCCTGATTCTTACCATATTAACCAAAAGCAAAAGAATCTTCATTTGGATCATTTGTGGTAGAGATGTGTATGGGTACTAGGTTAACTATATAAGATGGAAATATTCAACTACTGAAACAAGAGTATGTGAAAAGGACGGTGTTACCAAGGAGAAGTTGTTAAGGACATAACTGAGAAGGCGCAGCCGGCTCTGATGCTGTTTTCTCACTAACTTGGCTGACATTAACTACTCTAGCTGGTGTAAGCTCAGTCCAGAAACAGGGTAAAGATATTTCTCTGATAAATTTGCTATTGGCTCTTCATCCACTTCCAGTTAGCGCCTTTAGCTTATTAGCTCACCTGAAGAGGCAGCCTCTGTTACTCTACACGAAAACCTACCGTTTTCAAATGTGTGTTCCCACATTAATGTCATCCCAAGTCTATTTCTTTTTGTTTTCCTTCCAGCAATAACTGATTAGCTGTTTAGTAACTCTTATGGATACTTGAGTATCAAAACTAGTTGAAATGCACATCTCTTATTTAGCACAGATCCCAGTTTGCAGTGCTGACCGAAAGCCTGAGACGAAACCAGCTTCCCATTTACTGTAATTTCCCCACTTGATCCTTAAGAAATGCACCTAACTGCGAATAGGTATTTGAAAGAATCTCAGTATCTTCCTTCGCTTTCCACAAAAGACACATTTGGGTCATGCACGCAATCAGATCTGAAACTAATGAAGGTTTTTTGCCTGCTTTGTGAAATGGGAGCAGACTGCACCTTGGCAATTAAAAAATTCTGCCGTTCTTCCATCACAAATGTCATTCCGCAGAGATTTCTGGATGCAGCAAAGCAGAGACAAAATAAACATCTCTGCGTTCCCCATCCCTTTTCCAGTGAAAGCACTCTCTCTCTTTCTGTCTCGAAATTAGGAAGCAGACAATTTTACAGCCACGCGGTTGCTGTGTTGGGAGGCTGGCAGCGGCATTCACGCAGAGAGACCCTGATTCCAGGCCAGAGTGTGTGAGCGCACTGTGTGGGCTCCGGGTCTGGCCGTGCCTTTGAACACAGATGAGTCTTAACCCAAAAATAACCTTTGCTTATCTGCGGCGGTGGGTGATGCCAGAGCACGCTCCGCTGGGCTGATGTCTCCAGCCGAGCTGGGCTGAGACAGTCATTTACTGCATCCTCCCCTCTGCTTCCATTCCCCCCCCCCCCCCCCCCCCCCCCCCCCCCCCCCCCTCCTCTCACTGCTACTGTTTTATTTAGCACCAATTCCACCCAGAAGCTCCCACTCTTCGCTCCCTCTGAATTATCGCAACACATGGAGGTGCCTATGCAGCAGCATTGAAAATATACCAGCTTTACCCTTAGCGCCAGAAAGAAAGAACAGCATGCTCTTGTCTTTTTCCCCCCTATATTTGTAGTAGTGGAATACGATTTGGGGTTGGGCGGGAAAAAATAGATGCTTGTGCTGGCTAATGTGTGATGAGGAGGGAATTTGTGAGCTCGTTTGAAGGATGTTTTTTATTTTTTTTGACAGGGGACTGCGTTTAATTCATTGCTTGATAACCGCACTGTTAGGCAGCAGCCAGATGGAGGTTTGCCAGAGACTCTCTCTCTATCTCTCTCTCTCTCTCTCTCTCTCATGCTCGCTCTCTCTTTCCTGCCAGACATACAGCAGGGAACAGAAGCAAGCCCAGGCTGTCATTGTTCAGCTCAGCGCAGCTTTATGTATATCTTTCAAAGTACAGCTATCTTCCATCATGTTGCCATGGCAATGACACATGATGTCATTCAAACATAACATCTATGTTATGAACATCTTTTCAAGTTTGGCTCTTGTAGGTGCTTTTCGTTGATGTGCATATGCTTTGCTATAGTACTGGGTGTCAGAATTAGCCATGTAGTAATGAACATTATGGTAATAGAATTGATGTGGAGGGCCTCGCACAGGTTTTATGGAATAATGTTTAAATCTATATTAGCTGGCTAGAAAAGTAAACAGAAAATGGGAATACAGTAGGAAAAGATGGGTGATGATGGGTTGTTGTCATCTTCACCTTTTGCTGAAACACAAAGTGCATTTATATGCGCACTAACAATACGATCGTTCTCTGATTCATGTGGTTATGTAAGCAGGACACTATAGTATATCAGACTAAGTCATTATTGAATTTCAAGACATCTGGGTTTTAGCCCAATAATCAGGTAAAACAGTGTGTGAATAATGTTAATCTGGTCTCCTTCATTTGTCTATATGTATGCATGCGTACAAACAGACCGGGATAGAGAAGAGTACAGTGACCGACAAGACCCAATGCACAGTGCAATGAAAAATGTGTTGCAAGCTCATAAACGTGTTGATGCTGTCTAGTATTTAAACGTTTGTATGACTTATGGAAACATTTCCGTTGTGCTGTGACTGGCTCTGCTGTTATTTTCGAAGCTGTATTGTTTTCTGTATTTGCAGCTTGTTTGTTAAATGCAGCGCTGGTGTCATTTCGATTAAAGTGTTTTCTGTGTTCGCAGCTTGTTTTTTATTTTGCGGTGCTATGGGTCTTATCAATGGGTCTTGTTGTGCTGGTATGAGTGGATCAGACACAGAGCAGTGCTGCTGGAGTTTTTAAACACTGTGTCCACTCACTGTCCACTCTATTAAACACTCCTACCTTGTCGGTCCACCTTGTAGATGTAAAGTCAGAGACGATAGCTCATCTGCTGCTGCACAGTTTGTGTTGGTCATCCTCTAGTCCTTCATCAGTGGTCATAGGACGCTGCCCACAGGACGCTGTAGGCTGGATATTTTTGGTTGGTGGACTATTCTCAGTCCAGCAGGGACACTGAGATGTTTAAAACCTCCAGCAGCACTGCTGTGACTGATCTACTCAGACCAGCACAACACACACTAACACACCACCACCACATCAGTGTTGCTCTGTGAGGGTCCATGGGGGTCCTGACAACTGAAGAACAGGGTAAACGGAGGCTAACAAAGTATCAGAGAAACAGCTGGACTACAGTCTGTAACTGTAGAACTACAAAGTGCACCTACAGAGTAAGTGGAGCTGATAAAATGGACAATGAGTGTAGAAACAAGGAGGTGGTCATAATATTATGCCTGTTTGGCGCATGTGTGTGTGTGTGTGTGTGTGTATGTATGTATGTATATATAAACATACACACACATACGCCAATAAATATCGCTGCTGTCAGAACAAAAATATCTCCAAAATGATTACAGGAGAAGGAAAAAACACACATTACTTCAATGTCAATGGAACCAGAATTTTTTCCAATGTATGCCAACATGCATTTTCAAATGATGTCAAAAACTGAAAATTGACAAAAATGGAGATACAAGGTTTTGTTCCGACAACAGCATATATATATATATATATATATATATATATATATATATATAATGGCAGCCGTCCTTACAAATGTTGACTTTTTCGTTCTTAATAAGTCTTTTTCGTTTTTAATAAGCCGTTCTTAATAACTCACACCAACATCCTGCTTCCAGCACCTCCTTATATTGTGACATTGTGTTACCAAATAAAACTTTTTTTTGATCCAAAAATGTAAATATCGCTGCTGTTGGGACAAAACATTGTATCTCCATTTTATTTAATTTTTCTGTTTTTTTAACATAATTTTAAAATGCTTGTTGCCCTTTATGTTATGTGTTCAAGATGAATGACCCAAAATAAAAGTCCCACAATGACTTGAAAATAAGTCTGGTTCCACTGACTTACATTGAAAGTGAAGTGTGTTTTTTTCTTCTCCTGTAAAGTTACCATTTTGGAGAAACAAGGCTTTGTTCAGATAGCAGCGACATGCTGCTTGTCCATTTGTTTAACTGCTCAATTCTTTTTCACACACTTCTATAACCTAAGAATAGCTCCATTGGCATTGATGTCCCTGTAGTTACTGAATAATAATGGTATGAAATAAAGATAAGCAGCAAAAGAAAAAGCCATATAGTGTGATAGTAAGGTGTTGGACCTGTTGAAAAACGGCCCCGGTTTATCCAAACCTCAGACAGCAGAGCAGAACGAGCACAGACTGTTGTTTTCTGTGCGCAACACAAGAAGAGACATGTCTCAAAACAACTACAGCAAAACAGACCCATGTGAAAGAGTGACTCAGCGGCTTCAGACAAAACACTCAAAACTTTTAAAGACAGGATTCTGTGAACTTCAAAAACTTCATAAATCTTTCACCAGAAGTTCATTATTTTCACAATGTGCAGGAAACTGCTTTCTGTATGAGTAGCATACATGCAGCTTAAACTAAGGTTAAGATTAAATTTAATGCAGTCTTAGGTCTCACTTTATTTGGATAGTCCTATGTGGACCCCTATAGATTATCTACAGATGTTCAAATTGTTAACAAACTGTCTGTTGAAACTAAACAGTGGAGGGGTTGGGGTTAGGATTTGGACAAGGGTTAGGACTAGGACCAGGGTGAGGGTTGGGTTTAGGTTTTGGGTTGAGGTTAAGGTTAGGATTAGAGTCAGGTTTAGAGTTAAAGACAATTTGTGGACAGTTTAGTAGATATTTAGTTGAATGTAATTTGACAGTAAAGTAAGCATCTACAAATCATCAAAAATGGACTATCCAAATGCAGTGTTACCCAGCCTTATAGCACATCTTTTATCTTTTAATAGCCACAGAATTCACTCATGGCTTTTGCATCACCAGCCTCTTAGATGGCCACATGTCTTTGCAATGAATGTTTATACGCTGCAGCCCTGCTGTAATATCCCTCTCTGTGTAGTTGTAAACAGACTGTTCTTGCTGACACAGTCTGATCATGTCCAGCATTTGTAACAAGGCAGAATAACTCATTAAAAAATGAGAGTGAGACTTTAATATTTGAGTCGTAACCTAAAAACGTTGTCAAAAAACAGGCAATGGTCAAATCCAGTAAAGATAAGAGACACAAAAAGATAAACATAACAAGGCAAAAAGTCAAAATAGCAAACAGAGTCAAAAACTGGAAAAATCGTGACAGTCAGAAGAAAACCACTCAGTAGCTATTGAATAAGAAACAATACCTCATACTGATCTAGTCTAAACGCCAGGGCTTTATACTAAGCTAATTACAACAGAACAGGTGTAACCAGTTAGTACTCAGGCCACAGAAAGCGGGAGTTGGAGCAAGATGGAGAGCTGAGAATCATGTGATCCCCCTGGGGATTCTGGGAAATGGAGTCCATAGAGACATCTGAGCCTGAGGGATGCATGACGCATTAAACTTCTTAGTCAGCTGCTGTTTTTCCTTATATACTGTACAGACGCATGAGCATCACATGCACTGAATGTACACTTTTCACCACATATTCCAGCTGACGTCTTTCCAACAGATCGAAATGCGGATGCCACTTTAGTCACTGCTTCTACCAGTCAAGCAGTCTCTGTGACTGAAGCTTCTGCCCGTGAAAAAACGTCTTCTTCAAAGTCACTTAGATCTTTTTCTCCTGCATTCTTGATCCAAAATCTAGGTCAGCTGAACCTGCTCAGCATTTTCTTACATCTGGACTACTTTATTCAAGTCTTCCTTAAGTTTGTCAGCTATCTGTGTTATTCAGTTTCTTTGTTTTATGTTAGATTCACACATTTGCTCCAACGTCATGTCCTTCTACGTCTTAGGTTTAAGTCTTCTTTTACTGCATGCGTCATGTATTTAGAAAGTAAAACTGATTATGCACTGACTCATGGCTCAATGTTTTCCCTTGATCGGATTATATAATTGCATGTAAATGCATTGAATGCATTATGACTAAAACAGATTTTTGCAGTTATCAGATTATTTTGTAGATTTGCTCTGTGAGTTTCTCTGATAGCGACAATGACCCTTATTAATTAACGTTGCATAAAAATAGTGCATATTTTAGCTCTTTTATGGATGTACAAACTACTCTGTGCTAGATATGTGAAATCTTTTCTATGCTGTGGAAGATTTGAGTGCAAATGACGAATCAGCGTGTGAAATCAAGCACCAGCGTACCAGCATCTCATTTACATAACATTTACATGTAATACGCCCTAATGCACCCAGAGGTTTCAGTACAGAGCCAGTAAAACGACAACAGCTTGTGAGCCAGTAGCTATGCTAGTACGCAGAGTTTGATGTCGGATAGTGAGCGCACTGCTCCCCCTACTGGCCAAACTTTATTGTGCTAAAATGACAATGATTGGACAGGATGACTGGAATTTTTTTGTGAATCGGTAATAGAAAAGCACAGTTTAATATGTCTTTAAATGGAACGTGGAACAGTTGCTGCAGTTGTTTAAGCCAATGTGCATGTAAAATAAGTACATCCACTATTATACTGGATTGCCGTGTGCACAAACTATTGGCATTATTGTTATTTCCTCATTTTATTCTCATCATTGGAAGATGATCAATTTGGTTGGTTAACCACAATTCAAGTATTTTTTTCAGGTGGATAAAGTATTATGCTCAAATTGACACACACGTCTTTCAAGATACAGACAGGGAAAAGGTGAAATAATAAAATTGTCGGGGAAATTTCTGGCCGCTCATTGTGCAATCAGGTTTGACCATGTGTTCTGAATAAGAGCTACTGCCTGTGACAGTGCTTCTCTTTTAAAGCCCAGACAGGGAAATCCTCATCACATCTGGTGTCATGTTTTTCCTCCTCTTTAGAAGGAGGTAGTTGTAGCCTGCTGGCACAAGAATTGTCAAGAGAATGTACAATTCCCTTTTTTTCAATAATCACTACTCAGTTCCCCAATAAAAGGCGAATAGTATTGCAAGTCACCCATTAACTTCACAGCTCCTGTAATCAACCTGAGCCATTTAAACGTTTCGGTCTGTTATTGTCCCTGCTGGTAGTCTACTTACGGGGAGTTAAAGCAGTATTTGCACACGATCTTCAAGAGTGTAGTAATTTTAACAGTTGAACATAGTAGTTTTTGGTCTTTTGTGGTATTTTAAAACCATAGTCAATTATGAGTTTTGGCACAGCAGATGTGGTGCATGCCACATGATTCTTGAAGATAATACATTTGATGCCTCATGACCTAAATGGCAATATCTCATCATAACATGTTGGTCAAACTGTATGAACATGCAGCCAAACCAGCACCAGACCAGCACTGAATGCATGTTGGTCTAAGCTATTTTTGCACTACAGTATTCTTACAGTATTACAGTGGCCAAGCAAAGTGTTTCATACAGTTATAAAACAGATACTTCTGGTCCTAAAATCTGATTGCTGAGTTGCGTTCAAAGCTGTGTAAAATCCACAATATAGACACACCTATGACTACCTCACAGCAACTGAATTGTATATTATGCGCCACAGCACAGATACCCTTATGCTGTTAATGGAATAATATTTTACTCTCATGCTGGTCGCATGGATTTCTGAGTATACTGATAAGGTAAGAACCCGTTTTTGTTTAAACTGAGAGGCAACTTATGTTTTTCCATCATTAATATCACAGACTTGAATTAAAGTACTTACGGTATGATTAATCATAAAACGGCAGTATAGGCTTCTAAAAAAACAGTTCTGTACTTCCTAAAAATTGTGCTAGCTATGAATGTTTAGAAATTCAAGCCTTAACATCCAAATATTGCATCATTTATGGAGTGTGGATGTGTCTGAGTCCAAAATGACCATTTCTTAGCTGTATTTTGCACTGTTGGGCTGCAGGATCCAGTAGTTAAATTCCTACGTAATGTACTATGTAGGGAACAAGGAACCATTTGACATTCAGCCCCAGTGTGAAAAGAAGGGCACAGCTGGATTGGTGCTAAATAAGACTCGCGATGGTAGTTTGGTGACCAGAAGTACTTATAAAGTTAAAGGTTTTGCATTAAACAGTGCTGAGTTATCATATGATCATTGTTATACAACAAAAAGTTAAGAAGTTCATGAAATGATTGCAGTAAACAGCAATGAGCAACTGAACTTTCAGCGGCCCATGGTTGCTTGGCAATGGTACCATATGCTAAAGGAATTACATTTCTTAGCGGAATACTTGTTTATGTCTATTATTATTATTTCTAATAACTTAAATTATTTTTTGAAAAATGGTGCATTTTATGTTGACCGCTGTTTAAAAAAAGCATTAAGCCACTTGAGGCTGAGTGTTCCTGTGATTTTATTACCCTTCTTGTGAAAAAATGTAGTAACACACAGCCTCTCATGGCTAATTGGTTTAATAAACTGCACATTTAGGTTTATTAGTTTTGTCCATCAAGTCATGTCAAGAGGCTTTTATTGTCATTCCATCTATGTACAAGTACACAGTGGAGTAAAATTACGTTCCTCCAGGAACAACACGGTGCAACAAGGAACAAAAGTACAAAATGCGAACGTGCAGACATCGTGTGTAAACAAAAAATTTAGCTAGAAACAATCAAATAAATATGATAAATTAAACAGACATTAGACACAGTTGTAAGGGGGAGCGAGGAGGCGAACGCACACGCTGAGATAAGCGAGATTTATTATGGGCAAATCCAGGGTCGTGGTCATAACAGTCCAGGTTCATATAGCCGATGCGGACGGAACGGGAAACAGACATGACAAAAACCAGAGCAACCAGCAAACAGACATCAAACAAAGACCAGGTACAAAGATACAATGACTGGCAAATGCAAGGGGCAAACACAGGGCTTAAATACACGGGGGCAACGAGCGACAGGTGAAAACAATTGGGGCGGAGTTACAAAACCAAAACTAGAACACATGGACAGGACTGGGAGGAGCCAACCATGACAACAGTAAACAGACAGGACAGTGCAGCACTGACACAGCACTAATTCTGGACATGAGGTCCTGGAATAAGGTGCAGAGATGTTTAACATGCTGTGATCTGTGAGTCACGCAGTCAGATGACAGACAGAAACACAGCAGTTACTGAGGTAGAAAACCTGAGTAGACCAGTGTAAACACAGTGTAGCAGCAATGATCCAGATAGTGCAAGTAGAGCATCAAAAGAGTTGTGTGTGTGGAGTGTGTGTGTGTGTGTGTGTGTGTGTGTGTGTGTTGGGGGGGGGGGGGGGGGGGTTAGCTCAGTCCTTGTGAGTTTAAGAACCTGATAACATAACATGTAGGTCGAATGCATCTGACTTTCAAACGCCTTTCAGCCAAGTTTTGATCGAGTGATTCATTAGCTGAGGTGTGTAAAAGCAGGGAAGACACCACAATAATTAGGTCAGGGGTTCTGGAGGTGCTGAGTTTAGATTCTCCGCTGCTGTGTTTGGGACATGTGTGAGTGCAGAGAGCAAAGATTCTCCTCAGCTTTTGTCGCTGGTCTCCCTGTCAGTAATCTCTACCTGCTTTGCGCTGCTATAGTGATCAGACACAGACTGGAGGTGTCAATACCTCTCAAAGCCATTTTGTACACCGAGTTACCTTCTCCAGGCATGTCATTACACTGCGCAGCGGCACAGGGATGAGAGGCCTTTTGTCCCTCACTGACTCATCATGGTAAATGCCAGCCAGCTCCCTCATCAGCCTGGAGCCATCGACAACTTCTGTGAATGATCTTTTCGACTGCGGCCTAATGAATGCTAGTCTCTTCCCGCTGTCTGGGTAATAGTAGCTTTGGATAATGCAAATCTGCAAGGCAGATTCAGTTCAGTGCTGAAAGAACTAGCCAAATCTGTCCATCAGGAGCAGCAATCTAGAGCCACAGTGCTGCGCAGGCTACTAGACGACACATAGAGAGAGAGAAAGATGCGGGGGGACTATTCTCGGCTGGGCAATACCTGCCTCAGTTGGCTCTGCTCCAGAGAGGACCATTTGGTGATTGCATTTGCTGAATTGATGAGTCTCGGAGAGATATTTACGGCTGCTGCATCTGTTTCACTGCGTCATTTCTTTCCATCTGGCATTTTATTCCTATTGCCTGTTGCCACATTGAAATTAAATTCCTCTTATAATTGGCGTGTCAGTAGCTTGTGTTTATTTCGCTGATGTTACATCTGAGAAAAGTGTGACTTTTAATTAGGAAATTGTTAACAGATCATTAGCAAATCAAATGCACAATGAGTGTTCCAGAGAATTCCATGCTCTTGAGATAAATGTGTGGCTTTATTCAAAACTTTGTTGTCACAGTGAGTGAACTGCAGCAAAACTAAGTAAGATCTTAGCTATGCTGCTGTGACAACAAAGCCGCAGTGCAAAAAAGATTAATGGACTCCCATATGAAAATGATTCCAATGAACAGAAAAATGACAATGTTATTTGCTTTTTTGCTTGTTTTTATGTCTCAAACTAGCTGATGCTCTCAAGGCACGCTGGCCCACCTACTTAATATGTGTTAGACCGCTTATTTCAGATTAGAGTTATAAATGGGTCATTATCCATTTACAGTGAGAATTCAGGTGGATACATTTCTTAAAAATCACTTTCTTTCATCCCAAAACGAAATAATCATAATATGTCCTTTAACATCTCCTTTTGTCGTATATGCTAAAACCTAAGCTTAAGCTTAATTCCAAACACATTTTACAGTCACTGGTGTTATATGAATGCAGTGTAACACCAATGACTGTGACTCCAGTGACATTCTGGTCTGAGTATTGTGTAAACTGGCTAACTCATGGTTGGTCATGTGACCTTGTTGCAACTTTTTAAAATCAGTAATAAAAATGATATATTTGGCATTATTTTGACAAAATTTTAATGACGCAGACATTAAAGCACATAACACTGGTTACACATAGAAATTATGTGCTGCCTGATAAACAAAATTATGAATAAATTAATGAACTATAGTGAGCGAGGGTGGATTTGCCTTCTCATGCCTTGAGATGATTCCTCTCTGCTGAGCCTCGACCCAAGAAGCAGTTTAGTAGAGCTGAACATACTGTGTTGAAATGTAATATAAGAGTCCTGATGACACCAGTCACCAAAATCAAATGAATTTTTAAAATAAAATACATATTTTTTTTAATGTAGTATAAGATTAATGATAAAAAAGTAAACATGATGTTTATACAAATTCTAAACCTCTTCAAAATATTATATTTAAAGTATGGAAAATTGTTTTTGTCATGAGCTGTTTTGCAGATGCAGAGCGACTATGAAACAGGATAAATAAAGAAAAATCATAAGGGAAAAGTATAATTTAATCTTAGGTTAACTGTGCAAATGTATATACTGACTTTCGGAGCTGTGTCTAATATTTTAATCATCTTTTTAAGCCCTGCAGCCTTTGTGACATGGGCCCCTTATCCAAGTGGACAAGGTCCCAAATAATGAAAGTATGATGTTGTGCCCTGTGATAGACTGGTGACCTGTCCAGGGTGTTTCCTGCCTTCTGCCCAGTGAGCACTGGGATGAGCTCCTGCGCCCCCTTGTAACCCAGAAGGATAAGCGGCTGAGATAATATGTGTTTGTGTGTGTGTGTGTGTGTGTGTGTGTGATGTTGCAGGTTGTGAAGGATCTGTCTGACTGTTATCACTGTGAATAAGACATCCGCTCTGTCTGTGTGGTGTTGATGAAGATAACTGATATGGGTAGGCAATGTGTCGGTATCTATATGAGGGCCCTATAAAGATTCTACGGGGGCCCAGTCACTGCAGGCCCATAGCGATACCCCTTTCCTTGCCCCACCCCAAAAACCCAGCCCAGTATTTACAATTTATGCCACAGATTCTCTAACTCATTTGTTACCACAGCATTGGTAGCGAACAGTAGAGGTCCTTAGAACTTTACCTGGGCTCACTGAGACTTTTGATCCTACATTATATAGCAGGTGTGAGAGCCATTTTGCACCTGCTGTGAAGAGTATCAACAGTGCTTTTCTATGGAGAGTATATAAGCTTGTTCATGTGCAACTGAACTCCTGTGTTAGCTGAATTCACTCATTAGAAGGGCTGTCTGGATAGTTTTTGAAATAGAGTATATGTAAAGTATTGATTGTGTTAATAAACACAGAACCTTTTGGAAATTCTTAGTCAGCCGATACAGTAGCTTACCATAACAAGCCCTTACATCAGATTACATCTGAGCTGTATCTCACAAGTCCTCAAGCAAATCTTTAACCAAGTTGCTTCATGTGAGTCTCGAGTCTCTGGGGGTGTGTGTGGGAGTCGGGTTTCAAGTCTTTAGTAGAGAGTTATAGTTTAGCCTTGTTTTTAGCTGCAGGCACAGCATTATACAAAAATAAACCTCAACTAAACCATGTCAAGTTCAATATGGCTTCATATAATGAGCCTTTCATTATATATTTGGCAGACGCTCTTATCCAAAGCTACTTGCAATTCGATTATTGTACACAGGTTGGCCAAGGTAGTGTTGGGAGTCTTGCCCAAGGACTCTTATTGGTATAGTGTAGGGCATTTACCCAGGCAGGGATTGAATCCCAGTTTGCAGTGTAGAAGGCAGAGGTGTTACCCACTACACTACAACTTGAAACAGTCGGTTAGTCCATAGTTTGTATAGCAAGTATGCTAGCTACGTTAGTTTAAGTAACTTTAAAAGGAATGTAATATATAGTGCACAAAAACCTCAGACAGATCGGCTATTATGGCTGTTAGCATATCAATCCTGTTGCTACTGTGTAAAGTGGAAGAATGGCATTGGAGTAATGACTGTGCATGACAACAGCAAAGTGCTGTACATTAATAGGTAGAATTAATAGAATTAAATATATTTGTGTAGAATTAATAAAGTTATATCAGTAGAATTAATAGAGTTTGAGCACAACTAGTATGGAGCTGATAAAGAAAAAAAATCACTTAGCCCAGATGTAGTTGATCAGCCAAGACATGTTTGGAGTCCAAATTTTGCTTCTTTAGTTTAGAAGTTTAGCTACAAGTCTAATGTTGCTAACAAACACTGGAACAATAGTCACCCAGACAGCAGAATTTATTTCTGTAAAAATACATTCATAAAACTTCTCTCAACCCCCTCAAACTACATCTAGACTTTACTGAAGGTCACATAGACTTGCTGGTGTTATTTGTAGAATAGTATGCCTTACTGTGAGGTATAAAATAAACAAAAGTTCACCACAGTGTGCAGCCATTACAGACATGAGGGCTGGTTCACAAAGCAGGGCTGATCTTGCTTCACATTTGTCTGTATTTATGATGTTCATTGTCACAAATACTGAGTCGAGATCAGCAGTCCTACTACTGAGGTTTGTGAAAACACACCCTGTTGTCTAAAGTAGCTGAAGACCTTGTTGCAACTAAAGAAGCAAAATTTGGACTCCAAACATGTCTGGACGAATGAGCTACATCTGGGATATGTGGAAAATTCCACTATCCGCATAGGAACAGAAAGGGCAAGTAGGCCTCCTTCCTCCCTGACCTTGGTTAGGCAATGAGGAATAGACTGATTGGTGAAAAAGTGTCCAAGAATGTACAAGACCTGTGCCAAAGGATCCATTGTGTTATTGCCTTATTGAGAGAAAGAACTAACACTACTAGAGATTTGTGATGCACAGCCCAGTATCTTGCACTGACAGCACAGAATCTATAGTAGACTGTAGAGTGTGGTGGCTACATATCTTGACATACTGCTCCAACAGGCCCACTATCATGAAAGCATCATACATCCAGACAGAGATCCTTTAGTACCCCCATTGAGGAGATGGAACGGGACAAAGTGGTTTGAACCTGCTCCATCATCTTCTAGTGGAAAACATGGCTGGTGAATATAGGGCATGTTGCCCTAAGAGACTACAAGTCTGAAAGGCAAAGCAAACCAGAACTTAAGCAAACCAGAACTGAAGAAAAGTGATATCCTTATGTGCAAGTTGATGCATTCACAGGATGGGGACATTGACAGCCTGCTACATATGAAGGCCAATACTGCCCTAATGTATGTGTCAACTGACAGCATCACATAGCTAGAGGCAAGGTCGCAGGCAGTATTTCCGAGAAAACTCCCTGTAGATTTTATGTAGGACTCCAACTCAGTGTTGTAGCGGAGCATGACTTGTTGACACAATCTTGGAAGAAGAGACCTTGATACAACTTACGACAAGAGCAGAAACTTTCCATCCATTCTGATTGTTGTCATCGAGGTCGAAGCCAGAGGCCACTCGGCATGTGAGTGGACACTCCTTGACAACAGGCACTGAGGACATCTGGCTGGTTGATTGGGTCCACAGTGAAGAGGCTGCAAGCCATCTGCTTCCCCCTCTGCCATGCCTTCAGAGGTGGAGTTATAGAAGACACCTCCAAAGCTGGGAGGTCATTGATGCCTTTTTTTTCTAAATGCCCCAAAGGTATTGACATAATAGCAGTTGTGTGAAATTTAATCACTGAAAGAAAAAGGATTCTGTGATAGGACTTCATCAGATGGCAGTATGTCTACAGGCAAGCTAGCTTTGATGAAATCAGTCTTGTGCCATGGTCTGCTGATCGAACCATAGCCTCCCTACAGGTATAAGGGGCTAGGCTCAGACAGAAGATGCATGCTTTATGGACCTCTCGGGAGTTGAGACCAGTATCCTGAGCAGAGCTGTGGAAACAAACAGAGATGAGTGGATAGAATGATGAAAAGTGTGCATTTTTCTGTCAAACTGAATGTGTTGCCAGTGATCCATTCAGAGAATTTGGTGGTGGCATCTTAAATTACTGTAAAACTGCCGTGTGTACATCCATGTGAGCCAGAGTAAAACTCATCTGCATGAAGAATCTGAGCTTTCTGTGTGCTGCCATGTATCACTGTATGAAAGATACACAAAATTCTGCCAGTCTGCAGTTACAGCAAAGGAGGGAAAAGTTCAGCAACCTCGCTGCTGGTCTTTAGTTGAATTTATGGGGATTTAAGGCAGGGATGTGTCATCGCCACCCCTAATTCTTCAGTGATATGTAGCTAAGATCAGCTTCTTATTATTATCCCAAATTATCCCGTTCCGCCTTAAATGGAGCAGCAGTTCTGATACCTGAGGTGCCAGAATGTAAATGCTGCAACATTTAAGGTGGAACAGGAGACTTAGCTAGTGAGCTACTACAACATCAGCTACTACTAGTGATTCTTTATGCTTGTTATGAAGTAAAGGACCATAATACTGTACACTGATATGATTTTAAACTAAGATAATACAATGGTTTCATCATTTTTAACAGAGACAAATCTCACATCACAAATCTTGTGTGTTTCTTTGGTCTTTTGTGCAGCCATCTTGCCAGTTTTTCATTTATTTCATCACACTCTGTTTGGAGTGTATCTCTGAAAAATCTCCGTTTGGAGGGCCATGTAACTAACACTTCACCCTACCCCTCTATCTCAGAAAAAATTGGCACACCCTACTCCTAGACAAGAACAAACAAAACAGATGGCTAAGTGTTTAGTGGTAGGGGAGAGGGTTGAAGTGGGATTGGGCCCAAGTAAACTGAACCTGAGTGCATAGTTACCCTTCTTGCAGGGGTACCAAGCACACTGAGCCAGGATGTGTGGGTGGAGCTTCAATTAGTGCAGACCACTGATTTGTTATCACATAATGGTCACACTGTTATGTTCCATCGGTGATGTTGCACAAACCAAATGCAGTAAAAGGTAAATAAAAGCTTCAAGCTCCTGTATTGTTGCTATTGTGTTTACTGTTAACACTTGCGGCGCATGTATCTAGCACACAACCTTCAGAGAACCCTGCCTACTTTTGCAGTTCTTTTGTGTGCTGGGAAACGGTATTTGACTGGAGTATAGATAGTTCTGGGTTCGGAATAGCTGTGCTGGTAAAATGCCTGTTAAACAGTTCCTGGGAGAAAACAGCCAAATTTTCTTTTTGCTCTGCCAACTGTTCCTGCTTGCATATTTGATAAAAAGATTCATTGCTCATTTATAAGATTATGCAGCATCTAATATCCATAGCAAACTGTTTAGAAGGAGATTCATCATCAAAAAATGATTCTTCTAGCCTGCCTGTGTGCTCCATTCTTCCCAACATTATGAAGCGTACTGTATTATTAGTGCTGACCTATTGTACTCTCGCTTCTATTTCCATAATGCATGGCTAGCGGTGGTAATAGCCAATATTTTCTTCTTTCAGAATGCAGAGGCCAGCTATGACTTCAGCAGCAACGACCCGTACCCGTACCCCCGCTACACGGATGACTGGTTTAACAGGTAATCAGCAGTCCGTCAGTGGGTTTTGCTTTGTGACTCAAGGCTGTGTGAGGGGTGGAGGGGGTTGCAGGAGATCGGCGAAGATGAGTGTGTTGACCCGTGTCTGTGTTTCCTGGCAGTGGTTGGCTAAAGGACAGCTTGCTTCTCCGTATTGATTTTCCTTACACGTAACCCCATTAAGTCATCTTTCTCTCTGGGCTCTTGGCCTAGCTGCACAAATACGGAGAGCATGGCCCACATTGACTCCTCACAGTGCACTTCTGTTCCTGTCTTAACTGTGGCTTTCTTATGTATATTAAAATAACAGAATATTAGAAAACCCTAGATGTCAGATCGTATGTTTTACATGATTTGAAGCTGCTTTTTTTGTTTCTTTGATAAATTGAAAGAAGCAGCATTACTGAGTCAGGAGGAAAATAAATGGTTATACTGTGGTATATGTTGGCTGCTGCGAATAGAAAAAGGTTAATTAATCTTTTATTAGTCTCGCAACGGGGACATTTACAGTGCTACAGCAGCAAAGGGATAGCAAGGCACTCAGGAAAAGATGTGATTCAAAAACTATGCAGTAAATTCTAAATGGTTTAAGTGAACATGAAGTTTATTATGTAATTTTACAAGGTCTCAATATGAACCTCCTCCAGCTGTACGGACAACATCAACGCCATAGCCAAATTCGTCCCATACTCAATCGAGCATGTCGGGAGTCACTGCACTCACGGCTCTTTGAATGTGATTTCGGAGATCACCCAGTGTTGAGGGGATTGGCACATAAACAGAGTCCTTAACGTACCACCACGAAAAAGTCTCACGGCATGAAATCTGGTGATGCTGGTGATCTTTTACTTTGAACTGTTGGTACCAACGACAAATGGTCTGAGCGTTTGGAGGTTAACTGCCATAGTGACAGTCAGAAACTGTTGATTCCCTCTTTCAATTGGTATGTGATTGGTTTCTAGGCACCTCACGATTGTAAAATTATGGCACCTTGAAATGGGATTAATCTTTTTGAATCACCCTGTATATAAATAAATATGTGTACTTATATATATTATATATAATTTACTCTAGTGCCTTTTGTACTGTATTGTATGTATGATTAGATTTCCTGACACTGTATAAAAAAGCTAAATACATGTATGTATGCAGTGGTAGACAGAAGGTGCTCAGCAGGGACAGAGACAGTGCAGATTGGCATGCCTCCTACTTTAACATGGCTCTGCTCTCAGACTCAGCCTTAATGAACACTGGCACCTTATTACACCTTCCATCACCGGCGCCTTTGCAAAATCCACAACAGGCAGTTCGCGACAGCTCAAGGAAAAGAAGGACAAGCATAACTTTTTCTTTGTCCTCGCCTCTGTGTGTTTGTATGTGAGGGAGGGAGAAGAGCTGTGTGTGATGGCAGCAGTAATATCATCAGTGCTGCAGACTCGCAGGCTAATCAGACGGTTGTTTATAAATAGAGCGGCTCTGTCTGGCTGAGAGTGATGGGAGTCACCCACTGTCTGTCACGCTGGGCTTCCTCCACGGATGAAGTTCCCTTTCTGTGCTGGCTTGGAAACAGCCGTGCAGTTTCCTTATAATGGATAAGAGCATTATTTGAGAGAAAGAAGCCTCTTTCTGCTTGTGCTTTGAACATGACACATCTGTCACATCTGTCATGAGTTAAAGGGTCCGTGTGCTGGATTTTTTTCCACTGAAATAATACGTTTGATGTAGTATGTTGGAATTTTTAAGGATTTCTAAACATACCATCTCTTACTCAGTCCATACAGACTATGGAAAGAAAGCTGTTAAAAACAGCCTGCTAAGACTTCATCGTTTTTGTGATGTCACAAAGACCAATGCATTTTCATTAATCAGCCTCTACAGTAGTTTAGCCCCATCGTTTTACGGTGAAATTAAATTATAAGGAGAGTTTCAGTGTATTGCTTTTTGAATGAGGCTGAATACAGGACAGCCATAGATCTTAAAGCTGCAATAACAGCCTGTTTAACAGTGTAATGTGGAGAGATGAGGAGGCGGACGCATATGTGGAGAATAGCACGATTTATTCGGGGCAAATCCAGGGTTGTGGTCGATACAGTCCAGGTTCAGGTAGCCCATACGAAGAGCAGGAGGGATAGACATGACAAAGAACACAGAAATACTTTACAAAACACTTCAAACAGAACAAGCAGAACAAGCAAAACATCTAACACATCAAACATATCCAACAAATCATACAAAGACCTGCAACCACACAGGGGAAAACACAGGCTTTAATACATGAGGGTAAACGAGCGACAGGTGGAAACACAGGTGGAGACAATCAGGGGTGGAGTCACAAAACAAGAGGGCAGGACTGAAAACCAAAACAAAGCACATGGACAGGACTGGGAACTAAACATAACACGAGCACATGGACAGGACTGGGAGGGGCCAATCGTGACAAACAGTTAACAAGAGATGGGGAAATGGTAAATCAAAATCACATATGGGTCATAAGACATACACACACATTTTCTAAGCAGCTTATCCTTCTGGGTAGGTCATGAGACAGACAATTGAAAAATAGAGCACAAGAAAAATGCCATATGTGGGCCCTTTAAAGTTTATTAAAGGAATACTGTGGCATTATTCAACGTAAAATCAACCGTATCTAAAGTGCACAAGTGATTACCAACAATAATAATAGTTTCAACTCAGTAACTGAACAAAAAAAACCCCACTAAATGTAAACACTTACAACAAGAACACCCGCCTATTGGCCTCTACTTTAAATGCATTTTAAGTAAGAGAGTTTCAGAGAAATGCGTCAAAATCATTATCTGTGGTAATCAATTATTCATTACAGCTGCAGCAGAGAGATTAGGTTGAAAAACGCTGGAGGATCACTTTAAGATGACAGCAGACAGGGAGGCCCCCATTGATTTTAGATTATGCATGTTAAATTATGAGTCGTCTCCATTTGCGGTGAGGGGAAATACTAACATGTGGAACATTACATCAGACAGCGGTCGTGATTTGGAGGTTTTAAGTGCCTTGAATAATTTCAGGGTACAAAACAGAAACCCACCTCCCATAGAGGCCTCTAGCAGACATGAAACAAGAGCCAGCTTCCATCTGAAGTGAGCTTCCGGCTTCAACCCACTTGTCTAGCTGTGTAAACTGTAAAACTACTGAAATTCATTGTTATTCAAATAGGTAGCCATCTGTGTAACGAATTAGTGAAAACGCTGCTGTTAAGATGCCAGCTAATAAATACGGTGGTTTGCCAAATTATTTAGCCCCCTTTTGAAAGTTAACATTTTCTGAATGCAAATGATTCTTATACATATTTTTTATAAATAAAAATATGTAAGTAAGTGTCTTAATAACTTTTATTATGTGGTGAACTCATATACAGGTCTCAAAGCCAAAATAAACCTGTTTTACCTGATTACCATTTTTATCTTGTTTTAATTATGATTATTTTATTATTATTTATTATTTTAAAAAATTTTGTTTACTTTTTGATTCTCTTATTTTATTTTATTTTGATTTTACATTTTAGCTATATTATATATATATATACACATACATATGTAGTTGCCCTAGGCTTTATAAACAGGAGAAAAAAATAAGTGAAGTGGACCATCCAACATTCAGCCAATCAGGCCAAAGAGGCTTATCAAAGAGGCTTCAGATCTGAGCTCCATCATGAAAAGTCTGTGGCAGATACCAATACTGATGCTAAGGGGATAAAAAATCTGATAACCAATAAAATCTGCTAAAAATTTAATCTACTCACTACTGTCAGTTTACTTGATATGTGTTGGTATGTTTTCATATGACCCACTGCAACGGCCAGTTAGTTACCATATATTACCTTTCCACCAATTCCTATGACTTACAAATTAAAAAAAGCTAATTGAAAAAAAAATGCTGTGTAACTGATCTATAGGATTCTGCTAGAGATAATTATATTGCATAGCGCATTCATTCCCAATAGCTCTGATGCAAGTCACTGTGCTGTAGGGCATGTTCAGAAAATTCAGAGATGTTAGTGGTAACACTTTCTATGAATGTCACATTTGTAAGCATCTATAAACACATTTATAACATGCTATAACGCATTCATAAGGCATTATGAACATGGTTATAAATATTTATAGAAATGAATTACACTGAATTGCACTTTATAGCCATGTTTATTATACATTGTGAATTGTTAATATAATGCATTATAAGTAGTGTTAATAACATGTTATACTGTCAGTGCCAAAGAAGTCAGTCCCAGCTTGGAGAGACTTAAGTAAAGTCAAATAGAAAGTTTATTTACATCGTGAGATTTCCAATATTTTATTTGAGCATAAAGTCACTGTGGAGTGAAGGCCTGGAGAGGGAGAGGTGAGATAGCAGAGCGCTGTCATTGTAAATTGTTCTGGCACTAGTTCTAACATCAAGCACTAGAACCCTTCACTCTGTAACACTACAGTACAGTAATGCTAATTTCTGCTAGCATTCTATTGGACATGCAGTGTTGAGTTAACCAGGCTAACGGTGGTGTACATTAACAGTGGTGGACATTAACAGTGGTGGACATTAACAGTGGTGTACATTTACTTTCCCACATTGGGTTAAACACTGATGGCAGCACTAGTTTAAACTCTGACATTTGAAGCCTGTAATGAGCTTTATTGTGTATGTTTTAGTGTTTCAGTAAATCCTTCAGTAAATACTTCACTTCAACGTCACTCTTAACACTGGAGGAGGCTTTAGTACAGTACGCTCCACTTTACTTAGAGCGGACAAATACAGCTTATGAGCTCTTATAATTTATTATTAACAGTACTTAAAATGCATTATATTAACAATTCATAATGCATAATAAACATAGGTATAACATGTAATACATTTTTGTAACTTTTTATATCCATGTTTATGAATGCATTATGTTATGAATGTGTTTATGATGCTTACAAACGTGACATTCATAGAAAGTGTTACCATTGTTACCATCTGTGCTTTGAGGAGGTCAGTCCAACAAGGCTAATGGTGGTCAGTATATAGCTATCTTCAGTACTGGCTGATTGGATGTCTGCTCTTGTGATTGCTTTATTTATCGCAATCAATCTCAACTCAATAAGCACCGTACATGCTTTTGTTTTAGAAGAGAATCTTTGGAAAAAACACTGAACAGTTGGGCTGTATTTGTTTAGCTGTTGAGTCAGATTTTTAGTGGTTCTGGCTGAGCTTCAAAACCATTAACTTCAGTCAACATCCATCAGAAGTATTATTACGTACTATGGCTTACTATTCAGTAACTACAGGGACTTCATTGCAAATAGGCTGAGTTATTCTTAAGTTCTAGAAGTGTGTAGTAAAATTCTGGACCTGCCGGTGGGTCGTGACCATTGAAAAACTGTGATTTATTGAGATAAATATAAGATAGACATGGTCATAAGGATGCATAACAGGCTACTTTTAAATACTGGCATACAAAATCGATTTAAATGGTTTATTTCAGACAGTGTTGACAATGTGCCAAGAGCTCAAGTGAAAACAAAGTAAGCAAAAACTAATGTTGTTTCAGTGTTTATTGCCATGTAAGGTTTCAGGAAATGGATGATATTCCATGGAAAATTGAGCTAAAATTGCAAAAGTCAAAAATTGCACCTCATCTTCATGGTGAATTAAAGCAGACAGATGGTTGAAAATTAGCTTTATAGTGTCTGCCTAGAGTGTAAATGATTACATTACATTATAAGTGTCCCCCCGCGACCCTGAGGGAGATGCAACTTAGAAAATGTGTGTGTGTGTATAAGTGTTTCTCAATGAAGAGTTTGATATTCTGGAAGTCTGTGGAAAGCGCAGTTATACCCTCTATCTTCCTCTGTAAGAATGCAGTGGGGAACCGATTTGGTGGGGAACACTGAACAACTTTTGTTGAGATACCAAAAAAGTATTGTAGACTATTCCTGCTAATTGGTGTCATTTTTCTGAATGCATATGTTCAGTCATGGGACCAGGTGTGCTGGAGAGGTGTCTGCAGTGGCTAACAACAACATCTGTGGAGTAGGAGTGGCCTACAGCTCCAAGGTGGCAGGTACGTCTTGTATGGCCTGTCATGGATGTAATGGTGCTTATTTTGATTTTATGTTTATGATGATTGTCAGTGACACTTTCTGAGAACTTTATTTTTTTCAGTGTGGCTCTCAGATCTAAGAGATAAGAGAAAGGACAAGATTAATGAATTGAGGTATTGCAAAGGCTTTTGAAATTGGAAGTTAATTCTCAGCATCACTGAGATGCCCTGAGGAAATAATGACAGTCTGAGGTGATGGGGGGCTTTCAGCTCTGGGCAAGGACTTCATGGAGATGAAAAGAGTGACATGGCTCTTACCCTTGTGCAGGCATCCGTATGCTGGACCAGCCTTTCATGACGGACATCATCGAGGCCTCCTCCATCAGCCACATGCCACAGGTCATTGACATCTACAGCGCCAGCTGGGGTCCCACTGACGACGGCAAGACGGTGGATGGACCCCGCGAGCTCACGTTGCAGGCCATGGCAGATGGTGTCAACAAGGTACTCGTGGGAAATGTAGCGTTTCACTGACCAACAGAATCTGTCAGTTTCAATATAAGAGGATTGTTTTGTTCAGCCACTCTTTATTTCAGCTCCTTCTTTGTGTTGCGTGTTTTATAGAGCTGGCACACCTGTGGTTGGGTGAAAAAAGCCCACTATTACAAGTGTAACAGCTGGTGCTAGCTCATAACCACTGGAGTTTGGAGTCCTCCCGGCCACAACCATTTTTCATACCAGCCAACTGAAGAAATAATTCATCTCCAGGTGGAGCTCCAGGGGCTCGAGGGACTTTGAGCTAGATGAAGTACGATTTTATGAGACCCAACGAAGCGCTGGTGTAAAACACCAAGCTGTGCCCCTACTGTTCAGACGTGACTAACGGGGCTCGCAGTGATGGCCTCAATTTAACGTCTTGATGAATTAATCACAGCACTATGGAGTGATGCCCTCAAGTTCCAAAGCAGGCAGGAAGTGTTACTGAGTAGGTGCTACTGCCACCCTCTTATTCTTCCCTCTAAAACGGGCCAGAACAAACAACACTAATCAAGCCATGTTCCACTCAAACACTCAGTAGTAATGGTAGCTTATGTAAGCCTTTTCTCCTGCGCTCTGAAAAGTCTCCCGTTGATGAGAAGGGGGCTGGGGGGAAGTCATTCACTTAGATATTTCCTATGTAGTAGCCGATCTGCCCTTATTCTCCTGGGCAGTTTTATAACACTTACCCCTAAACATGTCAATTGGTTTTGGGTCTGCAGTCTGTAGCTTGGCTTGTGAAAATTGCCCCAGCTAATGGAAGCAAATGGTGCTGAGCGTGCCACTGCTGCTGTGTTTTTATCAGAATACTCCACTCTGTGAGCTGAGGCAGCACACGAGGTAATCTCATACACTGGTAATCATGTACAGTCACTTACCACAGACTGTAATTTAGACACGTTTCCCTGTACCTGGCAACAGAAGAGCCATTGACCCAAAAATGGCGTTTTTTAGTTTCTATTATAATAGTGTTTTGAATCAACGCTCTTATAATCAGGGTTGGAAATGGGCAGATTTTACTGGGGGAACCTTACTTTTTTTTTTTTGATAAAAAAAGTGTTGCTGCTGTTGGAGAAAACCTTGTATCTCCTTTTTTCAGTTTTTGACATAATATGAAAATGCCTGCTAGTCTTTACATCATCTCATGGTGAATGGACCAAAAGAAACGGCCCAAAATGACTTGGAAAAAAGTCTGGTTCCATTGACTTACATTAAAAGCAAAGTAGTTTTTTTCCTTCTCCTGTTAAGTTTTGGAGATACGAGGTTTTCTTTCGACAACAGTGATATGCTAAAATGTCTGTTTCTCTTCCATTCTTATGTTAAAATATACCATAAAAAACTTCCATGCACAGATTTTTAAGAAACAATGAATTACTGTATAGACAATATTATACTAAAGATAGAAAATAGAAACTCTATCCTTCACAAAATTAACAATATAAACATAAATGGAAAAGTGCACTTACTGTATTAAAAATGCAAAAAATTCTATTTAAAGAGTTGACAGCTTGAATGTTTTTTCTTAAAAACTTTACATTTACATTTTAAATGAAAAAGCTGAAAAAAACACTGAAATATTGTTGGCAACAACGGTTTTCATCGCGTTTTGCACATAAATTGAGTTCTTTATCCACCTGAGGCAACATTATGACACCAAACATTAATCCACTAAAACAAAACAATTGCAACTTAAACCTCAGTCCTTAAATAGTTATTGATCTTAAACACAGATCATACCACTTATGTGGAGACAAAGAACAGTCAGGAAATGGGAATAAAGTCTGGCTCTTCAAATGCTTGGAAACATCACTGAATTGCTTCACAAGCTAAGATATATATATATATATATATATATATATATATATATATATATATATAAAACAAAACTAACTTGCAGGAATCCAAACAAGCTTTCTTACAAGAATGAAAAATCTATAAAATGCCAAATGCTTTTCAAAACAACCACTATTGCAATCAAAATGCTAAAATATCTTATTCATGATATGATCTAATGTCCAGAGTCCAGTTACTTTCACCCTTGATGAGTTGATTTTACACACTTTTTTATTTAGACACCAAGCTAGCTCATAAAGAATGAACATTTGCAGGCTCGTTTGCTCCCTATTTGTTAACGCTGTTAACCTCCTGTATACGTTACATAAACACATCTCTGTTTCACACAAAGTCTTCAGACTTCTCGTGTGCACACTAGTGATACCAACCCTGGACCTCATTTCTAAGTGGTGCTACAACCTACCCCATGTTACAACCCTCCTCAGTATCTCATATCACTTCATTAAAAGGTTCTTTAGGAAACCCAAGGTAGTTCTTCTATGGCGTCAGTCCAAAGAATGCTTTTCTATCTCAATACTGAAATAACGAGCACTTACTGGCCACTCTCTTAGACATGTACCTTGTTGCTACACCTTGTAGGACCACTGTTGGGTGGACTATTCTTAACCCTGCTATTGACATGTGGTAACCCTACATTGACGTGTGTCCAAACCCCAGCAACACCACTGTGTCTGATACCAGCACCATTCACACTACCATGCTACCATGCTGCTTTCACAGCTGAGCTGAGAATGGTCCAACACACAAGTAATATCTGGTCCTGTGGTGGTCCCTTTCCACTGATGAATGAAGTAGAGGGTGGCTAATAAATTGTACAGCAGTAGATGAGCTATAGTTAGTTGCTGTAACACACGCACGTGTGGTAGATATACCTGATAAAATGGCCTGTGCGTTTAGATAAAAGGTGCAATAAAATGGCCTCTCGAAGTACCAGTGGTGGAAGAAGTACGCAAATCATGTAATTGAGTTAAAGTAAAGATACACAAAGTAAAATATTACTCCAGTAAAAGTAGAAGTTCCTCCCTTTAGACCTCCACTTGAGTGAAAGTACAAAAGTATTTGCCATCAAATGTACTTAAGTATCAAAAGTAAAAGTACTAAAAGAGTAATCATGGCTCTGATGTCCTGTTATCATTTTTATAACAAGACTCGCTTCATGAACTCATTTTAGGTGAAAATCCTCCAGTGTCTCTCTTGGTAAACCAGTCTTTTAATAGAAGGTCATTAATTAGTGACGCTGACGTCTATTAAAATGATCATAAACACAAAACACTGAAGGTAAACAGTTTCCATCAGGGAGAACCGAGTGGCTCTGAAATCACTTTTTACAGACAAGCAAAGTTTCAGTTTAAGATTTATTTACAACTTAGTTCCAAGTTTAAGTTAATTAATAAAAACTGGCTTTAAACTCAGGATCACAAATGAGCTCCTTTACTATATTGATCTGTAGGTCTCTGTTCATAAACATAAACCAGCCCAAACTAATTTACTATAAAATGAAAGTGTTTGTATAAATTCAGAAAAAAAACGACTGCATATGTGGACATATTTCTATATTGTGCTCTATTTACACAAAGTTAGGCTGTAGTCCTACTGGTTTGGTATGACCAACAGGTCAAAACAAGCTCTAAACAAAGTGACTGCTGTGCCCTGATTGCGCTTCTTTCATTTTGACATGTTACGTTTTTATACACACAGAAACCAAAAGGAACAACAGATTTCTCAAAATGTAGTGGAGGAAAAAGTCAGAGATTAGACTTTGAAATGTAGTGGAGTGAAAGTAAAAATGTTGCCCAAAATGTAAAAACTTCAGAAAATGGATGGATGGATGAATGGATATAACCACAGCTAATTTTTCTTCACTGAATAGAAAATTTCTGAGCAATTTACAGTTTTAATCTTGTCACAGATGTAGGTGAATGTAACGCCAGGAGTCTCGTTCAAGGACTCATACTGGTGGTGCTCTCACTGGTGGTGTTCTTGCCTGGGTGGGGAATCAAACCCCAACCTGTTGTGTGAAGGGTAGTGTTATTTCCCTCTACATTAAACCAACTGCTACTACTACAGAAGTCATGTTAATAGAATGAATTTCAAATTCAAATGGTCTTTTTTATGTTTTATATATATATATATATATATATATATGATATACATCGCCATCAATAAAAGAAAAAATATATACGTCTAAAATTATTACAAATGGATATACAGCATTTTGGTGCAACTCCTTTGTAACAATTGTAACTATATTTATTTTTATAAATGCATTTACTTTTCTTTATTTGATTATTAAAGCACACTTTTTTTGTATGTAAAAAAATGTCAAAAACATTCCAAATTCATTTCAAAATCAGTCACAACAGTGATGATGTTGTCATGGCAGCTGTGTGGAAAGCCTTGCAACTTCTTCCTACAACACCCAAGTGACCCTTCAGCAGGAGAGACTGTGATTCTCCCACACCTTCAAGATTCCCTCTCAGCTGCTCTCCTCATGAACAGAGCTCATTAGAGCAGCGGCAGCGTTTAAAGTGCAATCATTTGTTTTATATAATTGCGGCCAAACGGAGTTGATTGGTCTCTGTTCAGACAGGAGGCTGAGCGAGGGCGAGAGAGAGAGATAAAGGAATAAATAGATAAACGAGTACATACAGCTGGAAGAGGAGAGAAAATCGAAACCCTTGGCAGTTGGTCTAAGAATTTGTGTTCATTTTAGCTTTATAGTTTTACGAGCATCACAGCGTAAATCTGAGCAGACCGATTAACCAGGCGTCGTTAATAGCTACATATTAGGGAAAGATAATGAAGGAACAAGCAGCAAAAGCATTAGAGCATCACCGAATGCAATTTGAGATGTCTGAGCTAATATAATGTGCTGTTCATGTAGTAAGTAAAAAAAAAAAAAAAGAAAAAAAACAGTTAATTAGAAGAAACAGTCCTGTGGAAAATGTTGGCACCCCAGTCAAATAACAGATGTGGTTGATTTTCTAACTGACAATAAGTTACACATCTTCTGCAGAGAACACACTACTGCACACGTTGATGCACAGTTACTGCTTATTTACATTGGGGGAAAAAAATAATATATGGCCTGTGCGAAAGTTATAGCACATTTGATTTATTTATTCATTTTCACTCAGCAAATACATATAAATCAAGCATTAAAGTTACCAGTTGCCATATTTAATTGTGTCTCTGTAGAGGATGTGTGACTTATTTTTTCCTTAGAAAATCCGCAAAACGTGTCAGGAGTGACCAGGAGTGTTCAACCATTTCTGTACAAATGTAAGTCTTTTGCAGTATTTTGCAGTAAAGACCCTCGACAAAGCAATTTACCAATAAACGTTACCTATGTGGACTTTTTATAGCAAGTTTACGAAGTGGAATATAAAGTGGAAAAAGCACAAAATTTAATAAATGTACTGAGACAAAAAATAATAACTGATCAGATACAGTAGAACTGAAATGCAAAAGAAAATAAAAGAACAAAAAACTTTAAATGTTATATTACACGTAATGCAGTGTAAATGCAGATGCTTTTAAAGGTGGTCACTGATAAAAATCAAGGGGATAGTGGTTCTCAGATTTTGAGGTAGATGCTGGACATCTGTAAAGTCTGTTTACATATTAAAAGACTTCAGAACAGTTCTTCTAATTTAAAATGGCTTAAAATAACTCAGCCCTTGTGTACATCATGATACTATTATACAGCTTGATTAGACCGACATTCACTTCTGAAAATACCTCATTTATGAAGTCATTTATGTAGTGTTAATTATGGACATATGTGCATGTGTGTTTGACCTATGGCTCTCGTCATCCCACAGGGCCGAGGGGGTAAAGGCAGTATCTATGTGTGGGCTTCGGGGGACGGTGGTAGCTATGATGACTGCAACTGTGATGGCTATGCCTCCAGCATGTGGACCATCTCCATTAACTCGGCCATCAACGATGGGCGCACGGCCCTCTATGACGAGAGCTGCTCCTCCACGCTGGCCTCCACCTTCAGCAACGGCCGCAAGAGGAACCCCGAGGCAGGCGTGGTGAGTAGCTTGTGTTGAAAAACTTCAGTTTTATAAGCAGCTTGCAGTTTTACATTCATTCCAGCTCTTAAAAGTCATGTTATTACATTTTTGATATATATCAAATTCCACCTCCGCATTTAACCCATCCGTGAAGTGAAACACCACATACACACTAGTGAATACACACACTAGGGGGCAGTGAGCACACATGCCCGGAGCAGTGGGCAGCCCTATCCACGGCGCCCAGGGAGCAGTTGGGGGTTAGGTGTCTTGCTCAAGGACATCTCAGTCATGGACTGTCGGCACTGGGGATCGAACCGGCAAACTTCCGGTCACAGGGCCAGTTCCCATAAAGGTAGTTTTTCACACATTGAATAAAAATTTATACATTTCCATCACAGCGCTGAAAATGGTAAAGAATGGGTTAAATGGCAGCAATAGCCTCGTTTTGTGATAGCCTTAAAGGTTTAGCAGAGTTCCTCCAGCATTATTAGCACAACCAATGAAAAGAGAAAAAAATGCATTTCTACATAACCACCTCTTTCGTAGGTCTGCATGCTCTGCTAGATCAGATTGTGTTGTTTGACCTGAAGAACTCGCGCAGTGTGTAAATCTTGCATATGGCTAGTATGAAAATAACAATAATTGAGATCTTACATGACATCACATTAATCTAAAAGGGATGGGGGGGTTCATTTGCAAAGGAAATGGTTTATGTCATATTTTTGCCAAATCGAACCCCAAGTGTAAGTAAATGTCTATGGTCTTAAAACTACTAAAAATATTTCTGTTATATTATTCTGATAAGAATCAAACAGCACATTATTTACACCATGGTTCAGGTGCTGGACTTGGGCCCTCCAGTAAAGAATGTGCTGTGTGATGTTTGGAGGCTCCTCTACTCAAAAACACCCACCAAACCTGGCAATTAGTAGTGGAGTTGAAATAGGGTTTGCTTGAGCTGGAAAATCACCAAACTGTGCTGGCCCTCCAGGATTTTGAGAACCCTGCTTTATGGTCTTCAGGTATTGTGCTTTGTTCGGTCTAATCTCAGATGTGGTGATCTGGAGATGTAAAGAGTGGAGGAGGTAGGAGCCATATCACATCCCTTGGAAATGTAATACCTTTCCCCCACCCACGTACAATACCGAGCAAGATGAAAGAGAGAACTAATTGTCTCGCCGTTTTTGTGTGCGAACAATTACCTGTGAAATGGAAGTCAGAGGCACAGAGGGATGCATTCAGCGTGGCTCTTAATCTCAGCCCCATCTCCCGATTTAAAGAAATAAGCGGAGATGAAGAGCACTTTTAGCCTGTCAGCGAGGATCTTGTAAAATGGAGTTGGAGGGAAGAAGAAAGACAAAGATGGAGGGGTGGGTGGGGCATTAGCATCAGTCTGGCGCTCCTGTCAAAAGGAAGAACAATCATGTCTGAACTGTGCTGTCAGAAAGCTCAGCTTTGTCCCTCTGCTGACTGACTGACTTCTGCACACACTTCTGCACACTTATTACCAGCCTACGTCACACCTCCAGACAAATTGCAGTTCTGTGTTAGTAATTAGCTCTAACTAAAGCCTTATTTGAGTGCAAATGTGATGTGTTCCTGTTAAGAGTTCAGCTTTGAACAATTACATCATCACTTTTTCAGATTTGTGGTAAATTCTTGGTACATTTATGACATCAGTAAGAGCAAACAGTATTCTTCAGCCAATGGGCTGATCAGCTCACCAACCAATCAGCACTCAGTAGCAGTAATGTTAGCATCTTACTGTTTGATGTAGAATAATTAAAAGATATTGGTGAGTTTTCTTTGATTTTTTTAATGGAACGCATCTTTATGCTTTCCAAAATTAAATAAAGTTCCCACATAAATAGCTAGACACATTTATTTATTTATCAGTTTACTTCCATTTACCTACACTCATTGCAGACTCCAGCATTTTGTAGCCATGTTTTTGAGGTGTTTTTTAGATATGGGGCACCCAAAAAGTTAATTAGTTGGTTGATGGCCAGAATAACTAGCAATAGCTTTCTTTTTCATGTGCTTCCAGTATATGTGGTGAAATTGCATTCTTTAAATACTCAAGTAGTTTCTTTACAAATGATACCCGCTGGCTTACCTTTAATTAGTAATAAGAAATCCTTCACACCACAGTCACAGTCTCTGACTTTTGATTCATTTGCAATGCAACAAACAACAACAACGTAAAATCCAGAGTGATGGAAGTGCTGGGATTAAAAAAAGAGTGCTAGAGATTTATGCTTATGGCAGAGAATTCTGAAGAGTTTGGAGGGCAAGATGATGCACCTCCATCTCTCCTGCATCTGCGCTTGAAATCCGCATCACCACCTTAGTTACATGGTTACTGACACCTACATCGTTACCACAGCAACCCATGCAGAGGTTGGCTGGTGATGTCTGATGATGTCTGGCAGCATCCAGGCTTGTGATGTCTGGACACACAAATCTGATCTGACCACTTTCAAATAAGAATGTGGACAGTCATCTCAAAAGATTTGACAAACAAATCCGATTTGCCTGTGTCTGAACAAGCCTTAGTAGCTTCTAACTAAAGACTGAAGCAGCTTAAGCTCAAGTAAACAAACGTTACATTATTTACATGATTTTGCACTGAATTAACAGATAAAAACCTACTGAATTCACATTCTGTTTGAAGCAGCATAAAACATGTGATTATGGAATCTAACAGCTCTGGATAATAAATGCGATCAGCTGAAATAATTGCGATTCAACCATTATGTAATACATGTGACAGGCCTATCACGTAGTTTAGAGTACACTGTAGATTGAAATGTAATTGACCTATGGGTGCAATACTTTTGGATCGCTACCTTTTTTGGTTTCAATCATGTGGTTTTTAGCAAATCTTGGCACTTCCAATCTCAACTGTTTCCAAGATGGCAGCCCTTTTAGATGCAGTGTGTTCTACGCTAATTAGCTGAGTCATCTTTTTCCCCTGAGTGTGCCTGTAAGTGCCGGAGTTGCTGTTTTTGACACGCATCTCCCTTTTTCACCACTTTGTCTCTTTTCAGTTCAAAAGAGCGTTATTGGCGTGAACGTTAGAGCTGCAGTTTTGCCAAAGCTGCATTGTAACATGAAATTTTCATAGGATGAAAGCAGTGATAGAAACATGAGATCTGATCTCTCTCTCCTTCTGTCCGCAGGCCACCACAGATCTGTATGGAAACTGCACGTTGCGTCACTCTGGCACGTCGGCTGCTGCTCCCGAGGCTGCTGGCGTGTTTGCCTTGGCGTTGGAAGCCAAGTACGTACACCTCTGCTTTCCACCCAGTGAACCTGCTTAAAGATTTATGGAACAATCGTGTAGCTCACACGTTGGAGAGCTCCTCTCAGGCGGATTCACTCCCAGCTGTAGATTACCGTTGATGAGTCTGTGTCATAGCAGCGTCGTATTGCCAGTACCTTTAAGAAACCTCTTTGAGGTGTTTTCCTCAGTGCTTCTAAGACCCCTGGATGACACACTTCATACTGATATGCTCTCAGCCGTTCACGAAACTGGCTGATTGCTCTATAAAGCGAAAGAATGTGCAACGTTTGTAGTCGAAGCCAATGCTTAGGAAATCGCTGTCCGAATGCCAGCGAATGAAAATCATGTTCTGCCTGCATCTGGTGCTTAAAGCTAATTACATCAGTGTGGAGCTCACGCTCTGTACGGGCAGATTGGCTTGAAGCTCTCCTTCGTTCAGATAATTGAATGTCTGGTATGGATGAGTGTGAACATCACCTGGTAGACGTAACGTGCTGGAGAGACAGGTCCAGGAGGCAGCTGCGTAGTGCCATGGAGTGACCTCAATCTTTCATAAAATATCCAGAACTTATTTCCAGGAGTAAGAAAATGTATCAGTTTTGCCCCTTTCACATAAACTGCAGTGTTTAAGGTGAGATGCACCAGGTTAATAAGGCAATTTTTGTAAAACAATAAATACAACTATTATTTTTTTTCAAGTGAATATTATGCATATGAGATACGCGGATTCTTTAATACCTAATCTTAGCTTTTAATACCTGAGCTCTACACTTTGGATGATTTTAGACTTAAAAGTTCATTCCACTGGAAAAGCTCCAGAGAGCTTAAAGAATAGAATACTGAAATTGCTTACTGTTTTATTATTAAATCAAGAAAACACCAAGCATTCCTATTATAAAACATTTTTAGATCAATGTAGCACAAAATCTAACATAAATCCAGCTATAAGCAATATATTGGAAAGTCCTCTAGTATATCCTCCAGCTGAGTACCATATTGGTAGTGAATGGAGAGAAAAGCTGATTTTGAGAACAACTGCACTCTCAGAAATAAAGGTATTAAACCATCACTGTGCCCCTCTTGTCACTGGGGTGGGACCTTCAAGGGTACATCTCATTACCTTTAGTCAGGGAACATAACTGAATCATAATCCACTGAAATTATATGTTCTAAGCTGTACTGACTCCACACACACTGACTTGCCTCCAGGCTTTTTTATTTTATTGTTCTGCTTTAAAACATTCAGTTATGAAAAGGTACAAATACAAACCTTTCACCTGAAAAATGTATTTAAGGTTCACGAACAGACCTTAGAACCACTATATATATATATATATATATATATATATATATATATATATATATATATATATATATATATATATATTTAGTGATGTATAACATGGCTTGATTGTACCAAATGTGGGGGGAGCTAAGCCTTCAATAATGTTGGCATCTTTTGGAAAATACAAGTTAGACATGTGAACTGACCAAACATGCTGAAATAAACACATTTCTGTTGAATTTTGACTTCTTTTTTTGTTTGTTTTTGGATTTCCCCCAATTTTCTCCCCAATTTCATCCACTAATTACACGATACTGCCAGCACAAGGCACACGCAACCTCACTGGACACCCGAACGTGCTTGAAGGAAAGCGTCATCTGTTATGTCAGCTAACAGACACCCGCGCTAACTAGTATTGCTCTGAGTGATGGGGGAGAAGGGGGGCCATACTACCCACCCAGAGAACGAGGCCAATTGAGCTCTCTTAGACTCCCGGCCATGGACGGCTGTAGTATCACTAGTGATCGAACTTGTGATCTCCTGATGATAGAGCCAACGCTTAGACAGTTGTGCCACTCAGGAGTCCTGAATTTTGACATTTTTTAAGATTACAATTAAATCCAAAAATCTGAAAAATGATTAGACCAAATCACCTGTGGTGTCTTGCCTTAATTAATCCCTTGACTCTTGACGCATTTAACTGATTTAATATATCACTTTATAAAAGTGTTTGCTGATGTTCATCCCGTGATCAAAACAGAACAATGCTAAATATTATTTTAGCAATCTTTTCTGGTCCTAGCAACGAAGGCAAAACAGTTGCCTTCATATCATCTTTGCTTTCCTTCTGCTGTTTGATGCGGACGTTAGTGTGTTGGGACTGGTGTTAATGAATGTTGACATGACCTTGCCTCTGTAAAGCCTCTGTGTTTGCTCAGCGTTGAATAATGATGTAGCTGACGGCCGAGCGGGTCACTCACTCCTGCCAAAAGTAAATACTGATTGCAGGCTGGGAGCGCATGTGTGTTTTGTCCACTGCCCAAACACACTCATGGCACCGTAATGATATGAGCTTTGCATCTCGCTGAAGAGCTGAGGATTGACTAGTGACAGTTGTAGAGGGAAGCGCGATACTTTCTTTTTCTTCTGATACCAATTCTAGTTTCCCTATATGAACACTGGTAGGTTTGAAAGTCTTGTTGTGCACATTAAAAAAAATGGTGATTTATGGAGAAAAAAATCATTTTTGCATGATTTGAAAACTCCATTTTCTCTTTGCATTGTGTTAAAATATCACGATGAATGGACCAATAGAAATGAAATCCCATGACGTGAACTTCCATCACTAGTTAAGAATGCTTTTCCTTCTCCTGTAAAGTTACAATTTTGGACATGCAAAGTTTCGTTCAGACAGCAACGACAAACTGATAAGTGAATTCAACTACTTTGATATGAATCTATTACTGATACAGGAATTCAGTTTGCACACACCCTTTTTTTCTAAACTGTAAGGGCAGGAAGAAACACAAAATACAAAAATCTATTTGATACAATGTGATAGTATCTTGATACAATAGGTTTTTCGATAAAGCAAAAATAAGCAGTGTCTGAATATGTTCCATGAGTTTATATGTTAATATTAATATTTTAATGTTTGCACTTTAGGCACAGCTTATATGCACGTACATATCGGCACATTTTTAGATTTAAATTTCATTTCTGAGGAGGAGATTCATTTTTTCAATATTTTGTATGGTAATTATGTTACATACAGAGCTCTGATTATACACAGATTTACTCAGGTTGATTGATTTATGAAAAAGGCCAGTCATTTGAGTGTGGGGGCATGCATAAAATAAGCCTTCACTCTGATAGGATTGCACCCATGTGCCTAGTTTTGCTCACTGACATTGATTTCCACAAAAGATGATAAATAAGAAAATCTTGGAAGAAACCTCGGAGAGTATCTGCAATACAGTTTAAAATGAGATTTTTCAACAATTATTGAAATTGCACCTTCAATAATCTCCATAGAAAAGCACTGAGTAACAGAATGGAGCACTCAAATATTGATGTTCTAAATGATAGTCACTTGCAAAAGTCTTCTACAGGGAACACACCTAAATATGGAATGTTATCTGCAAATTGTGCACTGTTAAGTTTAATATAATGAAAAAAATAAAACATAAAATGTGCCATAACTTCTGCACAGGCCATATTTTGTTTTTATTTTATCCCAATGTGTTAACTTCAGCATGAAATTGTGTATTAAAATGTTCAGGAGAAGAAATGTTAGCTTTTTTCGCTTAAAAAAACAACAACAATAACATGTCATTTGACTAGGGTAGCATTCAGCTGTACTAGCTTTTATTTTATCAGCTATGCAATATAGTCCTATCCTACAAAGTGATTCGTTTCAGTCATTTTAACATCAACACATCCCATTTCAAATAAAACTCTTAAGAATAATGCCAGAAGAATGCGCTCTGGATCAATATTTTTATGCGAGAATTGATTCTCCAAAGCAAACAACCGGATCGGCGGACGCTTCAGTATCGACCTGCCCATCCATACGGTAGACTCTGAACGTTGCATTAACACAAATAATCCACTTCTGCACCAGCACTCAAAGGAAAATGTTTGCTTTCCATCTTTTCTAAAGTGCTCTTAAGAACCCATGTATCTAAGAGAATATTCCTGTTGACTTGCAATTTCCTGTTTGGCGGAGGACAGTGTTTCATCAAGCAGGGTTACTTAGTAACTGTCTGTTGACCATTAGGAGAAAGGAAGGGTTTTAGTTATTTTTAACTGAGCTTATTTTGACCTAAATCTCCACTTCTCGTCTGTGTGCAGTCCGAACCTGACGTGGAGGGACATGCAACACCTGACAGTGCTCACCTCCAAGAGGAACAAACTCCATGATGAAGTGCACCAGTGGAGGAGGAATGGAGTGGGCCTGGAGTTTAACCATCTGTTCGGCTACGGCGTGCTGGACGCTGGCGGCATGGTCAAGCTGGCACGGGACTGGAAGACTGTGCCAGAGCGTTTCCACTGCGTGGCTGGCTCTGTTCAGGAGATGCAGTAAGTGTTGCCCACAGAGTGCATATGACGGTAAAAGGTTTGGGGACGTATAGCTTTTCATTTTTTTTTAAATAGAGTCCAAATTTTCTATGCTTTTTTGAAACAAAACTGTTTGATGTAGTATGTAAACACAGTTAGTCCTCAGGCCACACAGTCCACATGTCCACAAAAATGACCCATTTTTGAATTTATTATTTTTTGAAAAAGCAAACCATTTACATACATCCACCTATTCAGCCTACAGCAGTTTAGCTCCGCCCATTCACACTGAAGTTATAAGGAGTGTTGTAGCCCAGACTGCCCTGTGAATGAGGTGCAAGACAGAGAACCAGAGATCATTTATTCAATGAGGTTTTAGGGCCACTGTTAATAAAAATAGCCTTTGAGAATAAAGTCATACCATTTTGAGAAAAAATGTCATACTATTTTGAGAAAAAAAGTCATACTATTTTGAGAAAAAACAGCTATAATATTTCAAGAAAAAATCATAATGTTTAGAGGAAAAAACTTGTAATATTTCTAGGATAAACTGTAGGGAAGACTGAGTGTTTCTTTATGGGTGAAATTGATATGAAAGTATAACTCCGCTAACTCAACTCCCCTCATTTAACACGAGAAGGTGCTGTCTTCCATTTGCAAAGCCATTGGCCATAATATTGCAATCTTTCCTGGTATTAATGCCACTTTAATGTCGTAATTCTATTACTTTTTTCTCGAAATAGTACAGGTTTTTTTCTCAGAATTTTACGACTTTATTCTCAAAGTCTATTATTTTTATTTTTATTAACAGTGGCCCCAAAACACTGTTGTATATTTACGTCTGTTAAATTCAAAGAGATAAAAAATTAGGAAAAATTTCAAATAAATTATGACACTTTTTTGCTCCCAGTACATGAGGGGCAGTTCATTTCCAGATTTAGCAGTAGTGATGCAGCAGGGAAAGCAGGGGACTGTCCCCTCAGACACCATTTAAACCTGGTCATATCCAGTGACTTAGATCTGGATCGTAACTTGATAAGAATTTAACCACATGCGTTTACCAATTGCCAGTCATGTCCAATCTGGTTAGGTTGAAATCTGTTTGCTGTCTGGCATAAAATATCCTAATCAGCCAAAGTCCTTATAGGAAATTCTGTCCACTTGACAGCCATCATGACACCAGTAGGCTGTTATTTCCACTCATACAAGATCAGGCGCCTGTTTGAATGAGGAGAGACTTTTAAACTCAAAGGTAAAAGCTACATTAACGTTTCATGAACAATCAGACAAAAACAGCATAAATAATTTGTCTCAAATAAGACACAAAAATATTTTTCAGCTTGTTTTGGTTACTCCATATGTTACTCCATACCCTCCTCTGAAGGGTGAGATTTGTCTGTAAACAGATTCCATGTTGAGTGTTACAAGCTTTCCTATTCATTTTCCAACCACTGTCCAATCTCCTCCTAACGGGAACATAAGAACAAGAACCTGGAGAACGAGAAGAGACTTCAGCCTCGTAAAGATATGATGGTTGGGAGACATTTTACAAACCTGTTCCACTTTTGCATAGTTTCCTGCTGGAGATGCAAGAAAAGTGGCTATGTCTGCGGCTACACAGACAAGTATGTCTGTATTCTACTTTATATTTTTGGTCGTGGGCTGGAGGTTAGGGAACCAGCCTCATGACCGGAAGGTTGCTGGTTTGATCCCCAGAGCCGACAGCACATGACTGAAGTGTCCTTGAGCAAGACACCTAACCCCCAACTGCTCCCCGGGCGCTGCGGATTGGGCTGCCCACCGCTCCGGGCAAGTGTGCTCACTGCCCCCTAGTGTGTGTGTGCTCACTACTGTATGTGGTGTTTTACTTCACAGATGGGTTAAATGTGGAGGTGAAATTTCCCCATTGTGGGACTATTAAGGGTCACTTAATCTTAATCTTAACACACTATTTCCAAAAGTATTCACTCATCTGCCTTCACACACATATAAAATTGAGTGACATCCCATGCTTAATCCATAGGGTTTAATATGATGACACCCTTTGCAGCTATAACAGCTTCAACTCTTCTGGGAAGGCTTTCCACAAGGGTTAGAAGTGTGTTTATGGGAATTTTGACTGTTCTTCCAGAAACACATTCGTGAGGTCAGACACTGATGTTGAACAAGAAGGCCTGGCTCACAGTCTCCACTCTAATTCATCCTAAAGGTGTTCTATTGGGTTGAGGTCAGGACAGTCAAGTTGTTCCACACCAAACTCGCTCATCCATGTCTTCATGGACCTTGCTTTGTGCACCGGTGCGTAGTCATGTTGGAACAGGAAGGGACCGTCCCCAAACTGTTCTAACAAAGATGGGAGCATGAAATTGCCCAAAATCTTTTGGTGCTGAAGCATTAAGATTCCTCTCACTGGAACTAAGGGGCCGAGCCCAACTCCTGAAAAACAACCCACACCATAATCCCCCTTCCACCAAACTTTACACTTGGTACAATGCAGTCAGACAAGTACCGTTCTCCTGGCAACCGTCAAACCCAGACTCATCCATCAGATTGTTACACAGACAAGCACGATTCATCACTCCAGACAACATATCTCCACTGCTCTAGAGTCCAGTGGCAGCGCTTTACACCACTGCATTCAACGCTTTGCATTGCGCTTGGTGATGTAAGGCTTGGATGCAGCTGCTCGGCCATGGAAACCCATTCCATGAAGCTCTCTATGCTGTTCTTCAGCTAATCTGAAGGCCACATGAAGTTTGGAGGTCTGTAGCAATTGACTCTGCAGAAAGTTGCCAACCTCTGCGCACTATGCACCTCAGCATCCGCTGACTCCCACTCTGTCTTTTTACGTGGCCGACCACTTCATGGCTGAGATGCTGTCGTTCCCAATTGCTTCCACTTTGTTATAATACCACTGACAGCTGACTGTGGACTATTTAGTAGTGAGGAAATCTCACGACTGGACTTGTTGCCCAGGTGGCGTACGATCACGGTATTATGCTGGAATTCACAGAGCTCCTGAGAGCGACCCATTCTTTCAATAATACTTGTAGAAGCAGTCTGCAGGCCTAGGGGCTTGGTTTTATACACGTGTGGCCATTGAAGTGATTGGAACACCTGAATTCAATGATTTGGATGGGTGACTGAATACTTTTGGCAATATAGTGTATGTTTACAGCCAAGATGGTAAAATGAACAAACTTTTGTGGCTCTCAAGGTGGTTTGATTTTTGATGAAAGGACAAAATGTCTATTTTTAACATTTGGGTCTAGATAGTCCTCCTAAAAAAGATGAAGGGCAGCTAAAAATGTTTAGGAGCATTTTTAAAGAGGATTAGAGCATAAATACAGGCAACTATTTATACCACAAGACACGCCAGTATTTGTCTACATAACCTGAAAGAAAGTGTGATGCATGGTGCTGTGAGGAAATCACACATCACACATGGGTGTGCAGTATTACAGACAGAGGTAGTGGAAGTAGCTTTGAATGTTGCTCAGCCAGATAGCTTTTAGGTCTGTAAGTTTTAGAATCGATATGTTGATGGCTCACATCAACTGATTTTAGGCTTGTCAGGCCACTATTGATTGCTGACTACTGATGGTTGGTTATCGGTTAAAAGAGTTCAACAGGCCTGGGGCGCAAATTTAGTCTGATAAGTGGGGAATCAAAGTCAGATGGCTAGAGCTTACCTATAGCAACAGAGACGTAAAACCGTGTGAACAAAAATAAATATAATGGAATAAAATTACAAACTCTATCCTACAGAAAGCCAACATGGGTCTTTGCTTAGGCCAGAATATTAAAGCTCTGTTCTTTTGTTATTTTTCTGTTTTGTGGTTGCAGTAAAGCAGTTCTGAAATCTGAGGGTGCTGCCTCTTCTTATGCCCCTGTAAGAAACCATGTAAATTTGCATTGGCTGAGGTTACAGTTTGCAGTAGGGAAGCTTTCCACCCAGCCGTCAGCTTCCTTTTTTGACATTCATCATGTGTCAGCTGGGTGTAGATGTTGTACGGAGGGACTGCTCCAGTCTGACAGCTCTCAGCTTTGATCCACCCCTGAGCTCCACATGATGGCATATTGCTAGTGTCAAACCTCACTCTCTCGACCAGCAGACCCAGGGAGTCCCTCACCCCTTCCCTCTCTCTCTCTCTCTCTCTCTCTCTCTCTCTCTCTCTCTCTCTCTCTCTTTCTCTCTCTCTTTCTCTCTCTCCTTCTCTCTCTCTCTTTCCCTCCCTCTTTTCTCTCAGCACCTGTGCTCCTTATTCTCACGTCTGCTATAATTAGTCCTCTCCTACTCACTGCTGGGCATAGCATGCTATGGCAACAGCCTCAATTAGTCTGAGCCTGAGTGGCAATGGAGGGGATGTGCATGTGTGTTTGAGTGTGTATGTTTGTTTTTGTACATTTCAAGGTCCAACATGTCTTTGTAGGAAAACCAAGTGAAACATGGGACTAATAGGGCATCAAAATGGTCCTAATCTTGTGAAGTGGTCTTTCAAAAAGGCCATATGTTACATTTGTTAAACTAAAAAGGCAAAATAATTTCTTTTTGGTTACTGAGGTTGAGGTTATTGTTACAGTACTGTGCAAAAGTCAGAGAACTTCCCTTCATGTCTTTTTCAATCAAAAATAACTTTTAAATAAAGTAAGAAGATATTTCTGAGGCATTAGATATATGGAGTTTTCCAAAATCTTGAAAGCTACAGAAAAAATGGGCCTCCTAACAACCACCTGGGACATCTGGTAAACACCAAAACTGCCCCCATCAGATAAACAGCACTTAAAGCTTTCATCTTTGAGAGAGAGGAGAAAATCAAGATGCTTCAGATCTGAAAACATCCACAGGTGTTTCTGTCCATCCTTCCACTGTGAGAAGACGACTCAGCGCTATGGGTCTGAAAGGATGTGTAGCTGATCAAGAAGAACCTCAGAAAAGGAGACGGACACATCAAACAAAGAAGCTGAACAATGGACTGACCACCCCAGTGTCCAGACCTCAGCACCACTGAATGTGTTTGATTACTTCAGAAAATGATGGACCAGCTTCTAAGACTGAACTTTGGAGGTGTGTCTGCAGATTCTTTGAGGAACTGAAAGTGAGTCTCCAGACATGAATGGAAGCTGTTATGAAAGTAAAGAGTGGACATACATATGATCTCAAGTCCTGACATTGTATGAAAACAAATAGACTGTATGTGTTTACATCTGTGTGTCCTTGTCGAACCCCACACTGTCAAAGTGGCAGATCTCATGTCTTACCTAGCGGAAAGTCCACAGGAGCCTTAGCCACGGCAACAGGCGAGAATAGCAATTAAACAGAGGCAGAGTGAAATAAATCCGCTGCTGAATGGTAATGAGCGTGGGCACGCAGGGGCTTCTGCCACATGATAAGGCCTCTATCAGCCCCAACTAATGAATGCCTCCAAGCAGGCTGACAGCTAACCTGCATGGAACAATGCGACGCGTGTCTCCGCCGTGGGCCGTGTGGAAAAATAAGGCTTTAATTGATTTGTAGGGAGGTTCCCGAAACAAGGCATGACTCTCAGAGGATGCTGGCAGTGTTGCCGCTGCATCATTATGTAGGCCTAAAAAAGCCTGCCTCATTTATACTGAAATATGTGTAAAAAGGAGAGAAGAAAAGAGAGTATGTGTGCAAGAATAACGAGAGGAAAAAAGAACATGTCGGGGATGTTTTTGTGTGGGTGGACTGTGAAGGTGCGTGTGTGTAGGTGGCTGAGAGTGAATGCAGCATCCTAACACCTAGAAGTCTAGACTTTGTATTCTTATTTTATTAGACCATTTAAATGTAATTACATTATTGCAGAGGCTACTTAATTACATAATGAGTTACCTTTACATTTGTATTCTCTACACTGAAAAAGTGATGCGTTAAATTAACTTTATTCAAATGTGTAAACGAATTTTGTTATATGCCGATGGGCGATGTAACCTAACATTACCTGACAACTGTGGGAAAGAGAATTAAAAGAGGACATACTTAATTTTAACACTGTGGGGTCTGAGGGTGCTGAATTGACTTTTGCATTTATTCTTAAATTCAACTTTAAAGGCACCTGCAATCGAAATGATACCCACATATTATACATCAAAATGTTTAGAACAATCTCAGCTCTCCATGTAAACTCACTGACTCACTCGCACATGTTTAGCATGTTTAGCGTGAAGTTACCATGCAAGGCCATTTTAAGAGATAATTGGGCCTGAAAGACGAAAAAAAACATGAAATCCAATTTTAGAAATTCTTAATATTGCTTGTGAGGACGTGGCTTTACTCATGTGGTAGAATTGTTTTGGTGCTTGAAAGGGGTTTACCGAAGTGCTGCATTGGTTCACAACTTTGAATGTGAGACACATATGATCTCGCAATAGGATGGAATCGAAAGGGTGACTCTACAGATTCAGGAACTCTATGAACTGTATTTCTGCAGTGTTATCATAAAGATAGATAACAGAGACACAGAGTTCATCAACCCCAGAGGTTTAGATACTGTGATAAAAATGTACATGCAATGTTGATTTTACTACTAAAACATAATTATTATATATTATTATCCTCTCCATGGATCACCACCTTATCGTGGTGGAGAGGTTTGTGTGCTTGAAGGACCCTAGGAGCTATGTTGTCTGGAGCAAAAGCTCCTGGTAGGGTCTCCCATGGCAAACTGGTCCTAGGTGACAGGCCAGACAAAGTGTGATCCATAACCACCCCTATGAGGACAACAAAGCAGGACTTGTGTACCCTGCCCGGATCAGGGTTACCGGGGCCCCACCCTGGAGCCAGGCCTGGGGGAGGGGCTCGCCAGCGAGCGTCTGGTGGCCGGGCATTCACTCATGGTGCCCGGCCGGGCCCAGCCCGAAGGAGCTACATGAGTCCCCCCTCCCATCGACCCACCACCGATGGGAGGGGCAGTAGTAGGGGTGCGGTGCATTGTGGATCGGGCAGTGTCCGAAGGCGTGGGCCTTGGCGTTCTGATCCTCGGTTGCTGAAACTGGCTTTTGGAACTTGGAACGTTACCTCACTGGCGGGGAAGGAGCCTGAGTTGGTGCGCGAGGTCGAGAGATACCGGCTAGATATAGTCGGGCTCACCTCAACACACAGCTTGGGCTCTGGGTCCAATCTCCTTGAGAGGGGCTGGACTTTTTTCTTTTCTGGAGTTGCCCATGGTGAGAGGCGGCGGGCAGGTGTGGGCTTTCTCATAGCCCCTCGACTCGGCGCCTGTATGTTGGGGTTTTCCCCGGTGGACGAGAGGGTAGCTTCCCTACGCCTTCGGGTTGGGGAATGGGTCCTGACTGTTGTCTGTGCTTATGCACCGAACAGCAGTTCAGAATACCCAGCCTTCATAGAGTCCTTGGAAGGGGTGCTTGAAAGTGCTCCTCCTGGAGACTCGATTGTCCTACTGGGGGACTTCAACGCTCACGTGGGCAACGACAGTAAGACCTGGAGGGGTGTGATTGGGAGGAATGGCCTCTCTGATCTGAACCCGAGTGGTGTTCAGTTTTTGGACTTCTGTGCAAACCAGAGTTTGTCCATAACGAACACCATGTTTGAACACAAGGATGTCCATAAGTGCACATGGCACCAGGACACCCTAGGCCGCAGTTCAATGATTGACTTTGTAGTCGTGTCAGCGGACTTGCGGCCATGTGTACTGGACACTCGGGTAAAGAGAGGAGCTGAGCTGTCAACTGATCACCACCTGGTGGTGAGTTGGATCAGGTGGTGGGGGAAGATGCCAGTCAGACCAGGCAAACCCAAACGTATAGTGAGGGTTTGCTGGGAACGTCTGGCAGAAGAACCTGTCAGATTGATCTTCAACTCACACCTCCGTCAGAACTTTGACCAGATATCGGGGGAGGTGGGGGACATTGACTCAGAAAGGGCCATGTTCCGCTCCTCCATTGTTGAAGCGGCTGACTGTAGCTGTGGTCGCAAGGTAGTTGGTGCCTGTCGTGGCGGTAATCCTCGAACCCGGTGGTGGACACCCCAGGTGAGAGATGCCGTCAAGCTGAAGAAGGAGTCCTACTGGACATGGTTGGCCTGTAGGACACCAGAGGCAGCTGGCAGGTATCGACAGGCCAAGCGATCTGTGGCTTCAGTCGTTGCCAAGGCAAAAACCCGGGTGTGGGAAGAGTTCGGTGAGGCCTTGGAAAGTGACTTTAAGTCGGCTCCAAAAAGATTCTGGCAAACCGTCAGGCGACTCAGAAGGGGAAAGCAGTGTGCCACTAGCACTGTATATAGTGGAGATGGTGTACTGCTGACTTCGACTGAAGACGTCATTGGGCGGTGGAAGGAATACTTTGAGGACCTTCTCAATCCCACCAACACGTTCTCCAGTGAGGAGGCAGAGTCTGGGGACACGGCAATAGGCTTGTCCATTACTGAGGCCGAAGTCGCTAAGGTAGTTAAAAAGCTCCTTGGCGGCAGGGCTGCAGGGGTGGATGAGATCCGTCCCGAGTTCCTCAAGGCTCTGGATGTTGTGGGGCTGTCTTGGCTTACACGCCTTTTCAACATTGCGTGGACATCGGGGGTGGTGCCACTTGATTGGCAGACTGGGGTGGTCTTGCCTCTTTTTAAAAAGGGGGACCGGAGGGTGTGTTCCAACTACAGGGGAATCACACTCCTCAGCCTCCCTGGTAAGGTCTATGCAAGGGTACTGGAGAAGAGAGTCCAGCTTATAGTGGAACCTCGGATTCAGGAGGAGCAGTGCGGGTTCCGCCCTGGTCGTGGAACACTGGACCAACTCTTTACCCTCTCCAGGATTCTTGAGGGTTCATGGGAGTTTGCCCAACCAGTCCACATGTGCTTTGTGGATTTGGAGAAGGCATTCGACTGTGTTCCCCGGGGTATTCTGTGGGAGGTGCTTCGGGAGTACGGGGTACATGGCTCTTTGCTACAAGCCATTCAGGCCCTGTACAAACAAGGCAGGAGCTTGGTTCGCATGGCCGGCAGTAAGTCAGACTTTTTCCCAGTGAGAGTTGGACTCCGTCAGGGCTGCCCTTTGTCACCGATTCTATTCATAATTTTTATGGATAGAATTTCTAGGCGCAGTCAGGGGATGGAGGGTGTCCGGTTTGGTGACCTCAGGGTCACATCGCTGCTGTTTGCAGATGATGTGGTCCTATTGGGGACATCAGGCTGTGAACTTCAGCTTTCACTGGATCGGTTTGCAGCCGAGTGTGAAGCGGCCGGGATGAGGATCAGTACCTCCAAATCCGAGGCCATGGTTCTCATGCGGGAAAGGGTGGAGAGCCCTCTCTGGGTCGGGGATGAGCTCTTGCCTCAAGTGGAGGACTTTAAGTATCTCGGGGTCTTGTTCACGAGTGATGGTACAAGGGAGCGGGAGATTGACAGGCGGATTGGTGCTGGGTCAGCAGTGATGCGGGCTCTTTACTGGTCTGTTGTGGTAAAGAAATGTCTCTGCTGTTTCCCTATGTGTGACACACCATATGAGAAAAATTCTCAGCATTTTTCTGTATAACTAAAAGGTCACAATAATTGAGATAACTTGCCAAATTCAAAAAATATAATACTTCATAATCTAGCATCGATAGCTGAAATCCACAGAGACTCCAGAAAACACTTCATTTTACTACTAATGGAAAGCACATGAAGATGTATTTGGAACTCACTTGCTCACACATGTTTAGCATGTTTAGTGTGAAGTTACTATGTAGGTTGCTTTTATGTGCATCATTAAAGAGCTATGAATGCACACTAGCAGGATCTTGAATGCATGTGTTTGCAAGAACATCTAGGGCTGCCCTGAAGATTTTTCAGGCTTTAAATACTCTTTAATACTTGTCCTCAAAATCTCTCTAACAGACAATTTACAACAGGCATATTTCTCAACTGTTCTTTAGTCGTCCATCTGACAGAACAGATATGGTTGCATTGTAATCAGTTCTTTAGTTACACTATCTGAACTAGAGGTGTGTCTTACCTCTGTCAAAACATGAGACCATCCAACCTGACGTTTTTTTTTTCTTACATGTATGAGTGTAGTGTAAACTCCACAGTGATCCAGTCAAAACAAACTTCCACTCTATAACAGGCAGGTCAAACTGGGGACATTCCAGGCCAAAGTGCTGTGGAGATCAGTGTTAACCATCATACTGCTCTGAATTAAATTGATGAAGCCCTTGCTACTTAGCTGATGAGCTGAGTCAGGTGTGTTTAATGAGGCTGTGGGCTGAAACGTGCAGTGTTTTGGCCCACAATGTCTGGAACATAACACATGCTTTACTGTCTTCTAATTTTAAAAGTAATAATTTGCTAAAATGTGCTAATATTGTTGGAGTGATAGTTGCAGAGCAGCTCCTGTGCTGTACTAACTCTGTGTGGTGGAGAATCTTCTCTGATAGAACTGCAAAAACCTGATTGCAATAAACAGATCAGCTGTTTGTGCCGGGTTTGAACCTGTGTACTCAGATAGCTTCATATCAGTGATTGTGAAAAGTGTGAAAGTGAAAGTGGTGCAGTTTGTTACTCTCTGAAGCAAAGTGATGCAGATGCCTGCACTTATGATGCGTTCAACTAAACCAGCTATAATTTATTCAGGTTTAACATTTTATATATTCTAACTATAACTGATCTATTTATGCTGATGAAATTTATTTTTGGGGACAGTATTTGTGGCTTTAAAAAGTCATACAGAAATGAATAACAAGATAAACAAATGCTAAAGAATTCAATTTGTTTTTTATGTCAACAAACACATGGCAAATTTGTAAAGGGTCATTTTTCTTAGTCTAACACAAGTCAGACACACCTTTGTTTTCATTATATAGATTATATCACTGCTGTCAGAACAAAACCTTGTATCACCAAAATGGTGACTTTACAGGAGAAGGAGAAAAACATACTTAACTTTTAAGTGACTTGTAAGTCAATGGAACCAGAATTTTTTCCAAGTAATTTTGAGCAGTTTCTTTTGGTTCATGATGAAATGTACAATGAATATAAAGGGCAAGAGGTGTTTTCAAATTATATAAAAACACACAAAAAAACAATATCAATTGAGATAAAAGGTAGATAGATAGATAGATAGATAGATAGATATACCTTTATATATATATATGTATATATGTGTGTTCTTTTTCATCAGCTCTTTGCTCTTTCCTCACCACACTGCAGTCATAAAGCGCTCATCCACAGACGCTGGTGTTTCTAGCCTCACAGTACAGCACCTTTTGTTCCAGAGCAGTAATTACAATCAGAGCAGAGCTGTGAACCTCCTCCAGTCGCTGGGCTATTAATAATCCAGCATGCGCTTTAATACCTCGCTCAAAAAAAAAAACACTGCTCAGTATCACAGTCTCTGCAGCAGCAGTGCTGTGACCTGTTTCCTGCTGACCTGAAGTTATAGGATCTTGCTGATCTGATGCTTTCCACCTGCTGATCAGTCATATCTGCCTTTTAAGAGGGAGACCCCTAATTACATCCATCCTTTGTGTAATCATGTGTAATAAAGAACGCTTTAATCATGCAAAGTTTTTTTTTGAGTGTTCATGGCTCTATATAGAACCATTTTCTTTACTAAAAAAATCATAGAAGAACCATAGAGTAGAAGAACCACTCGTGATTCCCTAAGTAGATTTTAAATGGATGGTTCTTTAAAGAACTGTTTTCACTGTTTTCAGTTGGTGCCACAGAGAGCCACTTTTGGTTCCAAACCATTTTGATTTAGTTTGGGACTCTAAGGGTGTTCTTAAAAGAACTCTTATTAATATTGACAGCAAGATAAAGGTTCAGAATCAGGCAAGAAAATTCACTATATTGCCAAAAGTAATCGATTCATTTGCCTTCACATGCATATGAACTTGAGTGACGTCCCATTCTTAATCCATAAGGTTTAATGTTGGCCCACCCTTTGCAGCTATAACAGCTTCAACTCTTCTGGGAAGGCTTTCCACAAGGGTTAGGAGTGTGTTTATGGGAATTTTTGACCATTTATTCCAGAAGCACGTTTGTGAGGTCAGACACTGATGTTGGACGAGAAGGCCTGGCTCACAGTCTCCACTCTAATTCATCCCTGTCGGGTTGGGGTCAAGACTCTTTGCAGGCCAGTCAAGTTCTTCCACACCAAACTCGCTGATCCATGTCTTTATGGACCTAGTAATGTGCACTGGTGCTCAGTCTGTAGTGATTGACTCTGCAGAAAGTTGCCGACCTCTGCGCACTATGTGCCTCAGCATCTGCTGACTCCCACTCTGTCTTTATACGCAGCCGACCACTTCGTGGCTGAGTTGCTGTCGTTCCCAATTGCTTCCACTTTGTTATAATACCACTGACAGTTAACTGTGGAATATTTAGTAGTAGCGAGGAAATTTCACGACTGGGCTTGTTGCCCAGGTGGCGTCTGATCATAGTACCATGCTGGAGTGCTGGAATTCACTGAGCTCCTGAGAGCGACCCATTCTTTCACTAATGTGTGTAGAAGCAGTCTGCAGGCCTAGGTGCTTGGTTTTATACACCTGTGGTCATGGAAGTGATTGGAACACCTGAATTCAATTATTTGGATGGGTGAGTGAACGCTTTAGAAAATATAGTGCATGTAACTTGGAAAAAAAAACTATGCTTATGCAGATTTAGTCAACTTTTAGTTTTTATGGTTCTACATAGAACAGTTTACTTTTGTTGAAAGATTCTTTAGAAATCCAAAAATGGTCATCCAAAGAACCCTTTCGGCACCTTGTGATAAGCCTGTGTGGAAACACCTTCCATTGTTTGCTAAAAGATGAGCCATTTAGTTTTCATTACGTTCATAGTTATAATATGAGTTTTAATATTTAACTTGAGCTAGACTGCCTGAGTAACAAGCAGTGTGAAATGTGACTGAGTAACACAGGGGTGTGAAATGCAGATGTGTTCTGCTGAGACTAACTTTAACTATGTGATTGAATTAATTAATTAAGAGACCATTATTAGTCCCACAATGGCGAAATTTCACCTCCGCATTTAACCCATCCGTGAAGTGAAACACCACATGCACTCTAGTGAGCACACACACACTAGGGGGCAGTGAGCACACTTGCCTGGAGCAGTTGGGGGTTAGGTGTCTTGCTCTAGGACACCTCAGTCATGGACTGTCGCCTCTGGGGATCGAACCGGTGACCTTCCGGTCACGAGGCTGATTCACTAACCTCTAGCCCATGACTCCCCCAATGCCCCAATTTATGCAGTAAATTAACTTTATTAAATAGACAATAGTATGCAACCCCACCTCAAGACCGGCAGAGAAAGCTGATGGGGTTTTAGCGCCGTACTAACTGCCATAGCATTTGGATTAGCATTTTCGTTCATTTTGCCATTATATATGAATTCATAGACCACTGAATGTATGTTCTGCCATTCTGCAGTCAGTATCATGCCCATGATAAGAACGGCGGGTCTGAGCTGACAAAAATGAAATGGGATTTTTGAAAATCACAGGTTTCCCTGTCCTGTGGTGTACAGAAATGCCCCAAAGCTGACAGATTCTGCTGCACGGGCATGTTTCCTCCTAATGTCGCCAAATCCTCTGAATTAAGAGATCGCCAAGGAGTCAAATATGACTATTGCTAAATGCAGGCTAACACTGCTATGTACTGAATTAACATCATAAGTCTAGCAACCTTACCATAATATCCTACATAGTGAGAATTGCAGGGGAAAATGTACACAGCACAAATTATAAAAGAGAGCTTTTGTTTATCGCCATTCATTTCCCTGTAGAGAGAAGCAGTATAGGCCTAATATGGGCATGAAGTCAACTACAGAATGGCACATGACTTCAGGCTGAATCCAGTTCTATTTACCCCATAATATCCCAGTCTTATTACATACTAAGGCTTATTATTCAGTAATTAAATGCGATGACTTCATGCAAATGGACTGAGCTATTCATGAGCTATAAACATGTGGTTTTGTGAGTGGTTAACCCTTGTGTGGTGTTGGGGTCTGTAGGACCCATTTTCAATGTTTATCAAAATGAAAAATGTTCTTCTTCTGTGAAGAACATATAAAATAACCCATTTTCAGGGTCTTCACTCTGTTTGTCACGGTTGGCCCCTCCCAGTCCTGTGCATGTGTTTGGGTTTTGTTACTCCGCCCTTGATTGTGTTCACCTGTCCCTCATTGTTCCGTGTATTTAAGCCCTGTCTTTGCCCCTTGTGTTTGCCAGTCTTTGTATCTTTGTATTGGTCTTTGTTTGATGTGGATTCTGGTTTTTTGTCATGTCTGTCCCCCGATCTGTCCGTGTCGGCTATATGAACCTGGACTGTTATGACCACGACCCTGGATTTGCCCATAATAAATCTCGCTTATCTCAGTGTGTGCATCCGCCTCCTCGCTCCCCCTTACACTGTTCACCCCCCCACACATTTATATTACACATGTGGTGTTGGGCTGAACCTGCGGGGAGTAAAATTGTGGAGGTGCGGTGTACTTTGCTCTGTTCTCCTCCTACATGTCCTGCTAGTGTGTGTGTGCAACATGCACAGGTTGCTGACTGGCTACAGCTGCTAAAGGAGAACCCTACACTGGACACTTGTGATATTTTAAATCTGTTTTTTTTTTTACGTAAATTGTTATGGCTGTGTTGATCTAGAAAAACAATAATGCGCTGTTGTCCATCGGACCACTGAGTAACAAACATCAACACCACCCAAGGGTTAAGTCCCCCTGAAATGATCTTTGCCTGCATACTAGAATGCATGAGAGTAGGAGCTCCTCTGGGAGTCTTTATGTACTGGAAAGATTCATGTTGGTCACATATGGCATACACATATTTTTATGTCGGTACTGCAGACCTATTTATAGTGCCGTTAATGGCTTTATTACTTTTGTTATGTTAATCACATGAGCACTTTTGGCTATGAAAAGTGTAATTAGACGCAATCAGGAGCTCCAGGCCTCTGTATAGTGTAGTGTAGCAGCCTCAAGTCCCAAGTGACCTACAGGCCGCATGAATACTTGACGCTTACGCAGTTGAATGTCGTCCTATGTTCAGCTACTTCTATGAATTAGTTTCCTGGGAAACACGCCCAGCTCACGCAGCCACACACGTACACGACCCACTAATCTGAGTGCAGTAATGGACCAGGCTGGGAGACATGCCTCTGATAATGCCATTACGTCCACTTTATTGCCGCTCGCTCCAGCCCTCCACTGTTATCATCCTGGCGGCACAAAACAGCCTGTCAGCAGCGCTGTGCCTTTGTGCTAGAACAACAACAAAAAGAACTCGCCTCTTACGGTGAGGACAAGATCCCTTCATCTGGCCAAAGCAATTTGCTTGGCACCAGGGTGGTGCATTATTGAAAAGATGGGGTACATAATAGAGTTTTGTCATGGCCTGTTTTTTTACAGCCCGTTCTTATTAAACCAGAGAGGAATAATTGCAAGATTACAGCCTTTTTTAGAGCAGAAATTGATGGGTCAGTTTGTTTCTCCAGCCAGGTATACACATGATCATTTTTGGCCATAAAACCACAGAGCTGGATGTGTTAGACATATTCGCGCTTGTAGAAAAATAGATTTGAGTCTGATTTGGGTTTCATGGGTAGGCTCCATTCAATGAATTACTCATACACACACACACACACACACACACATATATATATATTTCTTTAGATAACTACATTCGTGCTACCCCTCCAAGTGTCACTGCATTATTCAGAGTGGTCAGCGGATGCATATAAATCTAATTTTGTCCCAGCTAAGTGAATTTACTGTTTTGTCTCCACTAAATCTTACTCTTAGCATTTTTTTTATTATTAATTCAGTGGTATTATTCACTATTCTCATCAGCATAAGATGATTAAGTATGTTGAAGAAGAGCATGTTTTCTTGACCTTTGTTCAGTAGCTTAGACAAAACGCTCAGAGCTTCTACGCTGAAGAATTTCACAGCATTAACACAGTCATCGGCTATTAAAAAGGCCTTTAACCCTCAACTTGAACCGTACATGAAAAGCTGTCAGCTATTAACAGCCTGTTGACCTGATGAGCAAACCCTCTGGGCAAGAATCAGAGTGATTTATGCTGATTCAGCCTGATTTATCAGATTCTGCTGTGCATGACTTCAGTGCTTACAGAAATACTCTATCTGACACATCTGTATTGTGTGCTTGATTACCACAGATAATAATGTTTATGCATTTCCGAATGCTTTGAAAAGAACAGAAAACCTGTTAACACATTTACAACAGACGCCAAGGGGCAGTTGCAGAACTCTGTCAGTAAATGTTCATGCTCAACACATACAGTGCTGTACAAATTCAGAGACCACCCTTCATTTACTTCATTTCCAGTCAAAATTGTCATTGAGTACTAATATGTATACACCTAAATATAAACTCTTTATTTCAATGTTCAGTGTGTCTCTCTTCAGCCTTCATTACAGCCTCCATTCTTTTCAGGAGACTCACTTTCAGCTCCTCAAAGAATCTGCAGACACGCCTCCAAAGTTCAGTCTTAGAAGCTGGTTGATGATTTTCTGAAGTAATCAAACACATTCAGTGGTGTTGAGGTGCGAATGTAGGAGATGCATGATGTATGTGATTTGTAGGCAAAACAGCCAACTTATTTACTTATTTTAGCATCAGGAAAAAATAGAAAACCACACAAGAAACGCCTCTATAGTTCAGTCCAAATAATCAAACACACCCAGGACTCTTTCAGACCCACAGCGCTGAGTCGTCTTCTCACAGTGGAAGGATGGAAAGAAACACCTGTGGATGTTTTCAGATCTGAAGCAGCTTGATTTTCTCCTCTGTCTCAAAGATGTAAGCTTTAAAGGTGATCTCCACCAAATTTTCTAATTTCTAAATAAAAAGGTCAAGATGTAAACTGAGTCTTTCCGAGTGGTTTGGTGTCAAATGCTCTGTTCTAGAGAAACTTACCGAATCAGAATTGTTCACAGTGGCGGTGATAGGAACCAGACATCTGAAGAGTTTGTCTCTAAAAGCTCGCCCACAGAGAGTTGTTACATTGATTGGTACAATTGATTAATTTATCCTTCCTAATGCAAGTGGATCTCCTGAACCCAGAATAAGTTGTACTTAATAGCTGTTTTGAGTGGAAATTAAACTAATGAGGGGTGCTCTGTAACTTTTGCTACTGTACTGTACTGTAAATGACAAAATGTCTCACACTTTTGGCTTGTAGTGTGTAACAGCATGTTATTGAATCTCTCTCTCTCTCTCTCTCTCTCTCTCTTTGTGCAGTAAGATCCAGTCAGGTGAGAAGCTCTCTCTCACCATCTCCACAGATGCCTGCCAGGGCAAGGAGAACTTTGTGCGCTACCTGGAGCATGTGCAGGCCGTGGTGACAGTGAACGCCAGCCGCCGTGGAGACCTGACCATCAACATGACCTCACCCATGGGCACCAAGTCCATCCTACTGAGCCGTCGGCCGCGCGATGCTGACGCCAAGGTGGGCTTCGACAAATGGCCCTTCATGACCACGCACACCTGGGGCGAAGACCCACGTGGCACCTGGCTGCTGGAGGTGGGTTTCCATGGCGACGCCCCCCAGAGCGGCACGCTGAAGGAGTGGACCCTCATGCTGCATGGGACGCAGAGTGCCCCTTACATAGACCAGGTGGTGAGGGACTACCAGTCCAAACTAGCCATGTCCAAAAAAGAGGAGCTGGAGGAGGAGCTGGATGAGGCCGTGGAGAGGAGCCTCAAGAGCCTGATGAGTAAAAGCAACTAGCCCCAGGACGGCCCTGCATGACACCCACCTTTTCTCTCTTCTTTCTCTCTCCCTCTCTCTCTCTCTCTCCCTCTCTCTCTCTCTTCTGTCAGTGTATATTTCTCTCACTTCTTCTTTCTTCGCACCTTTTAGTTTCGATTTTTTTCCTCCCCCTGTGGTTCCAATCACAATGAATGTTTCATGTAGCCCCGTCAAAATAAAAGTATATTCTCAAAAATGATCTGCCCTACAGATGAAAATATGGCATCTTGCTTTCTGTATTATGTTTTGTTTTTTACAATTTAAGAAAAATGTATATAAACAGAATATATAGATACTATATTAAGTTCTTGCTTATCTTGCTGTCTTACCCACCTCTACGAAGACAACTACTGTACAGTTTGTGACTGTAAATGACTTTCTGTGTTACTCTACCTACCTAATGTTTAGTACCTTGCAAACACAGCAGTGGTATTTCTTTTCTGTTATATATTTTTGTGAGGATGAGCTGTTTATATCTGCGGTTGGAGATGGAATGTGTGATCACAGCTTGTGGACGACTACAGCATATTTCATATCCTTCGGTATATCTAATAATAAACCTGTTCTGCTGTTTGTTAAAGCACTTGAGTGATGTAGAGGATGTTTTGCCCCAGGATTTTACAGAAAAGCTTTTTCAGTAATGAACAAATCAATTATTAATAGCCCCATTCACTTTTACCCTGACTACAGAACTGAGGTTATGTAGGTAATATTAACATTATTCAACATTAGCCCCAGTGAGCTAATCTTTAATTTTGGGTTTTTTGACTGTAGTTACCTCACTTTCATCTTTTCTTACACGTATGAATACTTTCTAAGTACATAGAGTAGGCCTATTAGATAGCATTAGAAATCAAATTTTCCACGTGTTTGTTAAATATTAGAATAAAGGGAATTTTAAATTCATTATTTCTCCAACCAACCAAACAAACAAAAAAAAATGAGTATAAATGTTAAGTCGGGCTTCATCAACTTTATTTCCTATATTTCATTTACACTTTATTGAATCCTTCAAACGTTACGATTATTGATCACGTACAGACTGATCAGTACAGATTGACCACATTGAAAATGGTATATACCTAGACCTTAAATGAATAAGTCAAAATGCCAGGCAAGCATTAACATTTCTGAAATAACTTGTAATTACAAAGTTATTCAGCTAAAAAACTTCAAATCAAATTAGACTTGTTATTTGTCTGTAGGACAAATAAAATAATGTTGATTGGATTTTTAATTAATAGGTCTCATTTTGATCTGTTGCAGTCCCTTGAGGGCCAATGTGAGTCGATATGTTCATGCTTAATCTGAATCTCAATTCATACAACTGGTTTAAATTTTGAAATGAAAAAACGAACAATTATCAAGTAATAATGTAATTTAGAATGGCAAAATCCACAATTAATTAATATGTGGCGACTATTGTGGGCAACTTTTTTGATAATCATTAACCCACGGATGCCTGACATTATTTTAAGGCCAATTCTGTGCTAATGGAATCAAAATCCTAAGACTAGTTAGAAATGGGCAGTTTTTAAGCAATTTACAATGGAAGAAAAATACATTTTATGAAAACACCTGTAAGTGAAACATTATTAGGATCACTAATTGCATTATTTAAATCCAGTTTCATGTATTTTCATGAAATAATGTACGAGGTACACTTGAATAGATTGTTGGGAAATTGAGTAGTGGCTGCAGTAGCTGTTTAGCAGCTTAGCCACACAACTTTGCTTAAATATTAGGTGATTATTAGCTTACTGCACTACAATGCATACACCATTTGAGTGCTGGCTTGTCAGAGGAGTCTGCCATCTGAAGCATATCATTGGGTTAAGTCTACTGTGCCCATTAACATTAACACATAACACACAAATCCCTGGAAAAAGCTAGAGGGCGCCCATGAGGGAGTCCTCATTAAATGGAGCTAAACAGCTAAATTATTTTTCTATCCATAAAGTTTCATTTTGGAAGGTAGAAGACTGGTTGATGAGTGGAACAGCTCATTGGCTGAGTAAAGCCAAAATGTAAAGTTTAAATATTCTATGCTGTTTTATGTCGAGAAAAACATGCATTTTTTGTATAGACATTCTGAAGTATTTGCAAATTATAATTTTGTACAAATGTCCATAAGAACCCATTCATTGGCCTCCTGGGTTTTTAGCATCTGACAAACCCAGAAGTGAGTGGCAATTCCCTCGTTCTGTATTCTCTGGGAGAACCTAATACAACTAATTAAGACCAGAATAATTTGCTGCTTTGTTTGTTCATGGTCAGCAATGGCATGTGTTTCCCTCCATTTGATAGTCATCATTTGTTATGCTGTTAGTAGCTGATTGGCTTTATCAAAGTAAAGCTTTATCAATCAGATTGGAATCGGTCATACCCACTCTCATAAGCACAGATCAAACTGGGTTCATCAAAGGGAGACAGTCCTCAGAGAACACACGAGGTTATTCAATCTAATTCATTTGTATGAAAGCGAAAAATCTCCATATATATAACACCATATATAATAACATCTCTGGATGCTGAAAAGGTGTATGATGGGGTAGAGTGGTCCTTTTTCTTTGCTTCTCTTAAACACTTTGGATTTGGCCCATACTTTACCAACTGGATAAAACCATTATACAACTCACCTTCTGCCTCAGTATCAACAAACAGACATATATCCAGACCCTTTCAGCTACAAAGAGGATGTCGACAAGGATGTGCTTTATCACCTTTATTGTTTTGTCTTTTTATTGAACCCTTGGCTGCCTCTTTCAGACAGTGCGATAAAATGTCAGGTATACAGTCAAAGTCATACCACCATAAAATCAATTTATATGCAGATTATGTTTAACTATATATTACTAACCCTTCACTGTCCCTTCCATCAGTTCATGATCTGATAAATAAGTATAGCAGGGTGTCTGGCTATTCCATTAATTGGTCCAAATCTGAGTTTCTGCCTAAGTAAATTCAACTGGGATGAGGAGGTCTATGATATATCGCCTGAACATAACACACAGTCTATTAAATATCTTGGTACTCATATGTCTTCTAACATAAACGATCTGTATAAACTTAACTATATATCTTTAATGCAAGAAATAGAGGAAAATGTAGCAAGGTGGAATAAACTGCCATTAACTTTAATAGGCCGAATATCAGCTGTTAAAATGAATATCCTTACTAAAATCTGTATATCTGTTCTCTATGACCCCTGTTACCCCACCATAAGGCTGGTTCTCCTCTCTTGACAATGCACTTACTAAGTTCTATTGGAAGCACCAAAAGCCTCGAATTAAGTTAGGTACCTTCCAGAAACCTAAACATGTTGGAGGACTTAAAGCTCCAAATTTCCACTACTACTTTCTATCACATCAATTGCTTTATATTAGACATTGGACAAGTAGCTCAAACCAACCCTGGCAAGACAGTGAGGAAAGTTTAATTCAAGAACTGGACATTAATAGTATTCCATTCATAGACAAAACTAAAATAAATAAATAAATAAATTTATAAATACAGCACAAGAAGCACCACCCTGAACACCTGGTGGAATTCAAAGATATTAACTACAGCCACTCTCCCTCCGGTCATATTTGTATGACCATTAATAAATGAGGAGTTGTGACATTAATAATGAAGTGAAAGCGAAAAAATAAAAATAATACTATGTCCCCTGGAAAAAGGGGGGTGGTGGTGTGGCCAAGGAATGTTGGCCCCAGAATAAAAAAAAAACAAAAAAAAAAAGCAGCCAATTGGCCTGGAACATACTAAGAGGTACGTTTTTTGAGAGACCTGCTTCCTTCATCACGTCCATCATAAGAAGCTCCTTGTCATCATGTTCCATTAGCATTCAAGACTGCCAGGATGACACCCATTCTAAAGAAGCTCAAGCTCGACAGCTCTGATGTCAGCAGCTACTGACCAGTATCACTAATTTCTTTCCCTTTAAAAAGTTCAGTCTCACTTTCTCACTCAGAATGAGCTCCAGGACCACAACGAGACTGGCAATAAACCAGGTGCACTCAGCTGCCCTTGTAGCAGTGACTAAGAAAATCCAGAAAGCAAGATCAGCCTAGTTAACAGTTAGTAAGATCAGCCTTTGGCACGGTCAACCACATTACCCTCATTTTTGTCTTCACCAACATTGGAATCAATGGCTCAATGGATCGGATCAATAGCATGAAAGTGGTTCTAGACCTATCTAGAAGGATGCTTTTATCTGGTAACATGGAGAGGATTGACATCCACTCCATGCAAGCTCTCCACTGGTGTCCCACAAGGCTCGGCACTGAGTCCTCTTCTCTTTTCACTTTATACCCATTCTCTTGGTGAAGTAATATCCCCTTATGGCTTCTCCTACCTCTGTCACGCTGATAACACTCAATTCTTTATTTGACACCTTCTGATACTCAGATTTCCAGTTGCATCTCTGCATCTGACATCTCTTCATGGAAGGTAGCTTACCATTTAAAGCTCAACCCTAGCAGGACTGGGTTGCTGGAACTACAGATCCTCACCATGATCCTACCATCTCATTTGAGAACTCTTTGGTCATTCCATCCAGAAGCCTTGGTGTAACTCTGGATGACCAGCTATCGTTCTCAGCTCATACTGCAAACCTGACTGGGTCATGCAGGTTTCTCCTCTACATCCAGAGAATTAGATCCTTTATCTCTAGGGAGGCTGCTCAGGTGCATGGTCTCTTGTCATCTCAAGGACTGACTACTGCAACTCAATCCTGGCTGGTTTTCTATGTGAGTCATCAGGTCATCCCAACTGATCCAGAATGCATAGCATGGTCTTCAGTCTTGCTCATGTCACTTCTCAGCTTGACCTGCCATATTCAAGACACATTAACTTTTCTCTACTCACTTCTACTGGCTGTCCAGACAGTAGAGTCCCTTGCAGTCTTCAAATGCCAGTTCAAGACCCAACTTTTTGTTATGTACTTACATTAACACTAATCTATCAGTTATTGTGTTGCACTTATTTCTTAATTTTATATTTGTGTTTTTCTTTCTAGGCATCAGGACTGGCTTTTGTTTCTACAGTGTTTGAGCTCAAGGGTTCTTTGGCGCTTAACCTATTTGTACTAGCTAGGATGCATTCTCTGAGCAAACAGTGACACAGTTTTGTAAATTGCTGTGAAAAAGAGCATCCATACAAGTAAAGTAAAAGAGTGGACATTTTCTTGATTGGAATATGCGTTTTCCCACTTTGACTTTGATGGATCTTCAAATATGAATTTTATTCCGGCAGCCCTAACAAAGACTGGAGCTTTCTCTGTAATCAGGCTTTACATTCAGTGGTAAATTTCTCAATGTGAGAGAGACTACAAACAGATTCTCATTGTCTCTCGCTGTCTCTGGCTGGGAGAGTAGATTATGCAGAGGTCACATCTGCACTCCAGCAGGTCACCTTCATGAAAAATGGATGAGTGTCATCTCCAGCTGGCTCACAAAGAGGAACACCTCCAGTCTGCGTTGCAGAGAGAAAGACTGCAGAAACATGGGAGTATAAATCACTGCTTTTGTGCATAAGTTTAAAAACCCTCAGCCCTTTTTAAAGAGTACTGCATTTAAATGATGTTAAATATACCGTTCAGATTCCATACCTGTGTGATACCTTATCTGGTTAGTTGTTATTATTATTATATGACGGGCAATGCAAACTCTTTTTGGTATACAGAATTTGCTTCATTTGCTAGTTTCTTAGGCTAATGAAGGTAACACATGAAGAAAACAAACCCCATGCTTAAATAATCACACACCTCAGACTATGTCAAGGTATTGGCATTTTCAACAGCTGCTACTAGTGATTCAGCTATGCGACATGCTGATAAAACAATGGATAACAATGGACAGCTTAATGGTCAGTGTAATTTATTTTTTGCCAAAACATAGCTTTGAAAATCAAACACAAGAGAATAGCAGTTTTGGACATTTTAATTTTTATTTGTAAAGCAATTAATACACAGCAGGACTGTGCGATTTGCAATTACTAATATTCCAATTGAACAAATTGGAAGCTACTCAATCTCTTGAACTCAGGGCTTTCTAGAGTTTGGGGGTGGAGGGCAAACATATTCCTGAGGGCAGCAGCATTATTCCGATTAGAAAAAGGCACTCTATTGTTTCAAGCTGAAACAATGTATCAAAACATTCCTTTATTGGGGGTGAAGGACGGGGCTTTCTTTGTCTGTTGACATTCCCAAGTTTTCAGACAGTAAAGGCCAAAGCTGTCGGCACAGGGAGTTGTAAAGTAGCACCGCGGGTGGTGCAGCTACGTAGTGGAGCTAGGCCAGAGCTGGAGCAGAAAAGAGGCAGGAATGGCAAGGAATAAGTGGAATGTACTTTTTTGTCATTTTTGTGTTTTTCTTTGGTCAGGGGCCAGAAGCTTCTTACGTGGACCGGTCTCCATGCTTTTTTTTGCTGGTCTTTTCAATCATGGTCTCCACCACCACGGCAGTCTCCTCATAGCCCTTGACTTTGTGGTCTGGCGAGAGCTTTTCCACTGACTCCACCACCTCCACTTTCTCGTAGCTCATGGAGTCTGGGGGGTGGCCTCTGGAACGAGGTGAGGGTCCCCTTTGCCTGCTGCGGTCTTCTGCACCCTTGTTCTTGTCACTCTGCTGAGATGAAGGCTGGCCAGGTTCTGGTGCAGGATAGGGGCCTCGAGGCATGCTGTTAGGGCATGGGATGGGACCAGGGGGTGGAGTTGGGCTTTTTGGTTGTCTGGCTTTGTCAGAATCTCCATTTTTCAAATGATTATCTTCTTTCTTCTCTTCGCCACCTTCCTTCCCTCTTCTCTCATCGTCCTTGCCGTCGTCTAAGGGAGGGGGTGGGGTTAGAGGGATGGGGGGAGGGACAGGAGAAGGAGTGGGAGAGGGAGTTTTGCGCGCGTAGGGCCCGTATGGGGGGAACATGTCATCACAGATGGTGACGAAGACGTGGCCTGCAGAAGGCGTGGACGAATAGAAGCAGGGGTCTTGGTAGCTGGACTCGCCCGTTACCAGGACATAGCGGCCCTTGGTGAAAAAGTCGGCTATGGGCTCAGGTTTCTTGTACTTGCGCATCCTGTCCCGGACGATGTTGCAGAGCGTGTCAAAGGCCTTGCTGATCTGGGCACCATCAGGCACATCTTCGCGAGCAACCCCCTTGAACAGAGGAGTGTGCTCCTCCCGTTTCACCTTCCCTTCCACCTCCTCTGCTCCTCTTCTGTCCTCCTCCGCACATTCGCCAGTTCCTCTTTCCTCCTGGGCACTGTCCATCATGTCTTTGGAAGTGAGATCCTTCTTTTTGGTCACTTTCTTGGCAAGATACTTCTGACGAGGCTTGATGTTGGTGATGTCCTGGATGGCTTGGGTGATATCTGCAAAGATGGTTAAGAAGATTGACCAAAATTCCCAAATATGGAATTTTACATGCTCATATACCACACTATGTTAAAGGATCAGTCATTGAGATGTAAAAAAAATATTCAGAGAGGTTTGATGTCAGCTCAGATTTCAGTGGCGGTGAAAGGAACTTGGACTTGCCATGTCTACAACACAAATCTATCCATTTTATTTACTATCCAACACCAATAATGAACCTACACATGTCTTCTGAATTTTTATATGTAACGTTGATAGTGGTAAAACATGAGTATATCTAAAGGATTAAACAGGAATTTGAGAACTAGTTTGCCCTACAACACCCTGCATGTCCCGCTCCATCATGAATGTATTTTAAAAATAACATCTTTTAGGCCAAAATCTTAATGTACAACATTGTGTTAGACATTAAGCAGTTAGGCATCTTATGTAATAACTTTCTATGAGGGAGCTTTTAGAGGTGGACATCTGGCTCTTTTCACAACCACTGTGAACAGTTCTGATGCGGTTGGTTTTCTGAATTACATCTCAACCATTCAATTACACAGAAATGTTTTAAGAATTGGTGGAATTCCTCTTTAAGTATAGTTAATTACATTATGTGATGTTTTGATTCTGATTACCAGTGACTAACAGCACATTCTGAGGAAACACCTGTGAAAGAACATCTACTAGTCATAAAAACAACTTCTCACATAACAACTTATTGCCAGCATGCTCACATCACACTGAATAGAAGAATCTGATTTGAGAATTGAATTACCTCATGCGAGAACTGAATTAGCTGATGTGGATATTATCTCATTCACTGAGCAGGGGTGCCGTTTACAGCTATTAATTTTGATGCAATTGAAGTAATTGCAGAGGCTAAAATCGCACAATTAACATGCATTCGTCTGCTCAGCCCTAAATACACGCAAAAAGAGAACAATCACGCCTAAGGCTTTTCTTTTTTATGCTTAAAGCCACTATTGTGCCAAATGAATCACTAGGTGTTGCTGCTTTGTGAACACAGCAATTAGTCAAGCGATCCACGCTCGCACAGTGTTGTGCCAAAAGAGCTCGTTGGAAAGGTCAGCGTCATGCATCATTGCTACAGCAGCTGCGCGCTGATCTCCAGAGTTCACAGTTGCAGCTTTTTCCCGAGAGCGCCACACACAGAGAGAAAAGCAGCGTGGGCATCCTGATCCAAAGCTAAATGAGTGAAGGGTTTCAAACCAGCCACACATTTCATCTCATACACGTCACTTCAACACATACACGTCTTTTTTTCAGATTTTTTGTATATTTTGGTGATTCATAAGTGCAGACATTTCTACGACTGAGAGGATGAACAGTTTTGAAAAATCAATAAATTGGGCCAAAATTTGGACTAAATTTGAACTCTTTTAAATTGCTGTTGTGGGAACAAAACCTCATATCTCCAAAATGGTAACTTTACAGGAGAAGGAAAAAAAAACATACTTTTCTTTTAATGTAAGTCAATGGAACCAGACATTTTTTCAAGTCCTTTTTGCCTGTTTCTTTTGGTTGATTCTTCATGAAATTGGCACACAATGCAAAGGCCAAGAGCCATTTTTTGATTGTTAAAAACTGAAAAACAACAAAAATGGAGATACAAGGTTTTGCTCCAACAGCAGTGATATTCATGTTCAGACAGTTTCTGTTTTGTCAGAGTTGGCACCAAAGCATTAAGGCCTTTTCACGCTGACTTCAACTGACTGTATGTGTTTATAAAGTAAAACCAATACTGCAGTTTGGGATAACAAAGCACAGAACACTAAATACAAACAGGGGAAAAAAAATCAATGAATTTCACTTATTGATTTCATGGAGATTATCAAAGATTACTGATTAACTGGTCAAAACTTCATAGATTACTCGAGTCACAGAATAAAGCAAAAAAAGAAAAAACTGTACACACTTTAATATGCAGCACCTCAAGCCTCGTTGACCTGTATCATATTTTTTAAAACATTTACTCGATCCATCTTCAGAAAAATCTGCCCACATCAGCAGCGTTTTGAATATTTCTGTTGACTCAAAAGCGCTCGCAAGAGCATTCTAGCCCAGTAGAGGGCGATAATACCCCATAAAATTTGGTAGCATACACCTCAAGTAGAACACTGCTAAAGCAGAGATTTTCTACCTAAGTGACGGTGCTGTGTTAGTAATACAGTAAACTCTGACCTGCAGCCCGTCAGGCCTCCGCAGCCTGATATCACACAGATTCAGGTTGATTTCTGTCAAAAAATAAAAGCTTCAAAAAGCTGCACTCTTAAAAAGATTATTCTTCAAGGGTTCTTTAGTAAAGAAAACGGTTCTATCTAGAAACATGAACACTCAAAGAACCATTTGCATGATTAAAGGGTTCCCCAGATTGATGTAGAATGTGCTATAGATGGTTCCATATAGAACCGTTTTGAAAGGGTTCTATATATTTACATTTACAGTATTTGGCTGATGCTCTTATCCAGAGCAACTTACAATTTGATCATTTTTTACACAGGTAGGCGAAGGCGGTGTTAGGAGTCTTGCCGAAGGACCCTTATTGGTATAGTGTAGGGTGTTTGCCCAGGTGGGGATTGAACCCTAGTCTACAGCGTAGAAGGCAGAGGTGTTACCCACTACGCTAACCAACCACATATATAAAGGTTCTATATAGAACCAAAAAGGGTTCTGCTATTGTGATGATGTCAAGCTTATAACAATAGAAGAACCCTTTTTGGTGCTATATAGATCCCTTTTAAAAAATGTTCTATAAAGAACCACCTACAACACTCTCCATCAATCTGAAGAACCCTTTAATCATCATGAGTGTTCTTTGAGTGTTCATGGTTCAATATAGAACCATTTTCTTTGCTAAAGAACCCTTGAAGAACCACCTTTTTAAAGCGTGTACTGAAGGCCTACCACTTGCTAGGTCATGTTGTTAATGTTGCCATGGCTTCACCACCATCTCTGAAATGTCTACACAGTCCCGATCAGGCAAAGAAGCTTTTTCTAGCTTTTATAACCCATTCAAATGATGAAGCTGGGATATATTTCAAATCTGACGTTAGTGAAGGATCATTAAGTCTTATACTAATCAGATATTTTTAACATTTGCGTTTAGGATGATGTCACATTTACAAGAACTGAGTGCAGGACATTCTGATGCCTCCACACTGTGGTTTAATGAAACAGTAAAGCTCAATTTAATTATATACATGCTAATCACCAACCAGAATCACCCCTGAATTATTTAGAACAAAGTACCCAGCCAGTGGTCAGTCATATTTCAGAGTGAGTTCTGCAAGATCAATAAATGAAAACATATAAAGGCATAGGCAAATTAGCAGAACCATGTCAACGATTGTAAAAAGCTGCATTTTGTCTGATAAAAAGGCCAGAGAACTGATGATGGTATGGTCAGAGGAACAGACATCAAGAAGTAAATAATGATTTAATGCTAAAAGCTTTACGGTGAAAACAAAGGGTTATATACCAAAACACTTTTAAAAATATTCTATATCAATATATCTGTGCTATATTTTAATTAAAACCATCTTTATTACAGAAATAAAAATGTGTTTTTATGTTATATTTTAGCTGTTTTTCCTTTCAAAACTCATTATATTCAAGGAAACTCTTCATATGTTGAAGTCTTTGAAAAGACTTGAAATAATATGTAAGCACTGTTCCAACTACCATTCAACTAAGCTCCAATATATCACTGTTGTTGGAAGAAAACCTTGTATCTACAGTTTTGTTGTTTTTCAGTTTTTGACATAATTTGAAGGCACCTGTTACCATTTACATTGTGTGCTAATTTCAAGATGAACAGACTAAACGAAATGACCTGAAATTATTTGGAAAAATCTGGTTCCATTGACTTACATTAAAAGAAAAGTAGGTTCTTTCCTTCTCCTGTAAAGTTACCATTTTGGAGATACAAGATTTTGTTCCAACAGAACTTCCACTAAAAGTAAACCATGTTTTTTCTTTGTCCTGTAAAATTATCATTTTGGAGATACGAGGGTTTTGTTCAGACAACAGCTATATTACTTGTGTATATTATACAAGTAAAAAATTATTCAACATTTTAGCCCTTCCCATTCACACAGAAGCAGTGTTTCAGCTTGGACTGATTTTTGACTGAGGCACATCAAAGCAGAAATCTTTTACATACATCAGTCTTAAAGGCACTAAAAGATTTCTTTTTAAGGAATAAGGAGAGTTGGGAAAATGCTCATGTAAAACTGAATTATGAACATTTTTGGTGCATAAACCCACACATCTGTAATAAGTGGACCTCAGGAAAAACGAAAATACAAGAAAAATATAGGAATTGGCTCTTTAATTAATACCCTTTACATTATGTGGAGCTTCTCTTAAAGGTTCTTCACACTCACATCTCGTTTACAATCATTCTTTTCAGCATCATCAGTTAAAAAGGTTCTTTAGGGAACCAAAAGTGCTTCTTTCAGGGCAGGGATGGGGAACTGAGGGCCGGAGTCCAGCACTTTTTGGCGATTTTACTGCTCATCAGCTACACCTGGTAATTAGCCAATGAGTTGGATCAGGTGTAGCTCAAGCAGGTAAATCATCAAACGCCTCTCCAGGACTGTAGTTCCCCTCTCCTGTTCTAGAGCATCGCTCCAAATGCACCACTTTATGTTTACGAGTGTACTCAGCCACACTCAATACAACTCAAAGACGTGGCGTCATTGTTTTGAAGCTAACGCTGAATGTAGTTCTGTGGCCTCTGCAATCCTATGGAAGGTCACTGTTGCACCATATCTTAATTTATAAGCATGCATTTCATCACCAAAATCATTTCCTCACCAAAATCTTTCAAACTGATTCTTTAAAGGCCTGTTCCTTTAAGGCTAACACAACAGATGCAGCAATGTTACATAACTCCCCTCCCTCTGTTTCTCCCCCTTCCCCATCCTCACCTTTCCCTCGACTGCTCGAGGTGGAACTGGGAGTGTATCTGTAATTGGTGGTGAACAGGCTAATGGGTGTTCCAATTATAGCCGAATTCAATCTGTGAAAGAGAGAAATGTAATCACAAAAAGGAACATCAGGGGTACCTCATTTAAAACAGTTTTCGGGCTGGAACAAACAGTTTTCATGAAAATGGTTATAAAACTCATAATTCATGAATATTGGAAATTTATTTCCAGTATTTATAATGTATATACACAGAGCACTTAGAAATCCACATATCAAGAGACACTGTAGTCGTTAAACTCTCAAGCTTACAATAAACCTATGGAGAATGCAAAAAATACAATATTCACTGTTTTAAGTAAGTTAAATGCAGATGTCTAGAATTAATAATATATCATTTTTTTATTTTTTCCCCCCAAAAATTAGGGAAAGCCACAGATACAATGGCCCCGTCCCATTCCTGAGACTCTACTGCCATCCTGTGGTGATAAATCAGTTCAGTGGACTCACTGGGTATATTATAAGATTACATGATCACAAGAGGCTAAATAAGAATCATATACCAGACATACATTAAGCCACCATGAGCAAAACGTGCCATTTCCAGCACAAGGCAAGTTATGACTGTGGCGATCATAAATCTTTGAGCTGTGGACCACGTGTGGACGAACGGGCCTAGCTCACCTGTTGTCTTCATTCTCGATGATCCTCTTGTACCTCTCCAGCTCGTTCTCCAGGGAGGTCTGGTATATGGCCAGCTGTCGGCACTCGTTGGTGTATTTCTCCAGTGAGCGCTCGGCCTCCTCAATCTCCTTCCTGAGCGACTCGATCTGCTCGTTGTAAAGCTGGATCTCGTCGTCATAGCTCTCCTGCGTGCTCTTGATGGTTTGCTCCAACACTGAGGTCTGGGAGAGGTGATAGTGACAGTTAAGTGGTGTTTTATCATGTTATTCAAGTCCAAATGAGACATGGAGAGAAAAGTGGTCACATGCAGGTATTTCACACAAACTCGCAGAATATTTCTCAATGCTTAATCATTACTGTCAAGAAATACAGCCAATCACATTTAGCCCTGGTTGAAGTTAATTTAAACAACACATCCTCTACTGAGAAAACACTTCTGCACATATTAATGCACAATTACTGCTTATTGGTTGAAATTAACTGAGACACTTTTTGGAGACACTATTTTGAGCAGATGAAACAAATGGACTCTCAGTAACATGTCAAAAACATATGAGGGTTAGGATTAGGTTTTGGTTTGAGGTTGAGGTTAGGTTTAGGATTAGGATCAGGGTGAAGGGTAGGCTTTGGGTCGAAGTTAAAGTTAGGGCTAGGATTAGGTTTTGGGTTGAAGTTAAGGTTAGGTTTAGGATTAGGGCCAGGGTGAAGGTTAGGATTAGGTTTATGGTTGAGATTAAGGTTAGGGTTAGGATTAGGCCCAGGATTAGTGTTAGGTGTTGGTTAAGGTTGGTAAGGTCAAGTTTGGCATAATGGAAGTAACACATTAACAATACAGAGCAATAGAGGTGCAATAGAGGACAACAAATGAAAATAGAGCTCATTTACGTATATTAGTCTTAAAGGCTTAGAACCATAACCACCTGTTTAATTATGAGATAGAGTTTTTAAAAATGGCCAAATTAACATGAATTAGGACTGTTTTTGGTACATAAACTTACACAAATAACATAAGTGGAAAAATACGTTGTACAGTATGTCCCCATAAAATGTACACAATACTCTGCACTTAGTCCTTGTACCTCCTTTATTACACTGAATGTTGCCTATTCTGAGATTAAAAATTTTCATGAATGAATCACTGAGTGCTCCTTCATGCTCCCTGACCAAGGAAGATGTTCTATACATCTGTTCTGTCAATTTCTCTCAATGGAAAAGCCTTTGAGGCACCCCACAGTGCCAGTGCATGAACATCATCTCCACCTACATCCTCCCTAAACCAACCACCTTCTCCCGTCTCCATGGTGACCTACCTCTGTCTGCAGCCTCTGTTTTTGCGCCTTCAGCTGGCAGAGGGCGCTCTTGTACTCCTCTAGCTGGCACTGCAGGGCAGGAACTCGCCTCTGAGCTATCAGCCTCTCTTGCTCCTGCAGAAAAGGAGAGAGAGAGAGAGAGAGATAGAGAGAGAGAGAGAGAGAAAGAGAGAGAAAAAGAGAACATGTACAACTGTAAATAATCTGGAGATAATCATAGTAATTCATTCAGCTAGAATCCCATAGCCTGAGTGTAATTACATAGACGAGTACTTTTCAACCATTGCCCAATGACGGAGCGGCAATGGTGGTACGACTAGGGGTCCTTTCTATGTCACTTTTTTAATTACCATAATTACCAGTTGTTGTTTTTTTAATTACCATAAAAATACAAAATTTTTTTCAAAAGTAGTTTTAAATATGACCAATTGTATTGCTGTGATCATTATTTGCAAGAATCTATTCATGCTGTGCGTGTTAATTAGTTCAGCATGCTAGCTAGTTGCTTTCAGTGCAAATCATTGTGAAACATTTATACTTTTCTACCAATCATATGGGATTCATTATCAATTAACATGGGTACATTTTTAAAAACAAGGTCTCAAAAAGGAAAGCTCAGAAATCTGAGAAAACCAACAAATCCAAACTTTACAAAGAACGGAGTGTTAGGCTTCATGTGACTTGGAGAATAAATGCAACATGTGTGCTTCTAACCCTGTTGAAGTGAACCAGTCCATTTGCAACTATCCTTTTTTAGTCAGACATCCAGCACTTGGTAGCTGCCCAACAACATCAGCCATCTAATTAAGCGTCACAGAAAAACTACAGGATCAGTTAAACCAGGGGTGCTCAATCCTGGTCCTGAAGATCTACCACCCTGCAAAGTTTAGCTCCAATCCTAATTTAACACATCTGATCCAGGTACTGAAAGCTTTTGGAATGAAAGCTTAGCTATTCAATCCAGGTGTGTTTGATCTGAACTCACTAGGGTGGTACAACCCCAATTCCAATGAATTTGGGACGTTGGGTAAAACATAAATAAAAACAGAATACGATGATTTGCAAATCCTTTTCAACCTATATTCAGTTGAATACACTACAAAGACAAGATATTTAATGTTCAAACGTTTTTTGCAAATATTCACCCATTTTGAATTTGGTGCCTGCAACACGTTCCAAAGAAGTTGGGACAGCGGCAACAAAAGACTGGGAAAGTTGAGGAATGCTCAAAAAACACCTGTTTGGAACATTCCACAGGTGAACAGGTTAATTGGAAACAGTTGAGTGTCGTGATTGGGTGTAAAGGGAGCATCCCTGAAAGGCTCAGTCGTTCACAAGCAAGGATGGGGCGAGGTTCACCACTTTGTGAACAACTGCGTGAGCAAATAGTCCAACAGTTTAAGAACAACGTTTCTCAACATGCAATTGCAAGGAATTTAGGGATTTCATCATCTACAGTCCATAATATCATTAAAAGATTCAGAGAATCTGGAGAAATCTCTGCAAGTAAGCGACAAGGCAGAAAACCAACATTAAATGCCCGTGACCTTCAATCCCTCAGGCGGCACTGCATTAAAAACCGTCATCATTCTGTAAGGGATATTCCCACATGGGCTCAGGAACACTTAAGAAAACCACTGTCAGTGAACACAGTTCGTCGCTCGATCTACAAGTGCAAGTTAAAACTCTGTCATGCAAAGCGAAAGCCACATATCAACAATACCCAGAAATGCCGCCGGCTTCTCTGGGCCAGAGCTCATCTGAGATGAACTGATGCAAAGTGGAAAAGTGTCCTGTGGTGTGACGAGTACACATTTCAAATTGTTTTTGGAAATCATGGACGTCGTGTCCTCCAGGCCAAAGAGGAAAAGGACTGTCCGGATTGTTTTCAGTGCAAAGTTCAAAAGCCAGCATCTCTGATGGTGTGGGGGTGTGTTAGTGCCCATGGCATGGGTAACATGCACATCTGTGAAGGCACCATTAATGCTGAAAGGTACATACAGGTTTTGGAGCAACATATGCTGCCATCCAAGCAACGTCTTTTTCATGGACGTCCCTGCTTATTTCAGCAAGACAATGCCAAGCCACATTCTGCATGTGTTACAACAGGGTGGCTTCATAGTAAAAGTGTGCGGGTACTAGACTGGCCTGCCTGCAGTCCAGACCTGTCTCCTGTTGAAATGTGTGGCGCATTATGAAGCGCAAAATACGACAACGGAGACCCCGGACTGTTGAGCAACTGAAGTTGTACATCAAGCAAGAATGGGAAAGAATTCCACCTACAAAGCTTCAACAATTAGTGTCCTCAGTTCCCAAACGCTTATTGAGTGTTGTTAAAAGGAAAGGTGATGTAACACAGTGGTAAACATTCCCCTGTCCCAACTTCTTTGGAACGTGTTGCAGGCATCAAATTCAAAATGAGTGAATATTTGCAAAAAACAATCAAGTTTATCCATTTGAACATTAAATATCTTGTCTTTGTAGTGTATTCAATTGAATATAAGTTGAAAAGGACTTGCAAATCATCGTATTCTGTTTTTATTTATGTTTTACACAACGTCCCAACATTGGAATTGGGGTTGTAGATTTCCAGGACCAGGACTATTTATTTGCATATTTTAGTGTATTCCTACACCCACTTCAGCTCAGTAAGGGCTTATTAATTAGCCCATTAGTAGGATCAGGTGGGCCAGAGCAAAGAAAGTATGCAAAGCAGGGTTCTCTAGGACCAGGATGAAGAACCACTACATTATAATAATACATGTAAGGCTAATTAACCACTTCACAGTTACATCCTCACAATTAGGTACCGTATACTTTTTTCTTCTGGCAGAATGCTTATTTAGCACCTTAGGCTAATTATCTCAGCAACTCTGTTAGTACTACGTTTAATCAGCTCCACTTACTATATAGATGCACTATGTAGTTCTACAGTTACAGACTATAGTCCATCTGTGTGATGGTGTGTGTTATGCTAGTCTGAGTGGATCAGACACAGCAGTGCTGCTGGAGTTTTTAAATACTTCAGTGTCACAGCTGGACTGAGAATAGTCCACCAACCAAAAACATCCAGCCAACAGCACCTTGTTGGCCACGTCCTGTGACCACTGATGAAGGACTAGAGGATGATTAACACAAACTGTGCAGCAGCAGATGAGCTGTCGTCTCTGACTTTACATCTACAAGGTGGACTGATGAGGTAGGAGCGTCTAATAGAGTGGACAGTGAGTGGACACGGTGTTTAAACACTCCAGCAGCACTGCTATTTCTGATCCACTCATACCAGCACAACACACACTATCACATAATTCATAGAGAATGTGCTGTAGATGGTTCTGTATAGCACCCTTTTAAAAATAGCTCGGTATAGCACCAAAAAGGGTTCTTCTATTGTAACAAGCCTGACATCGTAACAATAGAAGAACCTTTTGGTGCTACACAAAACCCCTTTCAAAAAGATTCTATATAGTTCTATATTTTTTTTTATACCATCATTTATATAGCATCATTTTTGAATACTGTGATATACCTGATTACTGTTATACCACCTAAACCTACTTAAAATGCTACCTTTTTTAAGTCCCACTGTACCAGTCTTTCTGATAATAAAAGTAATTTTACCTGCACTGCAGACATCTTTACCACACAACACTAAATTACTGAGCTCTCTCCATCTCTCTCTCCCTCGCACTGCATCTCTCTCTCCTGATCTAAGTGAAGAACAACGCTCCGGAGGTCATGTACACCAGGCACTTAACAGAAATAAGGGCAGCTGCTCTTTCAGCACTAGATCAAAGTGGGCAGCACCACCTGAGTCTAATTACAGCGGTCACACAGACCACAGCACGGCTGAAGTTTGCTGCTGCCATCACTTTCTCCTCTGTGCCCTGCTGATGCTCCCTGACAGTGACACACTCGGCACTCTTTTACTCCCAATGGGGCACTTTATGCACCACAAGATCAGCCTACCTCTGAGAAGCCAACTGACATGTTGGGCATTAGAACGGCCGTCTGGTTGATCTGATGCAGGATGTTTACATAGGTCTGAATCTCGGCAAGGTTCTGTAGAGGGCAGAAAGAGGGGAGGGGCAATATCAGAAGATTTTCAAGCATAGATGGCATATCAGTATCAATGGACATGGATATGTGGCTGATATCAGCAAAAAATGCTGGATGGGAACAAATCCATCCTAAATCAGAACTCACAGTACTTCCTATGGAGTTAATTAAATGAATAAGTAGTTTCAGCATCATAGCCTACTTTCAGATGCTTATCTTAAAGGGGAATTCCACTGATATTTAAAAATTTCTGCATAATTAAATACATATGATGGAAACACAGTCGTTCAGAGTGGTTTGGTGTGAAATGCTCAGTTCTAGAGAAACTTAGAGTCAGAATTGTTCACAGTGGTGGGGATAGGAACCAGACGTCTGAAGAGTTTGATGCTTCTTAAAGCTTCCTCAAATAAATGTATTACGTCAAAGGGTTATGAATATGTTTGCCGACAGCTACGGAATTGTTTCATGACACACACACACATTTTCTAAGCCGCTTCTCCATCAGGGTCGCGGGGGGGTGCTGGAGCCTATCCCAGCGGTCATTGGATGGAAGGCAGTTTTACGCTAAAATCTTTGGCCTAAAACATTGTTTATTAACGGTGGTGCGAAAACTTTGTTTTCTGTTGAAAACTTTTTAAAAAGTTTTTAAGATTTGCCACTATTTTACCATCTTCAACATTATATTTAAAAACTAAAAAGATGTGCACATTCACTGGTGGTTTTGGAGAGTAAATAAAGTAATAAATACTGAGGTGTGGACAAAAAACTACTGTTTATTGATACTGCCAGATTGAGATTTTGGTGGTGTCTGTGCAAATTAGAAGAAAATTAAAATGTCTGTAAAATGTGTATTTACATTTACAAATGGTCAGATTTTCTGTGCATATAAAGTGCAAAACATAGTAAATAAATATATTTACTGATATTATTTTTACTTTAGTTCAGTTTGTCTTTTTCTTTTACTTACATTAACAATACATAACTATAACATAACATTTATAGTTATAGTTATATTATATAAAACAAAGGTTGGTGCACAAACTGTGTTATGGTTAACAGCCACTGCTCCGAGGCAATAGAATACCTGACTGTGAAGTGTCAGCCTCATTATTTAATTCGTCGGTTCACGGCGGTTTTCGTCATTACGGTCTACATCCCGCCTGGTGCTAAAGCTAATGATGCGCTGAAGGAGTTACATGATCACATCAGCTCACTTCAGAACAAGCACCCGGAGTCATTTTACGTGGTGGCTTGGGATTTTAACCACGTAGACCTGGCAAACACTCTGCCGAAGTTTAGCATGTCACCATACCAACATGGGGAAATAACACACTGGACCGTGTATATACAAACATACGTGACGCATACAGAGCCCTGCCCCGCCCCCACCTTGGCCTCTCCGACCACATCTCCATCATGCTGGTCCCTGCTTACCATCCCCGCTGAGACGTTCCAGACCCACACAGAAGACCATTACTGTGTGGCCCAGCGACGGTGACTCGAGTGCACAGACTGGCAGGTGTTCAGGGATGCTGCTATGCATGATGGGGAGCTTGATCTAGAGGATTATACATCTGTTGTCCTCGGATACATCAGCAAGTGTGCTGAGGATGTCACCACCACCAGGACTGACAATAAAGCCTTGTTTTATCTTATCTTATAGGTCTGCTAAAATTAAAAGTGAACTTTTTTCCCTATGTAAACTGATAGTAAATGAAAGACTATAGGGTTGCAGCAGAATTTTAAAGTTGTTATATAAAAATACAGGAAATGACTGCAATTACAGCTGATTACTGTAAGTGTACAGCAACATCACAGTTATCTAGTGGTCCAGGTGACGGTGAAGTCACAGAAGTCGGTGGTTTTCACTGTTATTTACTGTTAATATGGTACAGAAACTGCATTAAATGTTATGCAACTAGTGTCTAATTTACCATAATTTTACAGCAATTTTCCCACCATTTTACCATGATCAAGTCTACATGCACAAATGTCAGAAGACACATTTTGGTTCATTAGTAGTTTTGTATAGTAAATTAAACAGCTGTATATGTGTTGTAGACTTGCCAACCCCTGGTTCCTATCACCACCACTGTACAGAAATCTTCCAATTGCAATTAATAAAAGACTTAACATCAACACAAAACTGCCTTTCACTTTACTCACTTTTGGCAATTATTGCATTCATGAAATGTATTTTATTCACTTACATTTATGGCATTTAGCAAATGCTCGTATTCACAGCAACTCACAAAAGTGCTCTGTTGTCTATTCTCAGAATGTATTCTAGCTTGAACAAATAGGCTACACCACCCTTAAGATAAGATACAGGCAGAAACAAGAGAGAGTGCTGATACCTAGAAACAAAGATGTGCTGTACAGAAATAAGGCAGAGCAAGTGCAATACATTCAAGTTCTAGATTAAAGTTAAATGCTCCATAATCATCCTTCATGTTGAAATGATGCACACATGTTCATTAAGTCAATTCAAAGCATTCACTTTTCTCAGTGCTGATGGAGCATTCAGCTATTAAAGTCTATTAAGGCTATTTAATAAAATAATAAGGCTATTAAAGAACACAATTAAAATGAAAGGCCAATATACATCTGGCTCTGTACACTTTATCACTCACAGCTACTATGCAAACTACTGCCTGCTTCCTAACACCTCAGTAATTATATCTGTATAGATTTTTAATGGTGTGTGAACACCAAACACAAACTGTAACACAGAACTATAAAACTTAACGTCTGTATTTGAATTTGGACGCTGGCCCAAATGCTTCCCATTTCTCATATCCACTCTAAAGCCAAGCTGAGCTATTGGAAGGCATCATTCAAGCCTTTTGTTGTGCAGAGAATTCAGAGTTCAGAAAGAGCCACTCATTTGCAGCAGTGCAAAGCCTGTACACAATGCACTCTAATGGCTCTTTGTAGCTTTGGGTGTGCTTTGTTGTTGCAGTTGGCAGAAACAGGGCTGTTCTAGCCTTTTCTGAAAAAGGCCCAGCTCAGCACACCACGCAGTGACCTGTCTGACCTCTGCAGGGACTGCAGTTATTACAGCTATTGTAGCCCGACCCTCAATCAGCCACAGTTATGACACTTTACAATGGATCCTGATTAGAGAATAAACACAGCTTTATCATGTGAATATTGATCAGACGTAAGGAAGGAATCACCATGTCTGGTGTCAGAGTTGATCTGAAATATTGTTCAGTCCACTGGACATCGCTTCCACATTAATATATCACCACAACACTGTCTTTCAGTTTACTTACTTTTGTCAATGGAATATATTTTGTGATGTAATACATTTTATTCATGGAAGAAATTATATCAGCCCAAATGATGTGAAAGTTTTATGACCGATACTGATACAGACACTGATTTTAAATATCTGCAGTCTGTTGCACAAGCTGAACGTATATTTGATAGTAAGTTGGGGTGTAAATCCATCTTAAATGTTATGTTGAGAGTATTTTGTTTAAAACAAGTGACATACAGTTTCGGTTGCACCACAAACACTGTAAAGTGATCTTAGATTAAAACACTGTCACACCAAATGCTGTTTTCACCCTGCAGCCATTCAGCAGGAAAAACTACACGCATGATGCCCACACGCAGTGAAATGGCTCGCATTTCTCTCTTTCTGCGCTACATTTACTTCACTTAAGGTACATCTGTGGTGTAAGGTATATTTCAAAAGGAGACGGTTTTACAGTGAAGTTGCGTCTTCGCAGCATCCGTCTCTTGTATGTGTGTTTATTCTGTTCTGCTGCTTGGATTGTTTTCGATGTTTAAACTTGTTCTCGTGCACAATATTTTAACGGCACTTTATCAATGAACCACCAGTAACTGTAGGGAAGCTGTGGCTAATGTAATGTTAGCTATGTTAGTTATATTTAAAAAATTTAACTGTTATGTATTCTATGATAATAAGGTCAGTGTCACACACAACCTGAGCAGTGATGGAGCTGCTGTTATTGCTCTGAACACAGTTGACTTGAACAGAGTCGAGACGCAGCAAACACTTTTGGAGCGACACTGAAACCGACTACATTCTCGATGAAATGAGGGATTTACATATTCTTCATCTTCTAGATGAAATCTGATCATATTGTCAGGTAAAATGGCACAATGTTTTAAAAAAAGCTGCGGCGTGAAGTTTTATATTATGTTTACATCACAACGTCATTTTATTTATAGTTTATTGACTGGTTGTAAAGCAGAAATCTGATTACTGTCTGATTCATGTTGACCTGAAGTTTCCCCATTATCTGATTACTCAAGTACATGTAAAGATGTTGATCAGATTATTAACAAAATCTGATTTTCTGCAGGATTATTAAGTGCATGTAAACACACACTGTGTTACACTGTACAACTGTGATTAAATCAGGTTAAATGGCCAAACTAATGTTTAGCTATGCAACTGGCTGCTGATGTCTGATAATCTACTATGATAATCTGAGCTGATATAATTGTATAGGGTTAAAAATAAAATATACTCCCATAGTAAACAGTTTGTACACACAAATGTGAAATTTAACATATTGGGAAATAATAAAGCATAAATTGTGGCCTCTAAAAAGTCTTTTAACCCATATATTAATCACAGTAAAAAAAAAAGGAATTGTGAACTGAAATTTGCAGAAAAATGCTATGTTTAAGCTTATTCCCTGCAGAGAATGCGAAAGCTTATTTTCACTAACAAAATCAACAAAACTTTTGTGTATGACTTCATTTGTTCTGTACAATATGAAATTCGCTATACTAGTAAACACACTGAACCTTAATATTGATATATATATATATATATATATATATGTGTGTGTGTGTGTGTGTGTGTGTGTGTGTGTGTGTGTGTATATCAGTCAGGCTCTTGTGGAAGTAAATATTTAAATCAAGTAAATTTATTCCATCACTTTTTTCAGTTTACTTGCCACATATTCCAGATGATAACATCACAAAAGTGGGCCTGCAAAGGGAGGGAGCTTAGTGGCCAATTTCCATCCTAGCTAGATCATTAGTCGGCCGCGCGTTCCTCCTTACCTTTTTATGTCTGTCTCTTGTGGAGTTGATGTCATCCTGCAGGAACTGAGAGTCGATCTGATACTCCAGGTTCCTCAGAAGCGCTGCATCCGCCTCCTGCGGATCACACAGAAAACTCGCTCAGAGAGAGATCACAGACAAGACACAGTTTCTCTGGTTTAAACATCTGCGCATCTAATAGAGGATGTGTATATGTGTGGTGCTGCTGCTGACAGGGGGGGCAATCCTGATCCATCCAGAGTGATAAATCACCCTCCACTCCTTGCTTTCCTCTCAATTACACTTGCTGCTTGGCTTGAAAATCAATAGCAAAACAGTAGAAGCCTGTGATCAACCAGACAACCTTCTGAGAGTTCTCGCCAACTCAAATTCCCGTTAGTCATGCCATGTCACGTTTTCATTACCATTCAATCTTTATGGACACTGATGAACTGGTTTAAATGTCATCCAGTTGGATTATTCATAATTAGGGAAGCAACATGTAGGATAGAGTGGGGAAGCCTCTAGACTCAAAGAATTCTCTAACACACTCGTACCTTATTAAGCTGCTCCAGGGTCCCACGCAGCTGTTGTTGATATTCACACTCGTTTCTGTATCTGTGAGCAACAGAGAGTTATCAGAATGAAACATTAACCACAAGCCCTGACTTCATAGCTGCATATGGAATTCACTGATAAGTGTTCGCTATGGTTCTTATGACATCTGTACAGGTGTTCTTATTAGACACTGCCTGGTGTGTGTGAATAGAATACATGTTCAGTCCCTAAACACTGATCCTGAGCTGAAGTAAGAGAAACGTAAGATCCATCAGTATCTTCTGTATCTCTGGGGGTCCCTAGAAATGCTCATCTGATGTGGTCTGCAGAGAATCAATAGCTGGCATCATTTGTGTTTTCTAATCTGAAACATACAATACTGCATGAACATCACAGCCACCCTTCAGTTATTTAATTTCCAGTCAAAACAGCCATTAAGCACAAGTTATTTTTCAGTAGATGTTTCTGAGGAGATTAGACATAAGATAATGCACTTGCATAAGGAAGAAGAAAGTCAAAGGAAAATAAGTTAAAAAAAAACACATTAGGACTCCTAATAAACGTGCAAGACCTGGTCAACACCAAAACTGCCTCTATCAGATAAACAGCACTTAAAGCTTTCATCTCTGAGAGAGAGGAGAAAATCAGGCTGCTTCAGATCTGAAAACATCCACAGGTGTTTCTGTCCATCCTTCCACTGTGAGAAGACCACTCAGCGTCGTGGGTCTGAAAGGATGTGTAGCTGATCAAGAAGAACCTCACTGAGAAAAGGAGACGGACACATCAAACAAAGAAGCTGAACAATGGACTGACCACCCCAGAGGCCAGACCTCAACACCACTGAATGTGTTTGATTAATTCAGGAAATCATCAAGCAGCTTCTAAGACTGAGCTTGCCAGGCGTGTCTGCAGATTCTTTGAAGAACTGAAAGTGAGTCTCCTGAATAGAGTGGACACTGCAGTAGGCAAACAGTGGACACAATATATATGAAAAGAAAAGAAAAAAAAAAAAATATATATATATACATATATATAATTGTTTTTATAAAATTTGTTTTCTCTGCACACTGAAAAAGGTATAAGTCGTACTTAGTGACTGTTCTGACTGGAAATTAAATAATCAAAGGCTGACTTTCCCACAGAACTGCATGTAGATGCACGAGAGACAAATACTAGCCATCAGGATCCTCTCTCCCGCTCTCTGAAGTGTATATATTAGAGCAAAGAGAGCACTAAAATGTGAAGGTCAGGAGTTCTCCAGGATCAGGGTTGGTAAGTCTAGACTGTGAAAAGTGACGATGTTCGTCACTTTCAGAACTGCCCAAAGGAACAACGTCTTTCTTCTATCTCCATTTCTGATGTTTTTCAGTTTTTTGAAATAATTTGAAAGTACTTGTTGCTTTTTACATTGTATGTAAATTTCAAGATGAATAGACTAAAGGAAACGACCCAATATGACTTGGAAAGACGCCTGGTTCCACTGACTTGCATTAAAAGTAAAGTAGGTTTTTTCATTTTCCTGTAAAGTTATTGTTTTGGAGATATGATAGTTTCTTCTGGCAGAACCAATATATCAATTTTATATTAATCAAAGGCCGCTGTCTTACAAGCAAAGAGAAGCTTAACATATGCATTTAAAAGCAAGTCAAAATGAGTTCATGAAGTCTTTGAAGGGTAAATGAAATTAAAGAGGAAACTGGGCTGATTTTTTTTTAAATGTCAGTATAAATAAGAGGATAAGATATAAATGGAGTCGTTCAGAGCTCCTGAATATCTGTAAAATGTGTACATGCATGTAAAAATGCTTCCTTAAGATGTTCTGTGCACACAGATTGCAAAACATGGTGAATAAACATGTTCATTGATATTATTTTTTATTTTAGTTTATCTTTTACTTTTGTTTAAATTAACAATAAATAACTAATAGTAACATTTATAGGCCTGCCAAAATTAAAAGTCACCTTTTTTAACATATCTAAATTATAGACTATTGGGTTGCAGCACAGTTTTAAGGTTGTTATGCAAAAATACAGGAAAATACTGTAATTCCAGCTGATTACTGTAAGTGTATAGCAACATCACAGTTATCTTGAGGTCCAGGTTCCCACAGAAGTCACAGTTGTTTTCCACTGTTATTTACTGTTAATATGGTACAGAAAAGTAATGCGACAATTAGTAAATTTACAGCGTTTTTATTGTATCTAATGAAAATCATTTTACCATTTTTACTACTTTTTTTTTTTACCACAATTAGGATTACATACACAAATGCCAGAAGACATGCGTAGGTTCATTGGTGGTTTTGGATAGTAAATAACTGGCTATATTTGTGTTGTAGTCATGGCAACCCCTGGTTCCTATCACCACCACCTGAAATCTGAGTCAGTAAGTATCTCTAGAGCTGAGCATTTCACATAAAACCACTCTAAATAACTCTGTTTGCATGTTAACCATTTAACTATGCACACATTTTGAAAAGTAGGTGGCAGTCCCCTTTAAGAGGAGATTATACTTTGGAAAGTTCTTTCAAGAATTTTAAACATTAATAGATCTATAGGTACAGAGGTTAAGGCTGATGGCTACAGAGCCCATAAAGTGACATAGTGATTATTTTTTAATAAGACATGGCCACACGTTACTATATTGAGGTCACAAATTGGTATACTGAGGCCACAAATTGTGATAAAAGTGATGAGTCCACACTTTTAATAATATATCAAGGCCACAAATTAATATATTGAGCACAAAAATTACTTTTTGAGGACATAAATTAATATACTGAGCTCACAAATTAATACATTGAGTCCACAAATTAATATATTGAGCCCACAACCCAGTTAGCAAAACATGTCTGGTTCACTTATGGGCCACATCCTTGGTTTGTTCTGGCCCAGAATACAGCTGGGTCTTCAGCCCAGATCTGGCCCGCACACTGTAAAGTGAGCAGACCTAAAGGATATGGCCCATATCTGGTCCCAGTCCAGCCTAACTACACTGTTGGTCCACAATATTCACACCAAAACTGTCCCAAACATGTAGAAACAAGGAAAAACAGTATGAAGAGGTCCAAGATTTGGCCTGGTACTGCCCCACATCTACCCCGTAGTCAACCAATGCTCACACAGGAAAGCCAGAATCGGCTCAAAGCTGTCTGATATCTGAGAAGTTACTTTTCTGAGGCCATAAATTACTATACTGAGGTAAGAAATCACTATTTTGAGCCATAAATTGTGATAAAGGTGAAGAGTCCACACTTTAAATAATATATAGAGACCACAAATTAATATACTGAGCACAGAAATTACTTTTTTGAGGCCATACAGTACTATATTGAGGTAAGTAATCACTATTTTGAGGCCATAAATTACTATGTTGAGGCAACCAATCACTATTTTGAGGCCATAAATTACTAAGTTGAGGCGACAAATCACTATTTTGAGGCCATAAATTACTAAGTTGAGACAAGAATTTATGAAAATCTTAACTCGTGGCCTCAAAATATTAATGTGTAACCACTCCTTATTAAAAAAGATCACAATGTCACCTTAAAGCAGCCGAGAATAAGAGTTTTTGTTGCTGTTTTGATCAACCTGCTGCTGAACTCGTCCAGCATGCGCTCGGCGTCCTTCAGCTCGCGCTCCAGCTTGGCGCGCTCGGCCAGCAGCTCGCGGATGCGCTGTCTGTTGACGCCGATCTGCTCGTGAAAGGCCTCCTCGAGCCCCGCGGCCTCCTCCATGCGCTGCAGCGTCTCCAGCTGCTTGCGGAAGACGGCGTTGCGCTGCTCGAGCACGCGCGCGCGGTTGATGTAGCGCGCGAAGCGGCTGTTCAGCTCTTGCAGGCTCTCCCAGGCGGGCAGCGCGGGGTGCGCGCGCCGGCCCGCCTCGCTGTCGGGCTCGGGCTCCTCGAACACATCCGAGCGCTCGAACTTCTCCTTGCGCACCTCGCGCGTGTAGCTGGTCTTAAACATGGCTGCGCGCGCTTCTCTGTTGTCCCAGTGCTCAGTGCCCCCTCAGTCCGCCTTTAGTGTGTGAAAACCGGGCTGCTCACCCTCTGAGGGCTCATGCTGGACTGACCGCCGCCCGCTCGGCCCGTCCGGCGAAATAGCCAAAGAAAAAAAGAGAAAAAAAGAGAAAACTTTGCATTTGGACTCTTCCAGCGGCCACGACGTCCCGCCGCAGCGCGCGCCAACAGAAAGCCGGCCATTGTTCGCGAGCGCGGCCTTTGCTGTGTCAAGCGATCTTTTGTGGCGCCGCTTTGTTCGAGTTCGGCGCGGCTTTTCTGGCTGTTCTGTTCGCGGAAAGTTCGGCTGGAAAACTGCATCAGCGGCGTTTGTGTTCAGAAAGAAACACGAGCTGGCACCTCACAGCATGATGGACAGGGGACTGAGAGAAAGTGGTCTTTCATTAAAGGACAGGCTTCCCTCTCTCTCTATTCCTCTCTCTCTTTCTCTGTATTCCCCCCTCTCTCTCACTTTCTCTCACTATTCCGCCCTCTATCCCTCTATTTCTCTCTCTCTCTATCCCGCTCTCTCTCTCTCTATTTCTCTCTCTCTATTCCCCTCTTTCTCTCTCTCTATTCCTCTCTCCCTCTCTCTATTCCTCGTTCTCTCTCTTTCTGTGTATTCCCCCCTCTCTCTCACTTTCTCTCACTATTCCGCCCTCTCTCCCTCTATTTCTCTCTCTCTCTATCCCACTCTCTCTCTCTCTATTTCTCTCTCTCTATTCCCCTCTCTTTCTCTCTCTCTATTCCTCTCTGTTCTTCTCTCTGTTCTTCTCTCTCTCTCTCTCTCTCTCCCTCTCTCTATTCCTCTTTCTCTTTCTCTTTATTCCCCTCTCTCTCTATACCTCTATTTCTCTCTCTCTCTATCCTGCTCTCTCTCTCTCTATTTCTCTCTCTCTATTCCCCTCTTTCTCTCTCTCTATTCCTCTCTCCCTCTCTCTATTCCTCTTTCTCTCTCTTTCTGTGTATTCCCCCCTCTCTCTCACTTTCTCTCACTATTCCGCCCTCTCTCCCTCTATTTCTCTCTCTCTCTATCCCACTCTCTCTCTCTCTATTTCTCTCTCTCTATTCCCCTCTCTTTCTCTCTCTCTCTCTCTCTCTCTCCCTCTCTCTATTCCTCTTTCTCTTTCTCTTTATTCCCCTCTCTCTCTATACCTCTCTTTCTTTCTCTATCCCTCTCTCTATTCCTCTTTCTCTCTTTCTCTTTATTCCCCCCTCTCTCTATACCTTTCTTTCTCTCTCTCTTTCTCTCTATTCCTCTCTCCCTCTTTCTCTATTCCATTCTTTCTCCCTCTCTCCCTCTATTTCTCTCTCTCTATTCCTCTCTCTATTCCTCTCTGTTCTTCTTTCTCTCTCTCTCCCTCTCTCTCTATTCCTCTCTCTCTATTCCTCTCTCCCTCTCTCTATTCCTCTTTCTCTATCCCCCCCCTCTCTCTGTCTCTCTCTCTCTCCCTCTCTCTATTCCTCTTTCTCTATACCCCCCTCTCTCTGTCTCTCTCTCTCTCCCTCTCTCTGTTCCTCTCTCTCTCTTTTAAAGCTTTACACTGAATACTGAGTACTATCTGGTGATGTTTGTGCAAATTGTAAGAAAATTAAAAATATCTCTAAAATGTGTAAATGGCTACTGTCAGATCAAAACCTCGTATCTCCAAAATTTTAACTTCACAGGAGAAAGAAAAAACACACTAATAGCAATACATGGGAATTAATATGCTCATTGGTATTACTAATATATTAGTTTAGTTTACCTTCTACTTTTGTTTAAATGAACAACAAATAACTATAAATAACATATATAGGTCTGCTAAAATGAACATTTTATTCATATGTAAATTTACAGTAAATAACAGGCTGTTGGATTGCAATACAAAAAGGACAAGGTCAACAGGTTTTATGTCATAGGTCATTCTGCAGACACGTCCATTTTTGTGTCCCTAAAATTTACAGATATATTACACTTGAAAAGCATGTTGGGGTTATAATTTATTTATATTCAAAAAATAAACAATACGTTATTTTAATGATTACACCATCTTGAACCATCAATTTAGCAATATTGGTTTTAATCAATTATCTAGAATACCAAGCACCAGAATTCCAAGCATTAGAAAGAAGTGCTAGTCCCCACAGTCATGTGTGAAGGTTTTGGTTTTCTATACAAACATCTATACATGACTGTGAAATACAGAAATTAAATGACAAAGAAAACAAACACCAGATAAATATTATAAAATATATAATGAATGTTGTCCTCATGAGCCATGTCACTGGTGTTACTGAAAAAAAAAGTCTTATTTTGAAATAAAAGTCACACTGCTGACTTCCTTTAACCTGTTTTCTGAGGATCTATGAAGAAAAGCACATGGTGAGTCCACTGTGTCTTTCAGTTATCAGAGATTTTCTGATTTCATATGATGCTTTTAGCCGACATCACTGGTGTGACCTTCTTTAAGTTAAGTGATCCTTATTAATCGCACAAACAGGGAAATTCCACCTCCGCATTTAACCCATCTGTGAAATGAAACAACATATACACACTAGTGAATACACCAATGAGGATCGGTAACACCAGTGACTCCTATGGAGAAATAGAAAAGTGGACGTTTCTATAGAATGACCCATCTACATCATTTCATGATGTACAACTGAGCTGTCAGAATTAAGGACCATTAGAAACCATTAGGGTTAAAACCTAATGGTTTTGCTTTCTTATGGGAATTGGTTTAATCGTTTCTGATAAAGAACACTAGTTTGCTGTAGAACACCTTTAGATCCCATTAGAAACCCATCAAATGCATTCAGAATCATCCCCTGATCACCTCTTAATCCATTGGGATCCTATACATTGTGATATCAATCTACTAGAAAATCCAAAACACATTACGAAACCCATTAGAACCAATAGAAACACTTAATGGTTTTCATGTTTGTTTCAGTAGTTGCAGTGAAGCGTGAGAAAGGTAGAACAGGAGGAAACACAACACAACAAATTGTAGAGGGGTGCAATATCTGATTCAAATCAAACTTAATCTGGTGACATCTTGGGGTGTATGTTGTACCATATAAGGCCCGCCTCCAAGTTTAACAGGAAAGCAGTAAATAGTGGGTAATGCAGTTTCAACACCTAACGAAATTACACTCCCCCCCTTATCTCTGAGGGAGTGTTTTATCAGGTGGAGCAGAAATTTGGCAATGCTGTTTTAAAACCTGCCAAAATGATACTCCCCACATGATTACACGAGTGCAAAGTCAGATTCGTTGAAAATTTATTTTAGGGTCATGACTCGGTCTGGTGATTGTGCCCTAAACTACATTTTAGTCAGGTTCAACAGGGGGGTTTTTACTGGGGGAGTGTTTTTTAACACCTGCCAGAAAGATACTCCACACTGATCTCTTAGATTCAAGGTCTGATTAAAGTTGAACTTATTCTGATGACTTATGTTGGTTTGTATGTTACACTATATAAAGTGTATGTCTACAAGTTTTACGGGGGGATTTTGTCAGGGGGAGTAGAGCTTTGGCAATGCTATTTTAACATGTACTGAAATTATACTTACCACTTAGCTCTGAGATTCAAGGTGTGATTCATATCAAACCTATTGTGGTTATTAGACTTACCTTGGTGAGTATGTTAAACCATCATCATCATCATCATTAGGGGTGCACGATATGGACTAGAATTGCGATGTGCGATAACATTGTTGGATATCCCGATATCGATGTGAAACACGATAAATTAAGATTAAAATACAGAAATGTAGTGTCTCTCTGAACAGCAGCACGTTAATTTGTTTTGTTTTTTACTGTGTAATGAATCCAGAATAATTCCAAATATTTTGCAGGTTTATTCAACAATAGATGAAATCTAAAATTAGATAACACGTGTACAAGTAATAATAGTGCAAACATTTTGTGCGGTGCAAGGCTGTGTTCTCTCAACATTTAGTAATAATAAATAATAATAAAACAAATGAATAAATACATAAGTAAATAATGATAAAGAATAATAAATAAAGAATAATAAATGAAATAACAACTTTATTATAATTTCAGGTGTTGTTGGTCAGACAGTATGCATAAAAATAGGTTTCATGCGTGACAATGGTGTGTGTGTGTGTGAGTGAGAGAGAGAGAGAGAGAGAGAGAGAGAGCGAGAGAGAGACCTGGCCCCCCCAATATCTCAACTTCAACTTGAACAAACCCCCCCCATGCTGTGACGTTCTAACACTTACCAATGGCAAGGTGGAGCCTGTGTCCAAAACACTGAAGTCTAGGCCAGTCATTCAGTTCTGTGGCTTTGATAATATTTGTTGCGTTATCCGTGGTAACACAAACCAGGGACTCTTCGCGCAAACTCCAGCTCGTCAAAGCGTCTCGCAAGCGCAGAGCTATGTTTTCCCCACTGTGTTCTTCAGGAAAATAGGATGTTTGCAAACATCGACTTTTCAGTTCAAAGTCCTGGTTAATGAAGTGAACTGTCAGGCTCACGTATGGCTCCGTTGTTCTGCTGGACCACAGATCCGTTGTGCACGCAAAGAATCCAATTTGCTTCAGATCGGACTGTACACTTCTAACGCATTGAGCATACATCTCTGGTATGGCAACATGGGAGAAATGCCTTCATGACGGGATCTTGTACCGTTTATCCACCTTGTTTAGTAAGTGCACAAAGCCTTCTTTGCTAACCGTTTTAAATTTCACCATATCTTTAGCCAAGTAGTGTGTGATGGCATCGGTTATTTCTTTGTGACGCCGTGAGCCCACGTCATATGGATTTACGCTTTCGAACATTTGAGCGATGGATTTTTGTTTTACACCTGGAGCTGCATCGTGACAAGAGGTAGATCTAACCGTGCTTTCAGACGTTTTTGCTGAACACTCCTCATACAGTTGTTTGTGGTTGTGTTTTAAGTGATGGTAAAGGTTTGTCGTGTTCTTGGGGACCCCAAGCCACTAACGGGCCTACTTGGAGATCCATTGGGGCCTAGGATGATCCCGGGGTCTTATCCCACTGGGAGGCATCCAGATGCCCGATCCACCTCAGCTGGCTCCTCTCAATGCTGAGGAATAGCAACTCTACTCTGAGCTCCTCCCGGATTACCGAGCTCCTCACTCTATCAAATAGAGTGTAGCCCACCACCCTACAAAGAAAGCTAATTTCTGTGGCTTGTATTTGTGATGTCATTCTTTCGGTCAATACCCACAGCTCATGACCATAGGTGAGGGTTGGAATGTAGACCGACCAGTAAAGAACAGTCCAGTACAGTGATCACATTACTGCTGCTCTCACTCCGGGTGCAAAGAGATCGAATGGCCTGGAGTAGCAGCCATGGCACTTCCAGAGGACCTCCCACAAGAAATCTCAGGAAACATGGTGGTAAGCCTTCTCCAGATCCACAAAACACATATAGACTGGGTTGGCAAATTCCCATGCCCCCTCAACAATCCGTGAGAGGGTGAAAAGCTGGTCCATTGTTCCATGGCCGGGATGGAATCCACATTGTTCCTTCTCAGTCTGAGGTTCAACTACCAGTCGAAGTCTCCTTTCCAGCACCTTGGCATAGACTTTCCCAGGGAGGCTGAGCAGTGTATTACCCCAATTGTTGGCACACACCCTCTGGTCCCCTTTCTTAAAAATAGGGACCACCACCCCAGTCTGCCAGTCCCAGGGTACTGTTCCCGAGGTTCATGCAATATTGCAGAGGCACGTTAGCCATGACAGCCTTAATAAGCATCTCTGGACGAATCTCAGCCACCCCCGGTGCCTTGCCACTGAAGAGCTTGCCAACTACCTCAATGACCTCCATCAGGGAAATGAAGCTTGACACACCAGAAGCCTCTGGCCCTGACTCCCATGAGGGAGGCATGTCTCCCAGATTAAGGAGTTCCTCAAAGTGCTCTTTCCACCGACTAAAAATATCCTCATTTGAAGTCAGAGTTTCTCCACCCCTGCTGAATACAGCTTGGGCGCAGCCACCCCGACCACTCCTGAGTGGCTGGACAGTTGTTCAGAACCTCCGTGAAGCCAACTGAAAGTCTTTTTCCATGGCTTCACCAAACTCCTCCCACATCCTGTATTTTGCTTCTGTCACCGTTCTGGCTGCGCTTTGTTGCCTGTCTGTACTTATCTGCTGAGTCGGCAGTCCTTCAGGCCATCCAGTCCCTAAAGGCCTCTTTCTTCAGCTTGATGGCCTACCTCACCACTGGTGTCCACCAGAGTGTTCTGGGGCCTCTGACAGTCGTTCCCAGCACACCCTCACTATTCGCTTGGGCCTACCTGGTCTGACCATCAGTCTTCCCCGCCATCTGATCCAATTCACCACCAGATGGTGATCAGTTGATAGCTCAGCACCTCTCTTCACCCGAGTGTCCAGAACATATGGTCCCAAGTCAGATAAAACAACAACAAAGTCGTTCATTGACCTCTGACCCAAGGAGCTGTGGTACTGTGTATGCTTATGAACATCCTTGTGTTCAAACTTGGTGTTTGTTATGGACAATCCATGTCTGGCACAGAAGTCCAATAACAATTCTTCATTCGGGTTTAGATCCGACAGGCTGTTCTTCCTGATCATGCCTCTCCAGGTCTCCCAGTCATTGCTAACGTGAGCATTGAAGTCTCCGAGTAAGACTACGGAGTCTGTAGGCGAGACCCTTTCCAGAACCCCACCCACTTGCTCCAAGAAGGCCGAATACTCTGACTTGTTGTTTGGTGCATAAACCAGTCAGAGTTTTCCTCTCTATGATTTTGGGTAGGTCCTGGTGACCCTCTCCCAAGCAGGGTACACGATTTTCTGTGTCTGTTTTTCATGGAGGGTTTTTGCATTGTGTTAATTTGGGTCCTCACTCTATTGGAAACATGTTATACCATATAAAGTTTATGAGTTTAATGGGAAGGATTTTATCAGGGGGAGTAGAATTTTGGCAATGCAATTTTAATACCTACCAAAATTCTACTCTCCCCAATAAAATCCCTCCTGTTGAACCTACATTAAAATGTATTTCAGGGTATAATCTACAGACAAAGACCAGCCAAAATTAAAATTGAAGTGAATCAAGCATTGCAGTCATGGGATCATGGGGGGAGTATAATTTCAACAGGTGTCTAAACAGCAACTCCCCCAGATAAACTCCCCCTGGTGCTGGAGCCAATCCCAGCAGTCATTGGGCGGAAGGCAGGATACTCCCTGGACAGGTCGCCAGTCCATCACAGGGCAACATATAAACTTATATACTATATTTCCAAAAGTATTCACTCGTCTGCCTTCACACACATATGAAATTGAGTGACATCTCATTCTTAAGCCATAAGGTTTAATATGATGTCAGCCCATGCTTTGCAGCTACAACAGCTTCAATTCTTCTGGGAAGGCTTTTCAAGCCGTGTTTATGGGAATTCTGACCATTCTTTCAGAAGTGCATTTGTGAGGTCAGACACTGATGTTGAATAAGAAGGCCTGGCTCATAGTCTCCGCTCTAATTCATCCCAAAGGTTTGAGGTGCAGGCCAGTCAAGTTCTTCCACATCAAACTCGCTCATCCATGTCTTTATGGACCTTACTTTGTGCACTGGTACACAGTCACATTGGAACAGGAAGGGGCCATCCCCAGACTGTTCCCCCAAAGTTGGGAGCATGAAACTCCTGAAAAAAACCCCCACACCATAATCCCCCCTCCACCAAACTATGCTTGGCAAAATGCACTCAGACAAGTACCATTCTCCTGGCAACCGTCAAACCCAGACTTGTCCATTGGATTGCCTGATGGAGAAGCATGCTTCCACTGCTCTAAAGTCCAGTGGCAGTGCTTTACACCACTGAAAACCATGCTTTGCATTGCGCTTGGTGATGTAAGGCTTGAATGCAGCTGCTTGACCATGGAAACCCATTCCATGAAGCTCTCAACACTGTTCTTGAGCTAACCTTAAGCCCACATGAAATTTAGAGGGCTGTAGTGATTGACTCTGCAGAAAGTCGGCAACCTCTGCGCACTATGCACAGATTTTCATTTTATGTAGCCTACCACTTTGTTATAATACCAATCACAGTTGACTGTGGAATATTTAATAGCAAGGAAATTTCACAAATGTTGCACAGATGGCGTCTTATCACGGTACCATGCTGGAATTCGCTGAGCTCCTAAGTGTGACCCATTCTTTCAATAAGGTTTGTAAAAGCAGTCTGCATGCCTAGGTGCTTGGTTTTATACACCTGTGGCCATGGAAGTGATTGGAATACCTGAATACCTCAATGATTTGGATGGGTGAGTGAATACTTTTGGAAATACAGTGTATGTGTATTTGCCATTCAGGCATAACATTACGACCACTTGTTCTTCAGTGGTCAGGATCCCCATGGTCCCTCACAGAGCTGGTACTATTTGGGTGGTGGCTCATTCTCAGCACTGCACTAACACTGAAGTGTTTAAAAACTCCAGCAGCTGTGTCTGATCCACTCATACCAGTGCAACACACAGTAACACACCACCACTACAGCCGTGTAACTACAGTGCTGAGAATCATCCACCCCCAAATAGTACCTGCTTTGTGAGGGTCCATAGGGGTCCTGACCACTGAAGAACAGGATAAAAGGGGGCTAACAAAGTATGCAGAGAAAAAGATGGACTACAGTCTGTAATTGCAGAATTACGAAGTGCACCTATATAATAACTTTACAGGAAAAGGAAAAAAAGTACTTTACTTTCAAAAATGAAGATACAAAGTTTTCTCCCAACAACAGCACACACACAGGCCCTCTGTGGGATGCTCCCAGTTAGAGTAGTTGTGCTTACTGAGTGGACCCCATAGCTCACAACAACACAGTGTAAATACACTATTTAGAATTTTACACCAAATTTTAAATTGGATGTCTGTTTTGTGCATTTTTTCCTGATTTCATATAAAAGCTCTTTTTCTTTTTCAGTTTCTCACTTCATCTTCTGTGTGTGAGTGTGTGTGTGTGTGCGTGCATGTATAAGAGAAAGTGACAGTAAAGGTCAGCCTTAAAGGTAAACATTCAAGTGGGGGGGGGGGGGGGGGGGGCATTGACTGAGCAGTTTTATTTAAAATAGAAAAAAAAAGCATAGAAACATGAACTTTGTTGCACTGTTCAAGAAAACATTTGGCGAGAAACATACTCAGTACATGTGTTTGAATGCAAGTGACAGAACCCAGCAAACACAAGACAAATTCAACATGTGCTCTTACATGTGGCAGTTAAAACAGTCAGTACTCAAGGGAACAGAACAGACCACAACAGCTGAGCACGGACAGTAGAAAAGCTTGCCATTTTACATCTACTGGAATTGTTATGACCCCACATTGTGTCTAGGGCACTGTGGGATTAGTAACATGGCATGCAAAATACCAAACTGTTGATGAAGCAAAAGACAAATAAAAGCTTTTAACGCTATTTTATTAGACCAACCAAAAAACAACCACGCTCGGCCACACTGAAACAAAACTACAAAATGAGCAGAAAGCTAAACGTCCCTGGCCAACAACAAAAGTATGTGTAGTGGTGCCCTCTGACCCTGGGAACTAGACAGAGTGGACTTCTACACTTCTACACGAACATGCACGTCTCCCTTACCTGATTGAAACTGCGTGCGAAAAGAAAGACACACACAGGCCAAAATATGTGCTTACATGGAGCAGAACGGACAGGTAATGATGTATCATATACACATATACAGTTGTATACAAAAGTCAACAAAACGTCTATTTATGGTTGGTGAAGGAGGCCCAATGTGAGGGAATCCCTGTGGTCTTCACTTACATCACTTACATCTTTGCTAGTGTAAATCATCAAGATGTGAACTCTGCAATGCAGCACACACTCAGTAAAGGTCATCCAGTTCAGGCTCATTGAATAGGAGAGTGAAATGTACTCCTACTCTTGCCCTCGTAAGCTCCTCTCTGATTTGCCCAGATATCTCAGGCTGGCCTCAGGCTGGACTCAGGTGAGAGGCAGTGCTATAGTGACTCATCTTGTTGGGGCCTTTGAGGCAATAGCCATGCCCTGAGTGGAGAATGGGAGGCTACTGTCTGTCAGCATGCATCAGCATCAGCTGGGCCATCCTCCAGTGCCTCTGGTGGACCTGCAGCTGATATAGTGCTCTTCAATTTTAAGGAGCTTGGAAAAGAACACTGCTGTTCTCTTTCTGTCAAAGTGTAATGCAATTCTACCATAATGTGTACAATGAGAAATAATGAGTATCTGGACTTCCATGAAAATTAAACCCTACTCAATAAAGTACCAAAAAAACCCATCTTTGACTGCACCATCTCAAACGCTTTTTAAAAATTATTTACAGAACCATACATATCATAGAAAAGGACCATTGAATCAGTTCTTTGAGTTGTCATGGTTTTACACATTTGGATCTAAAAGTTTGGGCACCCCTGGCCAAATTATATAATCTTGTGGTCTTTGAAGTGAAAAGAAGCAAATGCAACCTCCGCAGCACACTGTTTTCTGAGCATTGTATATGCAGTTCTATCTGTGAGCTATTGTGGTCTCCCTGATCTTGCCTTGACTTCCTCAAGTTCCTCTAAAGTGCCATTTCTCAATAAAGTTTAACCTCCTCCACCAACTAGCTTCATTTTCAGATCCTCATTATAATATAAACAACACTGATTGACAATCAATTTCACATGCTGTTGTGCAAATGGAACAGACAACAGGTGGAAATTATTGGCAATTAGCAAGACACTCAGTAAAGGAGTGGTTCTGCAGGTGGGGACCACAGACCACCTCTCAGTACCTTTCTGCTTTCTGGCTGATGTTTTAAATGTCACTTTTAAATGTTGGTGGTGCTTTCACACTCTTGGTAGCATGAGATGGACTCTACAACCCACACAAGTGGCTCAGGTAGTGCAGCTCATCCAGGTGTTCCCAGAAAGCTGGGACCAACGTTACAAAAGCTACTATCAGTAACACACTATGCCGTCAGGGACTCTTGCAGTGCCAGACGTGTCCCCCTGCTAGAGAGCATTGGGAGAATGTCATATGGTCAGATGAAACCAAAGTAGAACTGTTTGGTACAAACACAACTCGTCGTGTTTGGAGGAGAGTGAATGCTGAGTTGCATCCAAAGAACACCATCCCAACTGTGAAGCATGGGGGTGGCAAGATCATGCTTTGGGGCTGTTTTTCTGCAAATCTGTTTCCTCATTTTGTCTCTCATAGTTGAGGTCTACCTATGATGTCAATTACAGGCCTCTCTCATCTTTTTAAGTGGGAGAACTTGCACAATTGGTGACTGACTAAATACTTTTTCCCCCCCACTGTGTGTGTGTGTGTTTCCATATGCCACTTTTTTCTGGTTTATAACTCCGTCAGATATATAATTGTGCATTAATGTTTGCGGAAATATATTGTCTTTTAAACGGTTTGCTGCAGAGGTTCGTCTTTTCACTTCAGCAATCATCAAGTCATTTGTCTGGGGTGCAAAAACTTTTGCGTGCAACTGTATAGAAACATAGACTAACTGTAATAACTAAAGAACCCTCGAAGAAGTTCTTTTTTAAGCACGCAGCTTGTGTTTGTGGAGGAAATTCACAACATAAACAGTCTAAAAGTCTAGAGTTATTATTTTTTTTATTACTCCACACTCTTAAAAAAGATGGTTCATCAAAGGATCTTCAGCAAAGACGATGGTTCTATATTGAACCATGAACATCTAAAGAACAATTTGCATGCAAACATAATTCTCTGCATGGTGAAATGGTTCTTCAGATTGATGGAGAATGTGATGTATGATTCTATAAAGCACCTTTTTGAAAAGGGTTCTACTGTACATATCACCAAATATATGTTATGATGTCAAGATGGTATACATAATTAAATAATTATGTAATTTCATTGTTAGTTCCATGGCTACTTATTTAAGTAATTACCTTTTCTTTTGAGTTTTCATCGGTCTCGTATGCACTTACAACTTGAAACATGGCAGAAATTGTAAAGGATGTTTCAGTCAGATTTACTTTGACTGTCCAGCTTATATAAGTATAAGAAGTTATTTGAAATTCATATTCTCCCCAGCCCACTCCTGAAGCCAAACTGTGTACATGCTGTGACTTGTACTGATTGCAGGTGAGACTGGTTGGTTTTTCAAGCGCTACATGAGATGAATGTGGAACCAGTGACAATAGCTGAATGGCGAACATGCCAGCTCACTGTAGGTCAGCAGTCTCTCACAGGCATGGCTCAGCCCTCTATTGTTTGTCGAATTCAACATTTTAGGCAGCTGAATGATTCATTTTTTAGAGTTATTTTACAAGGTATGGTACGTTCTCCATGCATATTAGTCGAAAATAATGACTACCAGTGAATTGAACAGCTAAACTCTTTGTTTATTTGCAAATATTCTTTGTTTTTTTGCTGTTCTTTTCTGTCTAAAAGAGAAACACTTAGCCTTAATCTATACTATATTTCCAGAAGTGTTCACTCACCCATCCAAATCATTGAATTCAGGTGTTCCAATCACTTCCATGGCCACAGATGTATAAAACCAAGCATCTAGGCCTGCAGACTGCTTCTACAAACATTAGTGAAAGAATGGTTCTCTCTCAGGAGCTCAGTGAATTCCAGCGTGGTGCTGTGATCGGACGCCACCTGTGTAAAGTACAGTCATTAAATTTCCTCATTACTAAATATTCCACAGTCAACTGTCATTTGTTTTATAACAAAGTGGAAGCGATTGGGAACGACAGCAACAAACCAAGTAAAATGACTCAACGGATGCTGAGGCGCATAGTGCGACGAGTCAATCACTACAGACGTCCATACTTCATATGGTCTTCAGATCAGCTCAAGAACAGCATGGAGTGCTTCATGGAATGGGTTTCCATGGCTGAGCAGCTGCATCCAAGCCTTACATCACCAAGCGCAATGCAAAGCGTCGAATGCAGTGGTGTAAAGCGCCACCACTGGACTCTAGAGCAGTGGAGATGTGTTCTCTGGAGTGACAAATCACACTTCTCCGTCTGGAAACCTTATGGACGAGTCTGGGTTTGGCGGTTGCCAGGAGAACTGTTTTTTTTTTTTTTTAATAACAATTTTTATTAAATTTTCACAGAAAAGAAGAAAAAAAAAAACAATAGTAACCAAAATCAGAGGAGGGTAAGAAACTACAGGACCACTCCCCTACCCCATCCCACCAACAACAAGAGACAGCTTGCTAGACATAATGGTGGACATTCTAGACATTCCATTCGAGAACACGTATAAATAAATGTAGCCATCCGCCTTCATAACACTGTCAGGTACAACATCTCGGCCAAACCTGAGCATAGTCAACAATTTCACATATGTGGAGTATTTTCACCTAAAATGAGTTCATGAAGCGAGCTTGTTATAAAAATGATAACAGGACATTAGAGCCATAATTAATCTTTCAGTACTTTTACTTTTGCTACTAAAGTACATTTGAAGGCAAATACTCAAGAAGAGTAAGGACTTCTACTTTTACTGGAGTAATATTTTACTTTGGGTGTCTCTACTTTAACTCAAGTACATGATTTGTGTACTTCGTCCACCATTGGATATAACTAAAGCCCTACACTGTGTTGTCTGGCAATATTGAGTGATGCCTAGAAGTCGCCTAACAATTGAGACAGTCTATCATGAATAAATCCTGTCTTGTCCAGTGAGATAAGAAGTTCTCAAGTCTTCTAGCTAATGTTTTTGCATCTACATTTATTAATGAAATTGGCCTGTATGATGAATATTCATCACCAGGTCTCTTCTTTTTTAATATAAGGGAGATTGTTGTTTCAGATAGTGAAGCAGGCATAATATTTTTATTGAATTAATCTAAAAACATGTTCAAAAGCTGCTTGATAATCATATCTATATATTTCTTGTAAAACTCTGGGATGAACCCATCAGGTCCAGGAGCCTTTCCAGCTTTAAGTGTGGCAATAGCATCCATAACCTCCCTTTTGAAAATCTGCCTGCCTAAAGCTTCCCTTTCCTCCTCGGATAGCTCAGGGAGTGAAATCTTTTCTAGAAACTTGTGTATTTTTGGGCCAGCTGTTTCAATGGATGATTTATACAGTTGTTCATAATAATCCTTCATTGACTTATTGATGTTTAGTTGTAATCTGCAATTTTCCACCAAAGAAGCTAAAAGTCAACCTGGTTACTTCCCTGACTCATAATTGTTGTCTGGCATAGAAAGTAGCTAGCTCCGCTCTGTCTGTCTGTATTTGATCTATTGCTGATCTAGTAGCTAACAGTTCTTTATAGAGAGCTTCGGTGGGTAAGTTCTTAAATTTCTTATCAACCGTTATATATACACATATACAGTAACAAGGGTTAAAAATGAACTTTTACTCTGTCCTCTATAGGCTGATGTTTGATTAAAGCTCCAACAGCAATTACTATAGCAGTATGTGGCTTTAAACACACGAGTCATCAGCAGTATGCTGCAGGAACAGCCGCAGCCTCAGATATGAGCGTATAACTAATGTCATCTTTAAACGGAGGAAACAGTTAGTTAGCATACCATTAGGTGATGGTGCAAAGCCCAGCAGAAGCGGCTGCCTCTTTATACTCAGACTGACCATAGCTGACGAAGCCAAGCACCTGCTTGGGTGAGGAGAAAGACATCGCACCTGCATCAGTGAAAACTTTCAGAGTAGCCGGGTACAGCATGGCGAATCTCCCCCAACGCTGCTGGAGTATGTTGCACGTCTGACTAAACCCTCTGTGTTTCTGACAGACACAGACAGAGAAGTCCTGTCGAATATGCAGCCGGTGCTCTTGAAACTTCAGCTGCTCCTCAGCTTTGGCGGCAGACATCATTTGGACTTTATCCTGAAAGCTGTGGAGCTTGATGATCACTGGCCAAGCCTCTGGCTTTGGTCCAAGCTGATGTGCTCGGTCGGTCTTCAGGTTGTCATTCTTGCAAACGAGCCCGAGAAGTTGTGGATGCCACGTCTCAAAGAATTCGACAGGCTGCACCTTCAGGTAGATTTGTAAAGATAACATTGTCACGCCTGCTCCGATTCTCCAAGTCCATCTATCTTCTCCAGCTTCACCTCCACTTTTTCCTGCAGGTGGCTAATTCGGATTCTGCTGAAGTTAGCTAGTTAGCTTATCCTCCGCATTGGAAACCCGTTTTTCCACCTAAGTCAGCCGAACTGTTGTCTTGAACTTTCATGGCAATTGAATCCAGAGTTGTAACCAGCTGGCCAAACTTTTGGTCCATAGCCACTGTTCTGTTAGCAGTAATGTCCTTAATTATTCGGTTGGTATCACTGCCATCTTGGACTGCAGCCACCACGGTTCGTTTATCCTTTTTGTCCCTTTTGGATGTTTTTTCTGCCATGTTAGTCAAGATTTACACTCACTCAGCACCTCTTGTAGAACAGCCCTAGCATGCACTGAAAAGTTAGGCAAAGCGTGAGTAAAATTAAAACATTTAGGTGGAAGGTTTTGGGAGCAGCGCAGTTCTAAACATCTCAACTCGGCGTCATCACATGACCCACCTTTATGGTGTTTTTTTTAAACCTGCCACCACAGCCCCTCTTCGGAGGCCTAATTAATTTTTTTTATTACCGGTATAGCAAAATTCTTTTAGTATGTGCTGTCATTGTGTAAACAAAAATTACAAGCGGGAATAAAGGAGAGAAAAAAAAAAATAGTAGAAGTTGGGGAAAAAAATAAACATACAGAACATGTAAAAAAAAAAAAGAGAGATTATTATATTTGTACCATCAGATAATGAATTGAGTTTTAGCTATTTGTTATACCTGCAGTATGTTTTTTTTTGTGTGTGCACGTGTGTGAGACCAGGAACTGTAACGTTTGACAGGGGAGAGACGAACGAGGATGAAGCCAACAATCTACCAGGGATAGACAGCATTCGAAATCCACAAAACCAGTTCCAAGTCAAAACACGAAAAAGCCAAAAACCGCCAGCTAAAGTACAAAAGGGTGAAACCAAAAGACGAAGTCGGTAGGAACGAGAGAAAGGGGTCATAACATGTAGTGATAGGAGATATAGGCGATATAGAAATCGCTCAGTATGTTCTTACGGTGGAGAAGCAGCACCTCACACCGAACCCTACTCTGGACCAGTCTTAAATAGTGGCAAGTAGCTCAACCTGTACAGGTGCGTCTGATCAATAATCAGGAGACTGCGAGTGCTGGTAGTGACGCGGGCATTCGTCCCGAGTCATGTGATCTCCCGATGCTGTCTGGGAGATGGAGTCCGAGATAGCACCCGAGTATGCCTGAGGCGTGACAGGAACATTCGGGTAGAGGCGCCACAGGTGGGACTAAAAGATGTTGGAAGTTAAGGTGGTAGTAGAATGTTGTTAAGTGTTGACCATGTTTTTTCATATTCATGAGATTTGTTTTTGAGAGATGCTGAGATTTTTTCCATTGCTATGTGTTCTATTAGAAGTTTTTCCATTGATTGATGGTGATCTTTTTTCTTGTTTTCCAGTTTGTCAGAATAGTCTTTTTAGCGATGGTTAGCGCCACCAAAACTGTTTTCTTACTTCTTCAGATGCACTGATGATGTGTCACCTAACAGACAGAGTGATGGGGATGGGGAGATGGGTTGTTTTACCAATGGAGTGAGTTGATTTATAACAAGTTGTGAGAAGTACTTGACTGGTGTGCAATACCACAAGGCATGTATATAATTGTCAGGAGTGTTTAGTGAACAGTGTAAACAGATTTCAGTCTATTATTCCCATTATCCCCAGTGTAGTGTACTCTGTGAATTACCTTATAGATAGATAGATAGATAGATAGATAGATAGATAGATAGATAGATAGATACTTTATTGATCCTGAAGGAAATTTAGCAGCCAGTAGCAGACACACAACACTATACAGTAACTGTAAATGGGTGTATTACAAGTATTGTTATATGTGTATTACATATAACAAGAATAAATATACCAGATCCTATCTACAGGCATATATACTAATAAAATAATAAAAATTAAAAATACAACAGTCTGTGATAT